>NC_079392.1:20607846-20920346 GCF_029220125.1 Pseudoliparis swirei | reverse complement strand
TTTTTTAAAAAGGGGGTTTTTGGGGGGGCCCCAAAAAGGGGGAAAATTTTTTTTTTGAAAAAAAAAAAAGGGGGGGGGGGGGGGAAAAAAAAAAAACCCAAAAAAATTTTCCCCCCTTTTTTTTTGGGGCCCTTTTTTTTTCCCAAAGAAAAAACCAAAAAGGGAAAAATTTTGGCCCTTTAAAAAAGGGGGCCCCCCAAAAACCCCCCCCAAAAAAGGGGGGTTTTTCCTTTTAAAGGGGGAAACCCCAAAAAAGAAACTTTTTTTTTTAAAATTTTTAAAAAAAAAAAAAAAAAATTTTTTTTGTAAAAAAAAAAAAATTTTTTTTTTTTTTTTAAAATATTAGAAAAAATTTTTTTTTTTTTTTAATTAAATTAAAAAAGGAAAAAAAATTTTTTTTTTTTTAAGGGGGTTTTGGGCAATTTAAAATTTTTTTTTTAAAAAAAAAAAGGGGGGCCCCGAAATTTTGGGGAAAAAAAAGGGGCCTTTTAAAAAAGGGGGGGCCCCCTAAAAGGGAAAATTTTTTTCAAAAAAGGGAAAAAAAAAAGGGGATGATTAAATTTTTAAAAAAAATTTTTTTTTTTCCATTGGGAAAAAAAAAATTTTTTGGGTTTTTTTTTGGGGGGGAAAAAAAAGGGGGTTTTAAAAAAAAGGGGGGCCCAAAAAAAAATTTTTTTTGGGTTTTTTTTAAAAAAAAACCCCCGGTTTAAAAACCCAAAAATAATTTTTTAAATTTTTTTTAAAACATTTTTTTTTAAATTTTTAAAAAAAATTAAATTTTTAAATTTTAAAAAAAAAAACAAAAATTTAAATTAAAAAAAATTTTTTTCCCTTTTTTTTTTCCCCTTTTCCCCAAAATTTTGGGGAAAAAAAAAAGGGGTTTGGGGAAAAAAAGGGGGGGGGGTAATTTTTTCCCCCCTTTTTTTTTTTTCTTTTTTTGGGTTTGGGGGGGAAAAAAAAAGGGGAAAAAAAAAAAAAAACCAAAAAAGGAATTTTTTTTTAATTTTTTTCCCCCCTTTCCCCCAAAACCAAAAAAATAAAATTTCCCCCCCAAAAAAAAAACCCTTTGGGGAAAAAAATTTTTTTTTTCCCCATAAAAACAATTTTTAAAAAAAAAAAATTTTTTAAAAAATTTAATTTTTTTAAAATTTTTTTTCCCCAAAAAAAAAAATTTTTTTTTAAAATTTAAAAAGGGGTTTTTTTTTTTTAAAAAAAAATTTCCCAAATTCCCAAAAAAAAAACCCCGGGTTTAAAAATTTTTTAAAAAAAAAAAGGAAAAAAAAAAAAAGGGTTTTTTAAAAAAAAAGGGGAAAAAAAAATTTAAAAATTTAAAAATAAATTTTTTTAAAATTTTTAAAAAAAAAAAAAAAAAAAAAAAAGTAAAAAATATTTTTTTTTCCATTTTTTTAAAAAAAAAAAAAATTTTTTAAAAAAAAATTTTGGTTTTTTTAAAAAATTTAATTTGGGCCGGGAAACCCCAATTTTCCCCCCCCCCCCCCAAAAAAAAAAAAAATTTTTTTGGGTTTTTTTTTTTCCCCCCCCCTTAAAATTTTTCCCCCCCCCCCAAAAAAAAAAAAAAAAACCCCCCTTTTTCCTTTTTGGGGGTTTAAAAAGGGGAAAAAAACCCCCCCCCCCCCCCCCCCCTTTTTTCCGGGGGGGGGTTGGTTTAAAGTGAAATTAAAAAGGGGGGCCCCAAAAGGGCCCCCTTTTTTTTTCCCCCCTTTTTCAATTTTTTTTGGTTTTTCCAAACCCTTTTTTTTTAAAACCCGGGGGGGAAAATTTTTTTGCCCCTTTTTTTTTGGTTTTTAAAAAAAATTTTTTTTTTTAAACCGGGTTTAAATGGGGCCCCCCAAACCCCGGGTTTTTTAAAAAAGGGGGGAAAAAAAACCCCCCCCCCCCTTTTTGGGAAAACCCCCAAAAAAAAAAAAAAAAATTTTTAATTTAAATTTTTTTTTTCCCCCTTTTTAAAAATTTTTTTCCCCCCCGGGGAAAAAAAAGGGGGTTTTTTAAAGGGGGGGAAAATTTTGTTTTTGGCCTTTTTCCCCCCCCCGGGGTTTTTTTTTTAAAAAAAAAAAAAAAAAATTTTTTTTAAACCAAAAACCCCCCGGGGGGGGGTTCCCCCCCCCCTTTTTTTTTAAAAACCCCCCCCGGGAAAAGGGGGCCCCCCCCCTTTTTTTTTTTTTTCCCCCGGGGGGGGTTTTTTGGGGGTTTTTTTAAAAAAGGGAAAATGGGGGGGGAAAAAATTAAAACCCCCCGAAAACCCCCCCTTTTTTTAAAGGGGCCCGGGAAAAGGGGTTTGGTGGCTTTTTTTTTTTTTTGGGGGCCCCCCCCCCCCAATTTTAAAAAAACAAAACCCACCTTTTTTTAATTTTTAAAAAAAATTTTTTTTAAATTTTTTTTTGGGAAAAATTTTTTTAAAAAACCCCCAAAAAATTTTCCCTTTTTTTTTTTTCCCCCCCCCAAAAAAAAAAAAAAAAAAAAAAAAAACCAAAGGGGGCCCCAAAAAAATTTTTTTTTAAAAAAAAACCCTTTTCCTTAAAGGGGAAAAAAAATTTGGGATTGGGTTAAATTTTTCCCGGCCCCTTTTTTTTTCCCCAAATTTTTCCCCCAAAAAAACCCCTTCCCCCCCCCAAAAAAAAAAATTTGGGGCCCCAAAATTTTTTAAAAAGGCTTTTTAAAAAAAAAAAACCCCCCCCTTTCCCCCCCCTAAAAGGGGGGTTGGCCCCAAGGGGGTTTTTGGGGGGGTTTTTTTTAAATGGGGAAAGGAAAAAAAGGAAACCCCCGGGGCCCCCGGGGGGGGGGGTTTTTTTTTTAAAAAGGGGGAAAAACCCAAAAAAATTTTTTTTAAAAAAATTTTTTTTTTAAATTTTTTTTAAAAAAAAAACCCCCCCGGGGAAAAACATTAATTTCCGGAAAATTTTGGGGAAAAAAAAATTTTTGCCCCCGGGGGGGGTTACTTCCGGGAAAAAACCCCCAAAAAAAAAAAAAAAAAAAGGGTTAAAAATTTTGGGTTTAGGAAAAAAAAAAAATTTTTTTTTTTAAAAAAAAAAAACCTTTTAAAAGGGGTTTTTTTTTTCCCTTTTTATTTTTTTTTAAATTTTTTTTAAAAAAAAAATTTAAAAAGGGGTTTTTTTTTGAAAAAATTTCCCCGGGGGGTTTTTTTTTGGGGGGGGTTAAATTTTGGGGGGGGTTAAAATTTTTTTTAAAGGGTTTTTTTGGGGGGGAAAAATTTTTGGGGGGGGGTTTTTTCCCTTTTTTTAAAAAAAGGGGGGGAAAAATTTTTCCCCCCCCCCAAAAATTTTAAAATCCCTTTTTTTGGGGGGGGTTTTTTTGGGGGCCCAAAAAAATTTTTTTTAAAAAAAAAAAAAAGGGAAAAAAAGGGGGGGAAAAAAAAGGGGGGAAACCCCCCGGGGAAAAGGGGAAAAAAGGGGGGGAAAAAAAAAAAAAAGGGGGGGGGGGGGGGGGGGAAAAAAAAAAAAGGGAAAAGGGAAAAAAAAAAAAAACCCAAAAGGGAAAAGGGGGAAAAAAAAAAAAAAGTGGAAAAAACCCCGGGGGGGGGGAAAAAAAAAAAGGGGGGGGAGAAAAAAAAAAAAAAAACAAAAAAAGGGGAAAAAATTTTTTTTTTTTGGGGGGGGGGGCCCCCGGGGGCCCCCCAGAATAAAGGTTTATGTAAAGTAACAATGCCTCCATGTACTGTCCCTATCAAAAGAAAAATCATAACATCAACAGGATCCACACTTACTGGGTGGGTGGTGAGAGACCTGCTCTGCCACAAAACACACACTGTTGGATGAAGACCACGGTACTGGACCTTCTGATACCGTCTCCTGGAGGGTGGAGGAGAGAGAGTCAAAATACACAGATTACAAATATGCAAACCCTGAAAAACTAAGTCATTGTTGTGACTGTCAATAATCTCAAATTTAACAGGTTGCTTGTGTATCAATGTAAAATGTTTACGCAATAAGAACAAAGTTTGTGATAACCAAACACAGTCTCAGTTCACTGGTTTCTTTCTATATAAAGTGGTACCATCTTCTCACTAAATCTGGCTTAAATATGAATCAGATTCTTTTGTTTCTTGCGACATTAATGCTGAACACTGCACCATAGCTGATCGTATTCACGTCGTCCCGAGGAGTGATGAACCAGCGAGGGCAGCAGAAGCGCGAGCGCTCACCGTGAGTGTGGAAGGCTCCTCGGTCTCGCTGGCCAGGTCCCAGTGGCAGTAGAAGACTTCTCCCAGGATTGGGTTGTAGGGTTTCTTGGCCACTGAACCTTTCCTCCCTGCATGGAAAGCCGACAGGTACCACTTCACCACGTAAACCATGCGCTCCCGGGCCTCCAGCTGCTCGGCGATACTAGCGGAAGTCACACAAATAAGTTGAACTACTAAATATTGGACCATTTCTGAATGTATTTAAAAATCGGTGTGATGCAAAAGCTCGCGCCGGTGAGAGCGCTGACCCTTACCTTACAAATAAGTCTGGATGTGCAAAGAAGTCTGCGTACATTTCTAACAAAGATCTCCTCTCGAGGATGAAAGTGGGCAGGACCACCTGTGAAATAGAACAACGGAGAAGAATGGTACAACTGTTGCTGCGTGCGTTGTTCAAGAGAAAACCACTTGCACGGAAAGGGAGAAAGAACTAAGTCATGTTGGTCAGGGCTCTTTACCTTCGTGAGGTCCATGCCCAAACGAACTTGAGAGAGAAGATGCATGATGACGCTCTTGTGCTCCTCCACAGACTCGCCCTCACCTTCATCATCGCGGTCATCATGGCTGTCAAACTGGTCTGCAGACAACAGCAGAGGACACGTCTCACTTGGGTGTCATGACAATACGCTGCCCGTCATCTCATGTCCCTTTCCACCATTTGACAAAACCCATTGTGATTCATATTCTAAGGTACTGGGATGGTGAGGTATAGATGGGGACAACAACAAAAATCAGGGGAGTAATAACTGGAACACCATACCAGCCCAGTGTTTTCATTGTTGTACATTTTATGTGTGCTTTCCCTTTTTACCTGCATCTGTGGTGCCGTTGGACATGGATGAGTTCAGGGACTCGGTGGTGTTTGGTCGTTTCAGTCCTTCATTGTTGAGAGGCGATGCAGCTTGAGACCCTGAGGGACTGAGGAGGAGAGAGAGAGAGAGAGAGAGAGAGAGAGAGTGGAAAGGCGACAGGAAACAGGAGAGAGAAGAGTGAGTGGGAATTCACAACAAATCGTGTCGCAAAGCTCTCCGACTTAATGTTTATTTGCACTTGGCGGCATTTTCCCACCCGACCTGCTAAACGACGTCACTGCTGTTGCTTCTAAGTTATGAAACAATAGATTTACTGTATGTGGTGTTGGCTGCAGGGGGCGGCGTGATACTGTACTCACTCTATGCAGTGTTTGGGGGAAGTGTTGCTCTGGTAGAACTCGTCAGCATCGTAGAACTCATCCTCGCTGGAGGAATAAGAGAAGTCTGGCACCGAGTGCGAGGGGAGGGGCATGTGAGCCGGGGAGGCGACGCCGCTGCTGGAGCCTGACGGGCCACTCCCTGATGGACGGGGAAAGGAAAATTCAAACGTCGTCTGTCCAGTTAGCGCCCTCCTGCAGCATTCTCGTTGTATGGATATAATCAATAAGGCTTCCTTCTTCAAACAGTTTACGGGTCATGGTCAAATCAACATTATGCCGTTTCCACATGAGCATTACTTTCTGACCCGGTCCAGCTGGCTGTGTAAAGTAAGATCAAGCCGTCTTTAACATAGTGACGGCTTCCTCTGCAGAGCGTATCGACAGTGCTCTGGAGCCGCAGCCTCCTTAGTGCACAGCGCAGCATTTTAATACTGCCGCCTCAGCACAGCAGACATGAACCTTGCTGGGCTTTCCTACGCGGCGTTTTAATTCAATATGTTGGTTCACAAAGCACTCAGAGTGGCAGAAGTAGAGGAATAATTCACGGTATTATTACTTTTACTGGTTGGTTGTTCTTGATACATTAGCATCACATTGCTTGTGCATTAGGATCTAATAATACTGTATATTAGTCTAACAAGGGCCCACACTGGGCCAAATTACGATGTAATCATATCTCCTTCCTTTTGACGTGTACCCACGGTATGAGCAATAAAACACATTTCTTGTAATATAATTAAGAAGACGTACATTTCTACGGCAGGTGAAATAAAAGTTGAAGTCACCTCCACCTCCTTAGGCACTTAATGGATGTGGAAGTGTTTTATTTGTTCACTAATTAATTTGACCGTTGCTGTTTAAGTCAATAATGAAGCTTGAACGTTAACTTTAAGTCAACGTGGATGAAAAGTCCTTAAAGTGTTGAAAGATGGAAATTTGAACATCTTCAATCCCATGAAAATATGATCTACTGATTATCATCTTATTCACTAAAACCAGCTAATGAATAAATGAGTGAGTTTTGTTTTTTGACAAAATGTGGTTTGTATGCTGTAACTAATTTAATATGTCATGAGGGATCGGACCAAAGCACTAAACCAGGAATATAACTGCAGTTCCGAATATTTAATTTGGCTTGTAATAATTAGAGGAATGTGTGATTCACATCAATTACTACTTTGACAAATCATCTTTCCGTGTAGTGTTACAGCTGCTAATGCTTTGATAAGTGTGAAGTGAACCTTCACCTGTGCTGTTGGGAGTTGGAGTCTGCAGACTGCCCATCACCGTGACGACGGGACCAACGGGCAACGTGGAGGGGCGTTGGTCTGATTTACACACCTGAGAAGCGTCTTCAGCAAAAAGAGAAAGTAGAGGCTTTAGCACCGAAGCCTTCAAATAAAGCAACATCGCATTAAAAACAGCAGCTTGAAATCCAGGAGGCGGAGAAAAAGATCTGAGACAGAAGCCCCAGCTGTGAGGGGATTACAGTCCATTAAGGATGACATTAGCATGGCCTACTTTACATGGATCATTTTCAGAGCATCATTCGACAGAAACAGCCCAGATCTTAGTCATGCAGTGCCATTGAATTCAGTCAATTATTAATAAAAATACGTCAAACTAAATTACACTGAAGGACAGCAATCGGCCCAAAACAGAATATTAACAAATATTTTCAGAGAATTATGAAGGAAACATTAAATATCATCACATTAAACACATGTGATGATCATAACAGATATGTGACTTGACCATGCTGTAGATGCCCAACAATCAGGACGGTAACTTCTATATTTTACCTTCACACACTGTACATTTTGTACATTTATCAAAATCCTGGATAAAATCAATATTGTCCTCCCACATAGTCTTCAATACCAAGTGGGAACTTAAGGATTTGAAATGTGACAGAATACTACAGTCTTTGCTCTTGGATCAAATTGCCCCAAAAAGTATTTGACAGCAGACGGGTCTGTAACACCATCAAGTCACTAGATGGTGATACAGAACTAGACACTAGTGTGCTCCACAGAACAGGTCCACCAGCTGAAGGAGATCACGGTGTGAACAACAGGGGGCGCCGTTGTCCACCTCTCTGGGAGTAGTTGGGTCTGTGAAGTCTTCATCAGTCTACATACAGAGCAAGCACATGATACCATGTGTATACATGTGTCTAGGTGTGGCGAATGTTCTGTTTAGCACCTGTGGGTAGTTCGGTTTGTGTTGGCATCGTGTTGTTGACTGCAGCAGTGTCCAGAGGGGGTTGGTAGATCCCATCCACTGGGTTGATGGTGCTCTGGAGGGAAAATACAAACAACACCACCACATCAGACACCTGCTGCAACAATAGCGAACTCACGTAACTACCTGCTTACTCATCTAAAAGACAACATAATAACCATTGAGGTAAAAATATAAAAGAGTTTGGCCCCACCTTTAAACTGGCTACAGTCATACAGGAAAACATCAACCTTTACGAGTCTATAACCGAATGTAACCCCATGGTCACATTAAAACATTTCTATAAACATCCATGCTCATATACGTATATATATATATATATATGTGTGTGTATATATATGTATGCGTGTGTGTATACATATATATATATACACACACACACATATCTATATATACATACACACACATATATATGTGAGTATATATATATATATAAGCTTAATTAATGGTATGGTTGCTACGCAACAATGAAATAAAGTACACGCCACCAAGCCGAGGCAGCTCAATTTGCTTTCACTTCATTTTCTGAAAAAGTGTTTCCAGGTTTCATTATCGAGATCAATATGAAACCAGCGACACCGAATGAAATCCGAACACCAGTGGCTTTACACAACAACCCACAGCGCCTCGGGACCTCTGAGCAACGTCCGAGTCCAAAGAGGAATGCATTTACTCCACTGGGCTGTAGACTAAATCGGTAACATGTTTTTACTCTCTAGCTTTTGATTTCCCTGTAGTGAAAACCAGCGGGGATGTTCTTATCCGCGGTGGCACCATAGCATCACGTGTCGGAGGCCCAAACACACACAGACGTGCAGGCGGCCTGTCGGCTCGGTGCAATGGGGTCACTGGCACCACCGACCCGACTGACCGGAACACAGATGACGGCACGAGTTAAAGTAAAACCTTATCGATCCTTATTTCCCAGCAACTTATCCCCAGGGCTCTTGGTGGCAGTGAAATTAGATTTAGTCAATGTGATGTTATCCTATTACTCAAACTTGACCTATAATCTGTGCTTTCTACGGAGAAGTTCTGAGTCAGTCGTTTGAAATCAACAGGAACAGTGAGTCAGAACATGAGCCGACACAAGGCTGTGAGGGTGAAACGGAGCAGCTGGTGGACCAGAGTTAGACTCAAATACCAGGAAGTAGAAAACAGGCCTCCACAATCCCATGATGCAACACTGAGCATGGTAGAGAGACAATACCGACTCCAGAGGAGGACGTGCTGTCGTGTAGAGTCACGGTTGTTTACATTTTCCTCACGATAATACTAATGGACTCTCTCACCTTGTTTTTTTCTATGTTTCGGTGTGAACAAAGGGCAACTTATGATCAGAAGTGGAACATTTCAGGTGAAGAAAACTTCAATTTGTTCACACTTCTCTTAATTTCAAACTTTCTGCCGCTATTCACTCCTTTTTACCACCGCTCTACACTGCACGAGGGCTACTAATTACAGCCAATTTCAGAAATAGTGGTCTGCCATGGTGGGACCAGCTCCTTAAAGCAAAAGCAGTCACAGGATAAGCTTTCTAGCTTAAGATGTCTTCAAGCACCGTGTCAGGATGTATATGATATAGAAACAGACCTCAACCAATCGCAGCATAACAACTATTTATTACAGGGTTCTGGTATGCAGTGTAAACGATTCCTGGACTGTCATCCCCCTGCTTGTGCAGTACTTGACATGCTGCTGGTTTTCCAAGTATTATAAACAAAAGGTCGACAGTTCATTTGTGATTTGCTCCGCATTATTGGCATCCAGGCTACGTGACAGACGTTTAGATGTTCTAAAGCTGCAAAGACATCTTTAGTACGAAGCTTGTGGCATCTAACGCACATGTGCAGTTGGATGTATAGACAGAGCTTATGCTGTACTATTTATACAACGTGATACTGTACTTAATGACTGAGATTAATAAGAGCAGCTATAAGTGCAGCGCAGGCCTATGAGCTGTACAGCCTCCTCTGATTCTTGCTTTGAGGACCACACTGAAGTTATTCTTGCGTTAGTCCATTCCCTTTAAACGTTTCACATTACAGACGATTTTCAAAAGCATAATGAAAGTTTTTAGATATATTTTTTTCTTAGTCTTTGCAGTTACATACTGGACTTTGTTCATCGTAGGCCGTTTCAAGCCGTCAGGATGTTTCATTTGACCGTAAGTTCTCACCACACTGCCTCTTTCCTTTCTGGCAGACCACTTCCCGCACATCTTTGCATTGGTATTAAAATCTACTTGTCCAAAAACGTATATTGATATGCAACCTATCACAGCGTTAGATTGCATGGCAGTGCCTCTGACTGGGGGGGGGGAAATGTAATCGGTAGCTGAACGCACTGCATTTACAAGCGGTGCCGTCTGGAAATCAAGACTGCAAGTGGAAAAAGTCGAGAGGATAATTTGTTTGGTTGCTACTTGATTTAAAAGTGTATTGTTTGGCAGCACACTCGTATCACAGGGGTCAAAGTGTTATTTGAAACAAAGAAGACTCCATTTTTACTGCGATTGATGATCAATTCAATGTCTGCTGTAATTCTTCACGATATTCACAACATCCTGAACTGGGCGGGAACAAATTGCTGCATCAGATTAATCTAAAAATAAATAAAATGCTTTAACCAGTAATTCAAAATACATGTGAGTTGTAATAAAACATGCACATCTCCGTGTATGGCGACAGACATGAAGACGGGGCACCTGCAGAGCCAGCGAAGTGCCCTCTGAATAGCTTTCCATGTTTGAGTGCTCAATGGTTCAATAAGCAGGCAGTGTGCACGCGATGAATCAATGGTGAATTAGTCGACTTATGAGATGGTGAAGTGAAGTGCAACGTTCTCTCACATTCAGGCATGCGACACACATGTATCGTCTACGTACACATACACATTCTGCTACAGTGTGCATTTTCTGGATTAGAAGTTTGCACACACAGAAACATTTTGTAAAAAGAAAAGAATAGTTCCCAACCGTTGCTGAAAGAACCTTTACTGAGATTAAATCAGAAAATCATCAGGATAGTTGCGGAAGACATGAGGGAAAGGCTTGAGATGGAGCTTACCTCCAAATTAGATGACATGCACTAAAGAGATCTGATGTATCTGATTTTCTACAGTGGAGAGTAAATTAAGCAAGAAAAGAACAATTTGCAGTTTGCTTGATTTAAATTTTTTTTTTTTCCATGGACGGAGAAAGTCAAACTTACTATAAGTCCGTTTGCGTGTTGCTGTTCGTTACTTTGGTCCTTAAAATTTTGAGAAGACAATGTTAGACTACTTGTGTAGGAAGGTTGAAGAGTCATTTCATGAAGCATCCTGAACATCTGTAGTGTGGAGAGTTGATGAGATCCATCCCTCTCAACACACGGAGCTTCATAATAGTCACCGGACTTGCCCCATGCAGTAATCCTTTCATCACATGGTAAAAGCCGCCTTCATTTCTTTCCGTATCAACAACAGGATTGCTATACCGCGCCAATCTGTAATCTGCATGATCCCTAGCACATTATCCATGAGTAAAAGTAGTCTTTTTTTAAAGTGTTAACTTGAAGCAGAGGTGATTGCTCCACTTCCTGGGGAGGAAGGGCTGAATGCAACATGTGATGAAACGAGTACCGGGCTACACCCTAATCAACTAGCGACCCAGATAGCAACTGTAAGCAGGGAACTACCCCAGAGACACACCAAGGGTAACACACAGTGCACACTGGCGAAGTCTCACAAGAACAACAACTATGGAGAAGCAGCAAAACAAACTACAGAAAGAAGAATCCCATGTGCCCATGGTGTGTTTACCTTGGCGATTTGCAGCAGTACAATACAGTGCTTGATGGACTCTACCATGCTCTGAAAGACAAAGACAGAAGAAAGGGAACTCAATAACTAGGAACTGACCTGGACAGCCAAAGACAGGAAAGAATATGTATTAAGATCTGACTTACACAAGTGGTCTCCTTCAAAATTTCAATTTTCTGCAAAAAGGAGGAAAAAAAAAAAACAGGCTCTAAAATCCAACAGTAATTAAAAACACAAACAAGTGTAAAAGCTGATGCAACCAGCAAAACACGTAGATAACATCAAGGAATGTCAACAAAATAATTACTCATTCCGAGGAGACTGTTGAAGTAAAAATGACCAAAAGCCAGCATTAAGCTCAGGGAGGAAGTGAATCACACAGCTGCTGGGAAAGAAAACCAACAACCCAGAGACACCCTGAAACAGAACCGCTTCCTCCAACAACAATAACGGATACTTACATAAACCTAACGATTAAAGGTAAATAGAAAACTTCTCTTGTGGACCGAATGGTCTTAAAAAGCCGGACAAGAAATGCAACTGTAATGTTAACTAAACCAATTATTATCTGAAATTATTACATTTTGGTTATAACAATGATACCTCAATAACATGTTTATCAGCTCCTGCTGATACCCTAAATGTGCCATATTAAGCTTTAGTGCTACTACTGTGTCGCATTCGATTAAAATTAACCAGTGACCATTTTATTTAATCTATTACTGATGCAATTTTTCAATCAACAATGTCTACTTTTCCCAGCTGGTTCTCGGTATTTAAAACAAATGCTGCTTTCATCAAATTGGTATTCATTTTAAACAGCTGCTCAGACAAGCCAAACATCTAAAACATATCATATTTGGGTTCTTGGAAATTGTAATGGGAATATTTATTCTTTTTTGTGACATTTCGCAGACAAAAAAGTTAATCAATAATGAACAGGATCATTATTTGCAGCCTTTTTGAGTCCTTTTAACAATAACCTTTTAGATATTCAGATGGCTTAAAACGGACATGCGCCTGACATCAAACGTCTGCTCTGCATTACACAGACATCGGCGCGGTGTGTCAGCCTGCCTCCTCCCCGGCTGTCAGCCTCGGCACTAATGACCGCGAGAACAGCCGAGCAGGGAGCCGATACACAAGGCCAACGCTGCTGGTACTCACTCTGCGTGATTCATCCTCTTTGCAGTCCTTGATCTTGTCATCAAACAGCTGCGTGAGAGTGACAGAGAACAAGAGTTGAAAAGGGAAGAAAGGAAGAAGGATAATAAGTTCAGATGGGTACACAGTCAAAGGAGTATTAAAACAATTTGGAGGTGAATCTGTACAGATGCAAAGCCAGCGCCTCTCACCAAGGAAGGACACTTGCCGATGTTGAACCTTTGAGAATATGTTGCTGCTTCTTTAAAAACACCGGTTTCTGTTTTACCTCCATGCTACCACAGAACTTTAATAACTTCTGCTTTGTTAAATTAAAGAGTGCGATCCAATACGTCAAAGTGAGAGGCAGATATTCCATATTTCTAAGAAACTACATGAACGTATGGAACACTGCAGATGAAATCCCGATGTCGGTGTAGTGTTGCTCCACTGAGTCCTACCTTCAACTGGTCAATCAGAATCTGGAGGTAGGCGTCCGCTTCAGCGAGCTTCTTATCAAAGTCTTGAACACTTGGAACTAATCCCGTCTCTGCCTCCTGGGGACGGAGCAACAAACACAGCAAAGTATTGTTTAGTATTTGCATATCCAAATCAAAAACAAACAGGCACTACAAATAATATTGACTTATTTTCCATTCATAAATATTAAAAAAGGCTTTGAAAACTGACACAAAATGGTGGACAGAAACATCAACAGTTTCGGGGAATCTTCCAGCACCTATTGGAGATATGAATACTATCGTTTAAAGGCTAGCCAATATAAAAGGCCAGCAGGTCTGCCTGACTGACGGGAGGCCAGCGAATTTCAGGCTTCAACTAAACTGGATCGAGGAACTCGAGGCTGGAGAGAATGTAGTTACTGAAATAGAAGAAAATGGTTTGAAGTGCACTCAAATGTATTGTTCGCTAAGTAGCTAGCACCATCACACGCGCGCGCGCACGCACGCACACTAGTCAGCTGCCTGTCACACAATAACAGGAAGATGAGGTAAAAATTTTTTTATAGACGTCCTTCAACAAAAAAAATATGTATATATAGATTTCACCCCATATCTAAAGCAGGAGCCTGTCGCTACGAGCAAGGACACTTAGCACCTACAACTCAATGAGACGTTCATTCCAAGCCCGGCGAATCGGCAAGATAACGAATACAGCGCGTGTCAGCAGCTCCTCCGACAGAACAACAACACCTCTTGCATGACAAAGCAGAGAGAGCGAGAGAGAGAGAGAGAGATAGAGGAATAGTAGCGCTAATGACGACTGCTGGAATCAAGCAGCGGTCCTGCGAGTAAATCAGGCTCTTATCAAACCATGCTGGGTGCTACCGCCGCGTCGGACTCGCTGCGTCGCACAGTCCTGGTTCGTGTGGCGGCTTCTCTTCCTGCTGAAGACAGCCTCACAGGAATGTGAAGAAACGCCATTAACAGCGAGACGCCTGCTCACGCTTTAGCTGTTCAAACATGCCATCTTTAAAACGAAACAATAAAGTCTAGCAGTTTAACTTGCCTTAACTTCCTCAAAGGATCAAAAGGCGCTTGCACTGTTCGCCTGACTGCAAAACATAGTTGTCCACATGAGGTCCTGAGTAAAAATCGAAAACAATTCCGAGGCCAGATGTGAATGTCTAAAAATACACTTCATCGATGTGTGTACACAGTTGTTTGAATGTGCACAGTCATTCCAGTAATAGTCCAGAAATGAAATATGTCCAATCAGGAAAGGAGCTGCCATCTTTCTGGTTTGGCATGATTATTTTTTACTTTCAAGCTGCCAATAAAGATCAGACCAATGCCAAAACAGCTACAGGTATTTACAAACAGGGAGTGAACTAGCTTTGAGATTTTTATAATCTTATTTCACAGTGAAGTGATCATTTTGCCATTCCTCCTCTATTTGCAGTGGGGATTAACTCTAATACAATGGTATCTACAAAATACCACATATATCAACTGCCATGCATCTAACACAGGTCATAGCTACCAACTTAAATATGAGGCTATATCTTCTTGAAAATGTTATATATATCTTTAATTCATTACAATACATAACAACAAACTAAATTAGAGCAGGTAAATAAAGCTGACGTGTTGAAAACAAAAACATAATAAAGACAGAGCCCCTGTCATTGAAGTGAACAAAGTCACTCGAGTTGTCAACACATACAAATAAGGGGAAGGTTTCCATTTGTGACGTTTATTCTACTAAAACAGAGCAGATACATTTGGATGCAGAAACTCAAGAGGCAGGAGGTTGTGCATCTCCACCTTATAGTGCACACTTTCCCACTGTTCCTGAAATATGCCCAACTGTCTGCACCGCCACCATTCACAGCAGCCTGGAGCACAAACACTCAGAAAGCCACCCTTCAACCCCAGACTCAACAAACAACACCCTCTCCCCCTCCCCCTGTTTCTATTTGTCTCTCCACGCAGTGTGACCCACTTTAAAATGCTGCTGCCCTGGAAGCGCACTGCAGCCGATAAAGTTATCCCTGCTCTGGTGCAGTGGCCCTTGTGTCCGTGTGTGTGTGTGTGTGTTTTACTTACTGGTTGCCTCGTTCCAATTGACATGCTGCGTTAAACCTGGTACATCTCTCCTATCAGGATATTTGGCCTGACACAAGCTTGTTTTGTCCTTTCTCCTTGTGGTCTTCTTTCCCTACAGCAACAAACCACCAGCTCTGGTGAATTTAGCTTTCTTTCCTTCTTTCTTTCTTTCCTCCTCCCCCTTTTCCTCCTCCTCCTCCTCCTCCTCCTTCACACAGAAACAGAAAACAACCTCCTCCTTTTGCTCTCCACTGCAGTCTGCCAACATAAACCACAGCAGCAGTTAGCTTTGCAGTCCGCCTGGCTACAGAATATCCTTCGGCGGTTATCAGCTGAGCGTTCGGTATGAAGGCAGACAGAGCAGAGTTAAACCAGGACCCTCCCCTGGCAGGAAAGGCACACTTCCTTTCACGCAGGCAGGAGAGAAAAGACACAAAGCAGCAGCAAGTGCTGACAGGGACAAGCATGAAGCCGCTCTCTGGTAGGCTGAGGCCGCAGAGGCAGATGTTTGGTTGATCAAGCAAGCAGGTCTCGTATTGGATACTGCAGGGTCACATGGTGCTACGACAGCAGCGCGCTATCACTGCATGGTGTGTGTGTGTGTGTGCACAGAGCACACCAAAGGGATTTGCCACAGAGGGAGGGAAGGATGAAAAAAAAAGATGAAGGAGGGAGAGCAAATGAAAAGGTTGGTCGTGAGGGGGAAAAGGAGATGGAAAGAGCTGCACGTAGATGATGATGGGAAGGGAACAGGGAGTACGGTTTGGTTTATGGAAGGATAGTTTGGAAAGAGCTGGAGAGGGCAGGACGAGCTGGGAAAATACCTGGCTGAGACACACTCGGTCTCAACACTCATAATAAAGAGACCAATTATATAATACAAAAAGGACTAAACAGGGTGTCAGCAGTGAATCAAACAGTCTAAATTAAGCCTAGTCCCGATGCCAGTCTAGAGCAGCTACTTTATTGACAAAATATCTTACATTCATGATGACTTGAATGTCACCTTTATTTCCATTTATACTCGCGAGACACATCACTGCCTCTCAACTGCTCTATTGAGCAAAGCAATCAGGTGTGAGAGAGAAAAAAAGTGCTGATAACAAGAGCTGGGATGCAAAGTCCCCTTCAAAGCCAAGTTATGGGTGTTTGTGGTGTAGCACAGCATGTGATGTAAAAACCATGCAAATGCATCCAATCTGAGATTCAATAAAAAGTCCCACATTGAAAGCTTTAATATTTAGGTAATAGATGTATCTTCTTTTATTCGTGGGCGAATCAACCCAACAATCCTCTATTTTTTTTATAATTACACAAGTATAGTTTTCAAGTGTTACAATGTCGAGCATGTTTGCAAATGGATCGTAATACGTAACGTAAAATAAAGTTAGTGGAAATATAAAACGACGCAGACGCTGTCAGCTAATGGCAAACTTGTTCTCGTCACAGTCGGGGAAGTATTTTAAACACCGACAAATAGAAACTCAAATATTAGCACACGTAGAAACAAGTGTGGTTACATACTCGGAGCTGGAGGGTGTGACGGAGGATGGTTCCCTCTAAGGCGTGGATCCACTTCTCCCGCTCATCTGCATCTCGGGCTGAGGACATAAGCACACAGACACACCCAGTGAGCCACATTTTCCATACAGACAGCCATTACATCAGTAGCCATTACAGTTGCGTCACACACACACTAATGAAACCAAGACGACACTGAAATGACTGAAATGAGCACTCGTGACACAGTATTGTATTCTAGATGTATTCATCTAGAAATGATAGTTTTTTTTATGAATACCTTATTTCTGCCTAAAGACAATAACTTTGTGTTATTTGGAGAAACAATCTGCTTGACAGCTTAAGCAAACACAAATAAATGTAGAAGACCATAAAAAGATTTTTTTTGTTGACGAGTTCATAACTCCCGGTTTGGAAATCAAATGCAGAAAAAGTTACCTGAAAATGTCGTATGACAGACGTCCATACATTCATACAGATCCTTAAAAAGAAGGTGCTTAACAAATCTAAAGAAAGTTCACTTCTTAATTCAGCGCACATCGAGGGATGGCTTCCAACAGGTTGGTAACCGCAAGTGACTAATGTTTTATAACTTGGCCTGCGCGATCACAAATAGTTAACTGGTAAACGCCCTATTTATGTCTGGGGATTATACGAAGAAGAACTTCAAAACATTTATTTTAAGAATATATTTGGTCAGCCAAAAAAAAAAAAAAAATTTCTCCTTCTGTAGGTGTTTGTATAAGTGTAATAAAGTAGTTCATGAACATGAGATCCGAGTTGACAGATTTCGTTTAGGAGAACAGTCCGAGTACGAACGCACTCGGGGCTCACGTTGTGGCGGCAAGTGCGGGTACAAACGACGCTTAAAGCAACACTATGTAACTTTTGTACCTTAAAATAACAGCATGAAAAAAATGGTGCCGCTACAATGACTTTTAATATGACGATTTGGGTCTCCGCTATTGCCATCGGGCGTCTGTGGGGAAATAACTCCGCTATGTAAGATTCTGGAGCCGCCCGGTCCATCCGGCGGATGTACTTCAACCTGCTTTCTGGCAGTGATTACGCAATGTCATAAAGTGCCACTCCACGCTCGCAGCTCCAGTATAAGGGTAGCTTTTTTATGTAGCTTTTTGGTGTTGTCAACAATATTGTATTCGATCACACGTACTCCACATTTGCAGTCCCCCAAAACAAAAGTAAATTACTGCACGCGCACCCCCACAAAAAGCCGGCAAACAGCTGACCGACCAGGCGGAAACATGGCGAGGCGCCGCGTTCAATCCCCGCGCTACTTCACCCTAGTCCGGTAGGTGCTGGGCCAGTTCACAGTGTTCCTGCGCAGTCTTCTATTAGTGATCCCGCCCGTTGGTATGAATCCAAAATAGAAACAGTCGCCGGATTGCTGCCGTTCTGAGTCCGCCGCCTGTCAGCGCGCTCCAAACAAAAAAAACCTCGCGTCACCTCCCCCTCAAGATTCAAGATTCAAGATGTTTTATAACCCGTGACACGTACAAATAATAATAATATTATAATACAGGACAACACATGATCCCAACTCAATACAAGTGTATGCGAGGCTGCATCTATCGTAACTGGGTATTTACGACACTGTAACGTAATTCAGAATTGTCAGCCTGGAAGAGTTTATACAATAATCCGAATCTGCTATAGTTCTCTACTTTAGGGAGACGTTTATTCACTGATCAAAAGCAAAGTACAAACCACGGGGAGCTCTCCTCAACATGCAAGTTGAAGCCCGAAAACCACACCTCCTTTAGCACATCAAGATTCCATCTTTTATACCCAGATCTCATCACAGGTGCATATCCCATCCCTCGTACCCCCGGGTGGGGGCTGTCTGTTGGCCGTGCGCCCCTCTTGGTATGTGTAAATATTGATAACAAGTGTGAATGTTGAATACTGTCAGGCGTGTAGCTGCCCTTGAGCTGCAGACACAATATCTCTGTCTCCTCACAGGCAAAGTGCCGTCTCTTCTGATGCTTTGCCGGAACCTAGACATTACGGTCCCTTCAATAAATCAGATTAATATTAACAACACTGAAGTAAACGTTAAATACCTAAAAACCTGACGGGTGCACTAAAAGGGCAAAACTACATAGTGGGGCTTTAATTAACCACCGCGATGAACGCGGAGCGGAGGAGATTAGCCCGCCAGTGGGACTCTCATGCTCCAACATGGACGCACAGCCACACTGTGCCCAGTGGTCCATCCGACATACATCAATATAGTGAATATGTATGAATTAAAACATTCGCGAATCAAATACATTAAACACTCAGTTTTGATGCCGAGCCTCAAGTATGATAGCGATGGGTGTATCAACGCCTAAAGTATCAATATGGCTATGATCGTTGGAAAAATGAGCAGCAAAAGCTGCTCCAGAGTGCTGAGGCAGTACTGATTATTTCAACCCCCCCCCTCCACATCGAGTCTGAGGGGTCTGCGTGTGACATGCAGCTGGAGAACTAACAGACAGTGACATTAAACAGTGGTCCAATACTGGGACGCATGCGCTTCTTGGTGCCAATGAGGAGATGAAATATTGTGTCCTCCATCCACACAGGGCTAGGATGGAACCCATCCAGTCAGGTTGTAGCAGGTAAGCATTTGTTGTATGTATTCAATTCAAAGTATTTAAGATTTGTATTTCTTATTGCATAGAAAGTAGATCTACTTCCGTTTTGTGCAACAGAGTAAAAAAGAAGAGAAAACGATAACTCCAAAAGCTGTAACAGAAGGACTTCTACGTCATCGAATTAGCTGGCAAACTACATCCTGTGTAGAAGCCATTTTTGTATCGAGCTGGAAACAACACAGTAGAGCAGATGCATGGCTCTGCTAGCGCAGCGGCGGGGCAGTGTTGAAGCAAAAAAGCTTTTAAAGACATTAAAAGGCAGCGGAGGCTCAGGCCAATCCACTCAGACAGCGCCTCTCTGGCCTCTCACTTCGACCTCAGCCAAACAGACTCTCCAGACAAACAGATTACTGAGGCTAATGTTGTTTCACTCTATTCATGACAGTGAAGAGGTAGGAGCAGGGCCACTGAACAAATACTTCAACGACATGGACTGTGTCTCGAGTCTGATCTTCGTCCCCGTTTGCAGCTCACACGTACGGCACGACTTGACTACCAGGTAGGTATGAGCAGTTTGTCAACTCAGCGATTCTATAGCCAGTCACATGAGGCGACACAATGCAAGTCAGCCTCATCCGATAAGAACATATACGTTGTTATTCTGCAGTTACATCAAATTAAAATAAGAAAACAGTAAGTTGTTTGTCCTTAAAATATGTATTCGTCTTACCGACAGAGGGAAGGAAGAAAGGCCAAAGTTGGAGGAATGGACAAGATGGGAAAAGGTGAGGCTACGACAGAAACTAGCAGAGCAGATAAGCTGCTACCTGAAGAGTAGTTACTAAGAGTTAGTGGTGCTAAGGATGCAATACCTTGTAATCTTATAAAAAAAGACCCAGAAAGAACGGACAATATTTAGCTGAGGGTTAAACATTTCAAGAATGTGTCAACAATAAAAGTGTATATTCTATTCTATTCTATTCATTCATTTTCCTTTTCGGGAGATAAGACATTTCCAGGGTTTCAGAGTTCACAGTGAGAATACTTTGAAATGATAAGGGTGTAAAGGACTTGTTCTTTGCTCTTTTACAGCCAATTCCACAGCGGAAAGAAAGGTCAAAAGTCTAACTCGTACTAAGTTCACACTCTTTTCCTATGATTGCAAAAAATCCTGTACATTCATAACACACACTTTGACTTTTATGATGCCGTTTCGACTCTTTAGGAGTGTAACAGCCCAGCGGCAAAGTAGTGTCATAACAGAGGAAGAATAAATCCTCTTACAGTCGGCTGTGATGTTCTCTGCTCCAGGAAAGAGAGAGCAGGAATATTAGAAGAACAAGCACATGCAGTCCGCTGTCAGGCTGCAGTTCAGTGCCCTGACGTCAACAATGGCAGTAAAGGTCACCTCATATCCAGCACAGGGAACCGACACCAGACCAATATATTTCTGAGAAAAGGTATGCGTTGTCGTCATTTGATCACATGATGCAACCCCACTCACTGCGACTAAATGGCAAAGCAACCCTGCTGTGGAGGAAATGACGAATAGAGCTGCGATGACAGGTAAACCAAGGAATATCTTAAACAATGTGAAGGCCGCGAGAAACTAAAGTGTCAACGTCGGCGTAAACTAAACCATCATACAGAGGATATTTGAAAACGTGACGATACCTCAAAAATAGGACATACCACAAAACACACAAAACCACCAACTCCATTTCTGAGTCCCACAGAGATGCAGTCGTCCCTTTACCCTTCAGAATGGCAAAAGTTATGCCCGGACCATTTCTCAAACTATTCATGCTGTCAAAGGCCCAACAGCTCTTTTATTGTTCAGTGCATTTTTCCCCACTCGTGAGTGCTGCCGGCAGATGCTGAATATGTGTGTGTTTGCTCGTCAGGGGGAAATGGCTTCCACGGACAGAGACATCACGTTTTCTTTGCCTTGTTTTCTTTGGCAGGTTATTAACCAGACAACTTCTGCTCCACTCATATGTGCCTCCAGACTCTTCTGTTTCTAACTTGCAAACTGTATCAGAAAGATTGAGTTGTGGGAGTCACAAGATAATTTCCATATATATATATAGATAGATGCACAGATACATTACATATAACAGCATCACAGATTTATCTCTCCAGTGGTCAGGGTATCCAATCACAACACCTTTACAATGCTCAGCCTCTCCCCTAATGCTGCACCTCCTTTCTCCAAAAGGCCCGTGTGAATTATTCATCCCTCCTCTCTTCTCCTGCAATCTTCGGACCAGCTGATGAAATATGTCTGCTCAGGCTCCAGAGGGAGTGCAGTACGATGCACTGGACGTCAACCTGTCAATACAGTGGTCGCTCCTAATATATGATGCCAAGAGAAAGCAAGATTTTTGGAGGTCATTGAAGTAATGTGTTGAGCACTTTGTTACATGTAATCTAGGACTTTACTCCAACTGAGTGTCAAAAATGTAAAATAAACTCTTCAGATTGCTTTTTGATTGACTATATTTACAGATGCAGTGCTGAAGATGCTGGGGAAAAAAAGATGACCAAGGTGGAAAGAAGAGTAAAACAGGAGACAGTGCGGATGATACCGAGGTGAGGGAGGACCCTGGAGACAGGAGAGGGAGCATGAGGGGGTCTCCAATCCTGGACCGATGGTCCTGGCAGTCAGGGCGGCCTGATAAAAGAGGGAGGAGATTGATAGCCAGTGTGGATGTGAGGAGCGAGCGAGAGCAGAGAGGGAGAAAGAGGAAAAGGAAAACGCTTAAGGGCTCTCAGGCAACTCAGATGCACCGCCGGGGGAGATGGGCCGATGAATAATGGATGCTTCTTCAAATAGAAAGACAGCACAGAGCCGAATTCCGGGCCAGCACAGTGGCCGGCGGGCCAGCTCACAACTGCAGTTCAACCCGTGAGCTGGACTGTCCCGGAAGAGGAAGAAGCGGGGCTCAATCCTGGAAACTATTTTACAGCCTAATAATCAGTGTAGAGCACCTTTCTCTGCCCCTCTTATTCTCGGCAGAGAGGCTCTACCCATCCATCAGCCCACACCTGGGCCAGGCCACACACCGTACATACATAATGTAATATATAGACGGACACATTTCAGACGCTGCCGCCCTTGGAGACTGGCTGCATAACATGCTCAGACCAAGATCGTTTTACAGCAACAGAGAGATCTCCTCCTGCCCGACATCCTGTGCATCCTCTTGACACCGACGCTAACAGCTGAAGTATCCAGAGTCTGATGCTCGGAACCCAATTATTGATAATTTCCTGTGCGTTCCTCCAACGATGATATGCGAGATGCTACCGTGCGCCCTGTGGTGCCTGGAGAGCAGATGTAGGGACATTTCATTGTTTTCGCCCAAAACAAAAGATGATCATAGGGGGAGGGGGGGGGGGGGGACTCTGCTTACAAAGTAAACTATTTCCCATACTGCTAATTTAGCTGAAGTATAGAGTTTAAAGTATAAAGTCTGTAATATGATCTTTGATGCTAATATATTATTACATTGTGATATTTACTACACATCTTCTATGTCACTTTTCATGCAACCTATACAAACTTTGACTGCACTAACAAAGGTTTTTGAATAATGCTCTGACATTTGGACTCATTAAAAAAAGAATATAATAGGAGTACGTTGCATGTATCCACCAGCAACTGAACATAAAAAATACTAAATAAAACAAATACACCTTTAACTCACTGAGGCATTACAGCGAACCCCAAAGATTGAAGTGTGGCACATAAAGTTCCCTTAGGAATTAAGATATGCTATCTACGCATATACGCCAACATTCATCAACAAACACAACTCTATGAAAATATGCACACCATATTTACCATCCTGTCGGGAAATAAACTCTACAAATATTGTTTATCCAAACCAGCAACACCAGAGCAGAGCAGAACAAACACCAGGATAAAACAAACAGTTCCTTTCCTAAATAAGACGCAGAGTCTGTACAGACGTTTGACTGATTGAGGACATGTTGCTCTCACTCCTCTGCTTAATAGTTCCTCACAGCCGAAAGCTACAGAACACGCCGCTCCACCCAAACTTCACATCCCAGAAGACAAACAGCGCCTCCCCGCCATCCTTTCTCTCCGGGACCGGCATGCACTCGGACCATGAGACGTGCACGGTTTCCTCCTTACCCTTCCGTTTGTAGAACCACAGCATACAGCTTCGGAACACAGACATGGGGGAGGGCATGGAGGAGGTGAGAGGGGCGGGGGGGCCATGGACTGTGGCTGGTGACCCTCAAGAAGGAGGTGAAGGGGGTGGTGGTGCTGGTGTGAGGGGTTAGGTGTTGGCAGGAGGGGGTGAATGGAGACAGATGGACAGGTGGAAGAGCAGAGATGACGGAAAGGTGAAGAAGGATAGTTAAAGACCTTGTGGAGTGATAGAGTAAAAAAACCAAAAGAGTATCTGCGGTGGACGGGACAGCTCCCTGTGTAAAAAGAAGGAAGGGTTGGCAGGACGGGGCGATGCTGTAGCTGGGAGACAATCCTGTCCCTATGGAGTGACTGGTTGGTAGATAGCGAGGGTCGGCAACGGAGTCGTGAAGGGCGAACAGCGGCAGCAACCAGACGAGACCTGAGCTCAGCTTCCAGCTTAGCAGTATTCCCTCATCAATCCCAGAGGCTCAACTGCAGAGACACACAAGCAGCAATCTTCCCCCTCAGCCACAGTCGGGAGGGCCGAGAGAAAAAAAAAATGAAAAGAGAAAAAAAACCTTACTTGGTCGATCTGTTCCGGAGAAATACGTCTAGCTTTGCGGTCGAACAAATCTTGTTTATCTCCGGAAATGTGTGTCAGTCCAACTTCACAGCTTCCACGGGAAGGGAGGAAAAAGCTCAAATGCACGCAGCGCGCGGTGACATTGTGTAGATGCCTGTGTGCATGTGTTTCCTGGCATTAGTGCCGACCAATCCAAGTCTTTAAAAAGGTGGGGAGGGAAAGAGGAGAGAGCGAGAGAGCGAGAGAGCGAGCAAATGACAGCGGAAACGCATAGAGAAAGGAAGCCAGTGATGGCAACACAGAGAAGGGGTGGGGGGCATAAAGAGAAAATTAAAAGGGGGACATCTCACCTTGGAAATGAAAAGTCTTCTGGTCCACAGTAATAGTGAATGTGCTGTCGTCCTCGTCATCGATGCCGATCACAGCTCCCTGGGCAAACAGAGAAGGGGGGGGGGAGAAGCAGGCAGTAGGACACGTCATATTCCACTTTCCTTGTCTATCCTCATGCCCACCACATGTCCCGGCAAGCAAAGCAACCCCCGACCGGCCCTCTGTTAGTAATTACCCTTGCTCCGTCTCAGCACTTCACTCTCTCGTCTTCAAAAGCTCCATCTCCCCTCGACCTTTTCCTTCTTTCTCACAATCCCTCTTAAATACACACACTTGCGAGAACATGGCAGAGAAGAAGGGAGGGGAGGAGGTGGGACTTGGGAGAGCGAAGGAAGAGAAAGGCAGGGAAGGGTGGAGAGAAACAGACACGGGGACCAGCAGCGAGCAGCCGACGGTAGAAAAGAACTGCTGCTGGGGAGCTGGGACATCAGCTCCTAGCAACAGGGTGTGTGACGACTCAGAGCGTCACACACATACAACACACCTGAAACTAATGAAAATAACAACTTCTACACGAGGTGGATACGATCATATAAACAGCTGTCAAATATGTTGCAGCGCCGAAGAATAGCACCTCATCAACAACACCATTTGAAAGTAGTTTCAGACTATGGGAGCAATAAAAGATTCAGATGAATCAGTATCATGTGACGTATTATAAGAAATCAGACTCAACAAAAATATTCAAACACAAGATCCATATTCTCAGATGTAGCCCCGTGACAATCTGAAAATCCCAAGATGGCTTCGAGGAAAGCCCCTACTATCTGACACAAGTTGTTCTGTAGTTGGCTGTGGGGAAAAACGTATTATTATATCTATCATAACAAAGTAGGAGTACGATACACTGAACAGTCTTACATAGGTGGTAACCGCTTTAAAGAACAAGGAAACCTTTTTAAATGTAATACTCATATCCAGGTCTGCATGATGAACCTGATTTCAAGCCCTCAATAGAAACAATGTGCATGGCTGTACCACATGATCCGATTTGTAAAGTCATAGTCTAAATAGTTTGAATAATTTCAAATCAATTAAAAACGTAGCTGCCTCGTGGCACTCGTAAATAATCCAACAAGAACCAGTTTAACGCCACATTTAAAAAAACAGGGCTCTGCCGGTTTAGTGGAAGAACAGAAAGAGCCTCCGGGGAAATTGACTTTGGAACAAACAAGCAGCTCCAGGTTTAGTACAACATAGGACACAGGTATCAGGGTTTGATACGCGCAACATATCTTTAGAAAATGAAAATAGGCATCATTTATCATGCATTTATATATATATATATAGTTTTTTTAAGAATGTATTTACTATTTTAATGTGAAGATGTATTCAAAATAGTGTTATTCAAAAAGCTTTACTTCAATAGAAATGGTAATAAACAGATTTCAATGAAATTGTTCTGCTTCATGATACAGATCATCAAATTATTGAATCGCAAGAAATTGTGTCCGATCCAAACATAATGGAAACCTGACTTATAAGGAAGTGTCCGTAACCGGCACTGGATCCTCTTTTCATTTAGTTTCAGGAGATGGTTCCTCCCTTCAGTAAGATCAATCTCAACATGTTCAGGGTGCTCGGCAAAGCCTGTTGTCCCAAAACAGGTACAAAATGTACCTCTTACAAAAGAGAAACAAATATTATTCTGTTATTATTATTAAGTCAATATATTTTATAGTAGCTTTTACGTCTGACTTCTCTTGAGACATATACAACAGACAATATATATATATATACACTACCGTTCAAATGTTTGGGATCACTTAGAAATGTCCTTATTTTTCAAAGAAAAGCATTGTTTTTTTCAATGAAGATAACATTAAATCAATCAGAAATACACTCTATACATTGTTAATGTGGTAAATGACTATTCTAGGTGGAAACGTCTGGTTTCTAATGAAATATCTCCAGAGGTGTATAGAGGCCCTTTTACAGCAACGATCACTCCAGTGTTCTAATGGTACATTGTGTTTGCTAATCGCCTTAGAAGACTAATGGATGATTAGAAAACCCTTGAAAACCCTTGTGCAATTATGTTAGAACAGCTGAAAACTGTTTTGCTGATGAGAGAAGCTATAAAACTGGCCTTCCTTTGAGCTAGTTGATTATCTGGAGCATCACATTTGTGGGTTAGATAAGACTCTCAAAACGGCCAGAAAAAAAGAACTTTCCTGTGAAACTCGCCAGTCTATTCTTGTTCTTAGAAATGAAGGCTATTCCATGCGAGAAATTGAAAATAAACTGAAAATTTCCTACAGCGGTGTGTACTACTCCCTTCAGAGAACAGCACAAACGGGCTCTAACCAGAGCAGAAAGAGAAGTGCACAACTCAGCAAGAAGACAAGTACATTAGAGTCTCTAGTTTGAGAAATAGACGCCTCACAGGTCCTCAACTGGCAGCTTCTTTAAATGGTACCCGCAAAACGCCAGTGTCAACGTCGACAGTGAAGAGGCGACTCCGGGATGCTGGCCTTCTAGGCAGAGTGGCAAAGAAAAAGCCATATCTGAGACTGGCCAATAAAAAGAAAAGATTGGTATGGGCAAAAGAACACAGGCATTGGACAGAGGAAGATTGGAAAAAGGTGTTATGGACAGATGAATCCAAGTTTGAGGTGTTTGGATCACACAGAAGAACATTTGTGAGATGCAGAACAGGTGAAAAGATGCTGGAAGAGTGCCTGACACCATCTGTCAAGCATGGTGGAGGTAATGTGATGGTCTGGGGCTGCTTTGGTGCTGGTAAAGTGGGAGATTTGTACCAGGTAAAGGGATTTTAAATAAGGAAGGCTATCACTCCATTTTGCAACGCCATGCCATACCCTGTGGGCAGCGCTTGATTGGAGCCAATTTCCTCCTCCAACAGGACAATGACCCAAAGCACACCTCCACATTGTGCAAGAACTATTTAGGGAAGAAGCAGGCAGCTGGTATGCTGTCTGTAATGGAGTGGCCAGCACAGTCACCAGATCTCAACCCCATTGAGCTGTTGTGGGAGCAGCTTGACCGTACGGTCCGCAAGAAGTGCCCATCAAGCCAATCCAACTTGTGGCAGGTGCTTCAGGAAGCGTGGGGTGACATTTCAACAGATGACCTCAATAAATTAACAGCTAGAATGCCAAAGGTCTGCAATGCTGTAATTGCTGCAAAAGGAGCATTCTTTGACGAAAGCAAAGTTTGAAGAAAAAAATTAATACTTCAAATACAAATCATTATTTCTAACCTTGTCAATGTCTTGACTATATTTTCTATACATTTTGCAACTCATTTGATAAATAAAAGTGTGAGTTTTCATGGAAAACACGAAATTGTCTGGGTGATCCCAAACTTTTGAACGGTAGTGTATATATATATATTTTAAAAGGCAGCAAAATCCGACTGCATCAAGAGACTTCACCTTCTCTCCTTGTAAGTAGGTCAACAGGTATCGCAGTAGGACCGCTGCTGCCATCAAGTGGGCATCACGGAATACTGAAAACACACTAAGGGCGAATGCCTTTCCTGGCAAAGCTACAAGAACAAGCTGAGTGATGGAGCTGTGGATTTGGCTGCAGGAAACTATTGAAACATGTTGAACAAGGCCAACAAATCGGGAAACTCATATCTGATAAAACCGGCACAATGCTGTGAATAGTGTGCCAAACTTTTGTGTTTCAGAAAGATTTCCTTGACAAAGCGAACCAACATACTGGCTGGGATTTGGTTGCTGCATCTGGACAACAAAGCCCTGGACATGTGGGAATTCTGGAGGCAAATTTGTCATTTGGAGCTTTACAAAATAAATTGGATTTAATTGAATCCTGAGAATCTTACCCTGAGTCGCACACAGCCTCTTCTGGATCCCCGCATCATCTTGTCCTTCGACTGAAAATCAACAACAGAACAAATCAGGGTTTGTCACGGTCAGCGCTTTGGTTACTGAGCATTTTGATCCGATAGTCTCAAGAGTCTCTTCTATTAATAAGAGTTGAGAGAGAATACTCTCATCTTGGCTCTGATTTTGAATTTGAATGCAGGCAGAAGGCAGAAGAGGTGACTTAAGTCATTTCAGTTGAATACATCTCTGGAATCTCTTTGTGATGTAAGACGCAAGTTCAGCTCAGTTTTCTTTCCTCCTATAAAACTAACTCAATTTTAACTGTGGATGCATTTTGTTATACATCAGATTAGAACCGCAGCTAACATTTACTTTTGTAATAATTCTGCATTGAAGGTGTCCTATTCAGATGGCTTGTTTTGTCTAAATACAATTATTCAGTTTATTACCATAAAGAAAGAGAACAAAGGCATCGGGTCCTCATATTTGAGAAGCGGAAACCAACTAATTTTTTTGTTAGCAAAATGTTCTGCCAATCGACATATTGTTTAGGCTCTTCATCATTACATTACATGTCATTTAGCTGACGCTTTTAATCCAAAGCGATTTACAATCCTGTAACATTCATACACCGTAGACGCAGCTACAGGGAGCAATTCAGGGTTAAGTGTCTTGCTCAAGGACACATCGTGTAGGGCAGGGATTGAACCTCCAACCCCCTGATTGAAAGACACACCTGCTACCCACTGACCCACAGTCGCCCGATGTATGTTTCACTGTATGAAATGGCTACCAGACTCTTGTTCGGTTAGGACTTGATGGTCGACATTCCTCAGACTCTTTTTCTACAGACTGGAGTCAAACTGGTTCCCTCCTCTCCGTATCAGGGGGGCATTGCCCTGAAATGTGCAGTAACTGCAGCTGTATTCATCACATTCAAACCGGAAGCATAGAATCAGAATCAGAATCAGAATCAGAAACAGTTTTATTGCCAGGAATGTTTACACAAACGAGGAATTTTTTTTGGTGGAAGGTGCAACATTTGGATAGCTCGACCATAGTGATTGCTTTCATAATACCATCTCAATAAACCCATCGTAGTCAGGGCTCATGATTTCCTTTAAGACGACAATAGTTCCTCTATTGTCGCCCAAGTACTGAACATGTCAATAAGATCATGCACCGCTCTGGTGAAGCGCCAGCCTGCTGAGAGGAGTGGGCTGCTCTTAGGTTGTCATCTTCCGTGCAACTTTATTTTCACCAACACCACCCCTGACAGTTTCACGTATGCTTTACTTTCCACGTTACTTATCAAGAGTATGAAGATAAATCGACGTGGGGTTGACCAAGAACCGATCTAATAGACCGTTTTCTCGCGCTGTATCTCGTTAGACATTTAGCTAGCAAACCAGCCGGTTGTAGGGACTGTTATTGAAGCGACAGGAGACACACGTCGTCCCGCTGACACAACACAAGTATGTCTTTCTCTCTCTCTTTCTCTCTCTTTCCCCTCACGCTGTTAACTATTCACAACAACGTGTCGCAGAGTCGGTGTATTTCAGCTGCTAGCTATGCAAGCTAGCTACAGTACCGGAAGTGTGGGAGAAAGAAATACTGTTACCCGATTCGTCAGTTGGTCCGCGAGGACTGTTCCTATTGGCTAACGTGCGGATCTGTCACCACAGAGACTCGCCTTTTTTTGAGCCAGCTGATACTCCCAACTCCTGACAAACACAAGGCCCTTATCCCACTTGGGTTTGACAACCAGCGACAACTTCTACAATGTAAGCACTTCTGCGGACGCGTTGAGCGTCCAGAGACAGTGGACGTGAACGTACCGTGTAGTATGACAGCAAACCGGCGTTGTAGTCCAACACGAACCAACGGTACTGCCACCCTTTCATGACGTTAGTCCACTTGCTTAGCGGCCCCTCCATGATGGACGCCATCTTTACAACAGTCTACGAGTGGGGAGGAGACTGGCAAGGTGTCACCGGGTGTCACCGGCAGGGTGCTGCTGTTGAAGAGGGCGGCGATGATGCGCCGCATACCAGGGTTGGCTGGTACCCCATGAGTGGATGAAACAATGGGAGAAGTGTGCTTTACTTGGGTAAAAAAGAAAGTTGAATTTAATTTCGTATTTTAGTTGAAAATACTGATTTCAACTAAAACTCGTGCATTCCTGCAAATACAATTAACAGAATCAGAATCAGGTTTTATTGGCCAAGTAAGTTCGCACAAACAAGGAATTTGACTTGGTAAAGTGACTATCAGTGTGCTTACACAAAATATACATTACAACACAATCCAATACAAAACAAAAACAAAACAGTGCAGTACAAAACAAACAGTGCAAAACAGTGCAACGGTCTAAGAAGTTTAAGAAAGTGACTTAAGAAAATATATACAAGGCGGAATGGCTATATACAGGAGCTGTGAAACAGTAGTGCAAGAAGAAGTGGAGAGTGCGAGAAGTGCAGGGATAAATATATAAATATACAGGACTGTCTCAGAAAATTAGAATATTGTGATAAAGTTCTTTATTTTCTGTAATGCAATTAAAAAAACAAAAATGTCATGCATTCTGGATTCATTACAAATCAACTGAAATATTGCAAGCCTTTTATTCTTTTAATATTGCTGATTATGGCTTACAGCTTAAGAAAACTCACATATCCTATCTCTAAATATTAGAATATCATGAAAAAGTATACTAGTAGGGTATTAAACAAATCACTTGAATCATCTAATTAACTCGAAACACCTGGAAACACATTTTCAAATGTTTGATTTTGTTTTGCTGTTATAAATCTTTTTTTTACTTGGTCTGAGGAAATATTCAAATTTTATGAGATAGGATTTTAGAGTTTTCTTAAGCTGTAAGCCATAATCAGCAATATTAAAAGAATAAAAGGCTTGCAATATTTCAGTTGATTTGTAATGAATCCAGAATGCATGACATTTTTGTTTTTTTTAATTGCATTACAGAAAATAAAGAACTTTATCACAATATTCTAATTTTCTGAGACAGTCCTGTATATGCTACAGTGGGTTAGCTGTACATAAATACATAACTTGTAAATGGTTACAGGCTGATCCACCGGTCCTATACGGTCGTTAAATGTCTTGAATTCATCAAAAAGATGAGATGGTTACTTTACTACTAATATTGAGAAAGAATATACATATACATTCCAAAATGAATAATATATTTTGTGAATAAAGAACGTGATTGGTGGTTTGCCCTTCTCATCCTCTGTGCTTAAAATATAAGGTACCTTACTGTCTGCTTTCACAATCATGGAAGAGTATGCAAATTATGAAGTGTTGTTAATCGTTTTATTTCCTAAAACCTAAAAATCTTTAAAAAGTAAAAGTATTGCATTACAAATACAATGTACACGAATCATCAGAACTAAAAGGTACTCAGTGTTTTTCTTATTCTATCAACATTTTAAACCTTTCTTCAATCTCGTCGCTGGCCAAGGTGGAGTTAGTTTAACTACTGCATATTGAACATTATCAGAATTTAATTAATTGCTTAGGTGTTGTGTGTTCATTATAGGAAAGGCAATGAGTGGTGACAGCTGTGCAACGAATGTGTTGGAGTTGAAAAGTCCAATAATTACCACTGAAATGTAGGAAATAATGCACATTACTACCTCGGCGTCTTTGTGCTTTCTCACCTTGCAGGTTTCCATCGGTGTTACACCTGGACCATGATCGTGCCTCCTGCTGTGGCCCGGCCTGACACCGACTGATACTATTATTATTAAACTAATTAATTGTATTCCTATATTAATGCTTTTATCATCATTATTGAATCATAATTATGCTATTATATCCACTGATACCATTATTAAGTTGTAATTGTTTCCATTATTATTCTGCCAACTACTCTCATGACATGAATAATTTATATACTATGCATTGAATGTGCAGTGCTATTATTAAGGTCATTCTGTAAACATGACATCTATTGTACATCTGTCCATTATGGGAGAGGGATTCCTCCTCTCCTTCCAGTTTCTTACTTTTTTACTTCCTGTTAAATTTCTTTGGGGGGGGGGTCCTGTTTTGATGCGAGTGTCCTGCGACAGAGGATGCCGTCGTATGTTATACATAAACATATCTGAAGCAGATTTATAATTTTGGGCTATAAAACTTAAATATCATATAACAGAATACCACTGAAGTACATAACAAGTAGATGTATATCAAGTCAACTCCCTTCCACTCATGTTATCATAAAACATGTGCTGGATATCTTACACTTTTTATTTTCAATTTATTCATTTGCTTATGCCTCTGCTTACCATATTACATCTCACAGTTCATGCGTCTTGACATGTGTATTTGAGCCACCAACATTCATGTGAATAGTTGTTTAGAATTGATTGAACTGTTCAGCAGATGAACAACCACAAACGAAACAGTATTCATCAATATCTTTATTATTTACAATAGGCTTAACACTGATGAGCAAAACTTCACAGTAATATAACGTGAACTTTAAATAAAAAACGAAAACAAAAAATATATATTTTGTACAATAAAAAAGTTAATGTTAACATATCTTGCCACTTTTATCCCTGTTTAAATTCACATATTCCATTGTTGTGTGTGTTGGTTTACATTGCACTCGTACAACTGAAGAAGTGGCCTTTGGTATAATGATGTGTACACACATTCTCCAGAGCTGTTCTCCAAAACAGAGACAGCAGGACAAAAACAACAGATATACAGGATAAATGCAGGCAGCATAAATAAAGACAATGTAGAAGACCGATAGAGAATAAGCAGAAAAATGTGTGGTCAGCTCAAATATTGAACAGCGTCCGTTCAGATATCAGATTCCAGGAAAAAACATTGGTACCAAATCAATTTATTGACTCTGTAAATATTGTTTAAAAAAAATCAACATCTTTTATTTCTTTAAAAACAGTCCAGACTGGAAACGTGTCGACTCTGGGAGGTTACATGTGTCTCGATAAGGCTTTTTGGAAAAACCTGCTCCACAGAGATGCACTGTCCACATCAACAGAAAAAGTTTGCTCGGCAACTCGAAAGAGAAATTTCGACAAAACCTTCGATGTGATCAGATTATGAGACATCACAGCAGCTCGGGTTTAGTGCAGCAGACTCACGTGTCATTTGTCAGAGTATCTAAATACATAATCTTCAAAGACAAAGTGCACCTTTTGGTTTCAAGTTTGCATCTGACCATCAACCTCCAAAATGACAGAGATGCATGCTGCCGTGATACGCTTATCACAATCTCATGGCAAAGGAAAGAAAACACGTAACACTTTAACATTGCCATACTTTTGGATTCTTGCAGTGATAGTGTACTGTACATACATCGTTTGTTCACAAAAAAGGCACCAAGAATCATGAAAGAAACGATGGCATTTTTTTTTCCGTCCGTGTTATTTGAAACTCACAGTGAATAGACACGAGTCATCAGCTTGTCTCAAAGGGATCCCGTTTGGCAAGAAAATGGACATAAATACGGACACACAACATGAAATGATGACATGAAAAACGCATCACAAACACAAGTGGACAAAACATTTACTTGGAAATGCATCAAGTGTCATTAACAGGCATTTTGAAAGTGTTCTGGACCTGCAGTGTTTACCGATTTAGATTTTGTAGTATTCATATGCAACATGTGTCAACGAACCAATGTGTCTGAGGCCTTATCCAGTGTACAATATGATGTGAGCCAAAGCGAGTTTGGTTTGTGCTCAAAAAAACAGAGCAGCCGTTTCTGGACTTATTATTTAGTGTGGCCAAAATTTGACGTCTGGACCAATAAAAATAAAAAAGATATAATAAATAATTTAAAAAAACGTCACCTAAAAAAAAATTATAGTCATGCAGATGAACATTCGACTGGGTTCAGAATAGAAGAATAATACATTCACGAAGCAGATATTCAGATCAGGGTGGATGAGCCGATGTCTCGCAATACCTCTCTTCAGCCAAAAACATTGCTCTTAATGCTGTAACCCCACATACATCTTTAGTTTCCCGCATATGAAATAAACCAAATATTTACATAACATTTCTCTCAAAATAGGTCTGTGCTTTTAATAAAAGAAAAAAAAGAAAAATCAGGAATAATTTAAAATTCAAGTTCAGACAGACATTCTAAAAAGCATTTTTCTTTGAACCAAATAATGTAAAACTCACTGATGTGCTGAAGACGTACTGCAGTTGTTTTTGTTGACAGTTCAGTACTGTGTGATTCGGGTAAAGTAGGTCTCTGCATTTCGCAGTGTTCATACACGGAAGAATTTGAGGCACTGAGGACACGACAAGGCGACAGGGAATCCAGCTCTGTCCGTACTCGGGACACTTTTAGAATAATTGTTCCAATTCACCTGCTCATGCGCTACCCTGTGCTCCCCCCCTCCTCCCACTCTTTTATGCTCCATCCTAGAAGGAAGAAATGTAGTGTGCAAGGATAGCTGGACATAAATATTGAAATGCTTTCGGAGACTGGGGATTTCCCCCATTCGTGTGGCACTGTGTTGACGTGAGAACACGAGTCACAACACTGACGCAAAGACGAATGCTGTGCATACGACAAATCAAATTAATCTTTTAAGATTTGATAAGCCTGTATTTGGCAATACTAAAAATGTACACTTGTGTGGCCGCGTGGAAACGGCTGCATCAAAACAGTTTGATCATCCTCAGAAACGAGGCTTTAAGTCCGATGTCGACAGGAGCGGTTGTGGGGCGGTTTTGATATTTGACCACATTTTATTAATCGATTTTAAAATACCGTCATGAACATGAAAATAAGTTAAACACAAAAACGAAATTCGGCACACAGAATGAAACTGCAAATTGAGACCTCAAAACCTTGCATCGTGATGTCGTTTCCAATCCTTTAGAACATAATGGCTTTAAGAAAATGGCTTATGGTCGCTTAGTTCCCCAGACACGGAGCAAAATACTAAACTGTGAATCACAGTACACCCGACTGATGATTCACTCATTTGTGAAACATTGTTCGAGCTTCGTCAGTGAAACCGTTGTCTGGTGTTCTCAGTAAGGCTTCGCACAGCCGCCGCCGTTCTTGACTCTCTGGGCCGGCTACACGCGGCCGGTACCCTCCACATTCATTTCGCCAAGAGGCCTTTCTTACGGCCGGGTGGAGGCGAGGGGCTAAACATCTCTTGGTGTGACTGAAACCACATTTTAGTTTGGTGCGAACGTTTCTAAATACTTACAGGTCAGAGCAAAACTAGTGTCCACACTGGCATTTTATGAAACAGTCGTTTGTAAACAGTAGAAAGAATACATTTCGTTGTGATTTCTCTGAGGTACTGGAGACATTCGTCTCATTGCGTCCCCCAAAAAGCTGTCAAAAGTACCCGAACATCAGTCTGATGGTAGTTCGGGGTGACGGTTGGTGTCGTCACAGTGGCTACCTTTGGACTACGTCACTAATCTCTTTAATGCAGCTGTGCAGGTTGTCCTGGACGGTGTTGGGCCCCCCGCCCCCTGAGGACGAGGCCCTCAGTTCCTGCAGGCTGAGCTCCAGCTTCCCCACCGCCTCCCGGAAGGCAAATTTGTTCCTCATCTGCGGGATGCAGTCCACGTAACCCGAGCAGTGGTCGAGCAGCTGGTGGCCCGCGTCCAGCACCTGGCTGCTGGACGGGCTTTCGGAGCTGGCGTGCAGGGCGCTGCTCAGGCACTCGGCGCACTCCAGCAGGGCCACGCGACTGACCCGCTCCAGGGGCGCCCGCTCCGCCTGCTGCCTGGTTCGCCGCAGTGCCACTTTGGAACCGGCGGTGGTGGCGGCACCGTTGGACATTTTGGTGGGAGTCGTGTTGGGGGCGGCGGGGCAGGACGGCGAGAAGGAGGACGACGATGCAGGAGGCACTTGTGGCGGCGGCATGGACGGTCTGCCCGTCGCCGCGCCGCCCGACATTCGCCCCGACCTGTGACCTTTCGGCGTGTCTCCGTTTACCTCCGCCGGCGCTCCTACCTGCTCCTCTCCGTCGCCACTGTAGGAGTGTTGCAGGCTGCGGAGGGTGGGGGGCGGCGGAGGGGCACACTTGGGCTTCACGAGCCGCGGCCTGTCCCGGTCCGCTTGGTGCTCCGACAGCAGCTTGAAGCGGTTCCCCTGAGAGTCCAGTCCGACCAGGTGCACGTCAGCTGGGCTGTGCTTCAGCGTGGGAGAGATCAGGACCGGAACTTTGTGGTTGTGAGTCGGCGCACCCGCTGGGGCCGATGCAGCGATTGAACTCGAAGTCTTCGAGGGAGGTGACCAGCACTGCTGCCTGTCCGGTCCTCCCCCACTCTCCTCTCGGCTCTCTTTGACCCGAGACAGACTGTCCGATTCCCCCACCTCGCCCCCGACCCCCGGCGCCCTCACCCCTACGGCAGCACCTCGGGGTAATAGCTTGGCTTTGGGCCTTTCCCTGATCTGTGCCGTCCCCTCGTCCGTCCTCCTCTGCAGAGTTTCCGAGGGCTGCGCAGCCCCGTTCTCTGGCTGGGAGCTTGTGGAGGCAGTCCTCTCGAGGGGGGGCTTAGCACTGCGGTTCCTGGGTAAAGTCAGAGCCATGTGCTCCAGGTCTGGCAGCCCAGATGACATTGAGGAGGTTGAATTGGACCTCGGAAAGGGTTTAGGCCCTCCTGCTATACTCCCGGTCTCCTCTGTAGAGGTAGTCTTTCCTGTCCGTAGCCCAAGGGTCTTTTTGATGAGTCGAGGGGTAAAAAACCCAGCCAACCCACTCCAACCGCCGCCGCTCGTCACCTGCGAAGCAAGCCCCCCGCCAGAGGGCTTCTGTCCGAAAGCAGCCCCACAGCAGCGTGACTGAGGCTGGGTGGGTTCTGCGTGGGAGTGGGAGGGCGAGGCGGAGAAGCCACCGAGACCGTCCGAGTGGGGTTGGGGAGGAGGAGCGCTGAAATCAGCGGTGGGCTCGTATTTCTTGTGAGGCTGCGTCTCCATCTCCCGGAAAGAACTGCTCCGCTTGGGCGGCGTCGGGAGGTTCTGTTGGAGCCGAGATGACGGCGAGGAGGACGAAGAGGAAGATTTCTTCTTGATGAAGGAGCTAAAGAAGCCAGTCTTGCGGTCTCGCGTAAATGTGCCCATATCCTGTGCGTCCTCTAAAAGGCTGCCGGGAGATTTCTCTCGCGGCTGCTGTTTTCTGGGCAGAGCCGGGGAGCTGCCTGATCGGCCATCCCCTCCTAACAAGGTAGAAGCCCAGCCTGGAAAGAAGGAAAGAGGGCTGGAATTAAAACAGAGCCGAAAAAGCCTTGCTGAACTCAGCAAAAACACATCTTTGTGAAAGGGTTATTTAAAACCTCAAGAAACAAGGTATTGAAGAACACTGCTCGGAATCCGCGTAGTCTCTTAATACGCTCGCTGATAGATTAACGTCACTCATTGCATCAGGCAGCTGTTGTGATCAAATTGACTGTTCCCTGCATCCCGCTCTCTCTAAAAGCTTTTCTTTCCTCCTCTGGGACTCATGAGTAAGGAAAGAGCCTTTCAGGAAAAGGGATGGAAAGTTTTCAGGCCATGCCAATCATGCACATGCAAACACTAATTCAAAGATTTACAAGCTGCTCTTGTAAAAGATGGGATGATGGAGACACTACGAGGACTTGATAACGCACGCCGTACAGAAAGTGCCCAGCCCCGCAGGTTGCGAAACTTTGGTCAAAGAGGGAAATACATGATCACACTTCTGCCGGTGTTTAAATCACATGGGGACGGTGCACAATCTTTGCGAAATAGACAATTAATTAGATAAATCTAACACAATATAACGACAAACTGCATGTGAACTGAGTAAGGGCACCAACTCAGCATTTCTTACTTGGCATGGTTCTCTCTTCAATGATAGCGTTTGCATGAAAATATAAATGCATACAAACAAGGATTATTAGTACAACACGTTAGACATGGAAATGAAGTCATAACTGTGGTTACAATCTTTGTGGTTTCATTCATATCAAAACGTACACTTGATGTTCTGCATCATTACAGTAACAATTCTTATTTGATTTCTGACTTTTAAAAAAAAGGAAGGCTAGCGTTTAGTTTAATAGTGAATAGTTGTTGTTAATGTATCATGTTCATGGTCCAAGACATCAAAGCTAAACAGCAGCAGCAGAAGTAAGTGAGAAAAAGAAAAGACGGGGACAGACGATCTTCTTCACAGTAAACACACAAATGAAACATTTTATTTTCAATAAAAAACAAATAAATATGCAATAAATTAAACGAGACAAGACAAACAGACATTATTTAAATTTAATATTGGGGGTTAGCAAATATGAATACATGACGTGTTACCAACTCTTGAATGGGATGTGGGAATAACAGGAATACAACAAATAGGACAAGACAGAATATGACAAAAACATAAATAACAAAAAACGGTTTTCATTGATCACTCAATAAATTTGTGTGTGTGGTCGACCTGGCGTGACCTCCTGAATCACATGATCACATTTATATTTTATAATTTCATCTTTAACATCTTTTAATGGGTGTCGGATGACATGGACCGGAGCACTTAAGTTTCAGGGCTGAATAAACAGAAACTTAGAGCATTAGCAATAAAATACTTCCGAGTGCTGAAACAGTTATAGGGTAAGGGACTACGGCAGGCTGTGCTTGCAGCTCTGCCTTGAGACAGCACTGGCTTCTAGACAGATGCCGGCACCAGTGGTCAGTTGGTCAGGAAAAATGACGGCCCTTCTTTTCAAGCGCCGGGCTTGGCGGCGCCGCAGTAGACACTGTGAAACGACGTTCTCTGGAATACCTGCAGAATAATAATCTGGTGCATCTGACTGGTTGGAAGAAAGGTAGGCATGGCTGGCTGTACCTGAGTGACCGTGCGTGCCATGGTCAGATCGTCCGTCGAGTCCACCCTCAATGTTTTCCTTGTTTTCTGTGTGCTTGTGGAGTGTGCGAGATTTGGAAGGCAACAGGGGCATGTCGTGACTGAAAGGGTGCAGTGGTCCGCCGTGACCAGAGGAGGCCGTCTTACAGAGCTCCTCTGCTACCTCTGCAATGTACAACACAAGATTCAAACTATTAGGAGGCAGTCACAATTCAACAAACATTTATTTTGTGGTTAGTTAAACATTTTATGTTCAAAATGTTGCACGTTACCCTATTTTATACATTATGCTGCTCCAATTACACGGTTTCTTAACAGAGATTAATAAAGTTGTAACTTATATAAAATTGCCCAGCCGTCTCGCAAGGCAGCTGCTGAGCAAAGTTAAGTGTCAGCGTTCTGCATGAAGAGATATGAACGAGAGTTTGCGTGTTCAGCTCCTTTAGAGGAGGGAGTTCAGAAGCTTTATGAATTCTTTCCCCTGTGAAAGGGTTTTTTGGGAGTCTTTCCTGATCCGATGTGAGGTCCAGGGACAGGGATGTCGTATGTGTACAGATTGTAAAGCCCTCTGAGGCAAATTTGTAATTTGTGATAATGGCCTCTACAAAATAAACTGAATGAATGCAGGTTTTGAGCTCCACAAAAGACTTCTGAGAATAAAGTGCATGTTACTCTACCTTCAGAGATGCTGGAGTCATGGAACATTGTTTCAAAGGCTTGGTGGATCTCCGCAAACGAAGGCCGGTCCAATGGGCTCCACTGCCAGCCTGAAAGAGTCAGACAAAAAGAGGTGTTAGTAAAGGCCAGTACCGAATTTGACGACTATATAAGAGTCTAACAATCAGGTCTTTCACAGAACCTGTAATTCCAGACTATTGTTTGCAAGTCTGTTTTCTTCATTTGAATTACAGGATATGGAAGGGAATGCTGCAAAATGTGATATGACAAAGGTTTCGACAAGCATCTAGGAAAGATTAACGCCCAAACCAACTTTCCCAAAGCCGTCGACGTCTATTCATGTCCTTCCACTTTCGTGCAACCACGTGGTGAATAAGCAAAAGGCAGGAATGATGGATTCTACTCACATGCTCTCATGAGTTCATAGACTTTGGGTGGGCATCCCTCGGGCTGTTCCATGCGGTAACCTTTCTCCAGGAGGTCATAGACCTGAGAGAGATCGATTCCAGGGTATGGAGACATGCCATAGGTGGCGATTTCCCAAAGCAGCACCCCGAATGCTGTAAGGAAGTGGATCAAAACATTAGCAAATGGAAGAATGAGCTACAAGAGAGGAACAACTTTATATGAATGTACACGCATCTATTGCTCACCCCAGACATCAGACTTGATTGAGAAGGTGTTGTATGCGAGGCTCTCTGGTGCAGTCCATTTGATGGGGAACTTGGCCCCAGCGTGAGCCGTGTAAGTATCACCCGTCATCAACCTGCTCAGGCCAAAGTCTGCAACCTTCACAACGTGATTCTCCCCGACCAGACAGTTCCTCGCTGCGAGATCCCTGAGGGAGGGAAGGTGAGGAGAAGAGAGGGAGAGAAAGGAGGGGAAAGAGAGAATTAGATTACTCTGACAAATTAGGCAACACACACACACACACACACATATCGAGAGTATCCCCTCACCTGTGTATAAATTTTTTCTTCTCCAGGTATTCCATGGCAGAGGAGATCTGTGTGGCCATGTAGAGCAGCGCCACAGCGTTCACCTCCTCCTTGTCACAATCTCTCAAGTAGTCCAGTAGGTTGCCGTGTGGCATGTACTCTGTTACGATGTAGAACGGAGGCTCCAGCGTACACACACCTGTGGGAGAGGCAGCAGTTTGAATAAAGGTGCCAACAACCACCAAGAGTGAATGTGTCTGACAAAGTCAGCGTAAGAGGGATTTAGAATATATTGAGATGAATATAGTATGAAAATTGGTTTGGTTGTGTCGAGGCACAGTGACGTAGAATCCGTGTTCATAAACACTTACCAAGTAGTTGAACGAGGTTTGGGTGTTTAACCTCCTTCATAACGGCTGCTTCTTTCAGAAATTCTTCAACTTCCATGGTATCCTCCTGTCATTATGGGAAATGAACAAAAAAGCAAAAAGAAAAGAAGCATTGTTATCAGTGGGTAGGAAAGACATGGCAGCTGGGAACAAGTAACATGCTGCATGTGTATTACCAAGGTCTGCCTGCAGGTGGCGATCCATAACCACTTTTACAAACCAGCTTCCCACAATAAAGCTCAGTGACAATAAACTATGCCAGGAGGGGGCTCTTACCTTGAGTGTCTTGACAGCCACCGTTAGGTTGTACTTTTTCCACACTCCCACGTACACCTCTCCATACTGGCCTCCTCCCAGCTTGTGCTTCATGGTGATATCCGTGCGTTCCATCTCCCACTTGTCGTGGATGGGGGACACACCATACACTGTGGGCTTGTTACATTTGGGTGCTGGGTAGTGCAGGGTGGTGACCAGGCCATCGGCTACAGTGGAGTGATGATGGACCAGCTCGGCCAGAGTGGCAAAACGACTCTCAGATGTCACATACACCTGAGGGTGAGGTGGGCGAGGACAATGGGAAAGGATGGGGAGAGGGACAGAGTTAATAAATGCTCTCAAAGTTCTAACGCCAACCATCAGAAAAGATGAAGCATTCTCTCAATCACAACCACACTTTATTCTTCACTCTACCTTTCCATCCGAGGAGGTGTTGATCCGGTAGTGGTAGACCCTCCCCTCATAGCGAAGAGAAATTGACAGCTGTCCGGGGCTGCTCTCGCTTTCCCGGACCAGGAAACTGCCGTTGATGAGGGACGAGAGCAGGTACTCGGCGGCGCTGCGCGACACAGGCCCATGGTACCAGCTGTGCTTCTCCAGACTGTTGACCGGCGTGATGTAGTTGGAGGGCACCCAACCCTGGCCGTTCTTAGAGCGCACTTCACTCCACTCTCCATTCTGGTTGTAGCCCAGCACACGCAGCTTCTCACCTGGACATAGTGGGGGGGGGGGGGGGGGTCAAGACTTGATCTCGTGGTCAGTGGCAGCGTGGACTGGTGGTTAACGAGTTGTCATGGCCTTTATCTCACCCATGTGTACGCTTAAAATGCCCAATGGAGTAAAGCTAGTCAGTACTTGAGTAAACCCTGCAAGCCAGTTTGATGAATCTCTAATCATGAGTTTAAAAGAAAAGGTTTTTATGTTTTATGATTAAATATCTGACGCTGATTACAGGATTTCATTCATTTTTCTCTCAGATTCCTTACAGAGACTCAACAAAGAAGATAGTTATCAGGTCCCAGCGTTGGTTAATAACAGGTCCCACACAGGAGAGAGGAGTCATGTGTTTGACATGCCTCTCATTAAAACTACATCAAAAGCCTGGGTTGGGTGAACTGCATATCTGTCAGAGAGGGCTCGGCGAACCCAGACATGTAGTGACTTGGTCTGTTGCCTTTATCTCTGACATCAGCGCTGAAGACGACATGAGTGGGCAGAGCGGTTCTGTGCTGGAAACAGGACGGGGGGGGGGGGGGGGGGAAGAGACCCATCAGTGTAAATAACATTTAATGACGCAGCGATCAGTCCCGTCAGTCTCATGGAGGATTGGAGGATGACAAGAAACAGGGCAGAGACTTTTCTGGGAGTGATGGTTCGGCAGAAAGCAGAGGCCAAGTCTGCCTGGGAAGGTGGATCTACCTTCCACTGCTCTTCTATCACAAGCTTAATTTGTCTTCCAGTCCAATTATCTCTCCGTCAGACTCAAAGCTTTACACACAAAGTACGATGTGTGCGTCTTGCTTTGGATACAGATGAGACAATCATATCTGATCCAGGAAGTCTAGGTGAAGGAACATATGAATGCATTCAAAAGGCTTATGAGACGACAGAACACCATCTAGTTTATAATACTCACAAAAAGCTATTTTTGTCATTTGATAGACAAAGGAACTAAAACGTCAAAATTAAGATATCCAGCTTTTCACACAGGGCTGAAGTGGATCGTAATGCAGCTAGCAGGACTCTGTTGCATGCCTTCACACACACACACACACACACACACACATTTAACTACAGTAAGCCCAGTCAGTCAGTCAGTCAATCATGGCCCACTAGCATAACCAGCAACTAGAGCTGCTGGTCTCGCTCTTAAAGTGACCCACTAGGCTGGCTATCCACAGAACTCCATTAAAACCAGAGATGGTTATCCACATCCAGCCCACCAATCCAACAGTCTCCTCTGTGTCTGTAAGTACAGAGGGAGTGGAAACACTGAGTGCCTCCTTGCCTCACACACTGGGAGCCATGTCTGCCTGGTCCTAGTCTGGCCTAGGCTGGTTCAGCCTGTCACAGAAAAGAGACAAAGATTAGCCACAGACTTGTGCTCATTAACTCCCTTCTCTGATGAGCCGGGCAGATAGGAATAGTGCAACGGAGCCTCGGAGTGCACATGTGCTCGCATGTGGGCAGGAACCTCAGATTCAGTCCATGAGTCAGGGTCTAAACATCATTTCAATCCCAGGCAGCTGCCATGGAAGTCTGCAAACGATGGATAATGAACACTCTGCCACGTTTCATGCATTAGATCAGTTGGGGACACAATCCTGGCTGTCTCTAATATTATGGGGATATTTTAAGCCTGGGGAAAGATGTTTGACAAGTTAACTGCTGGTTGCATCTCAAGACAACATTTCCTTGTCACACGCTCTGATATTATTGATGCGGCTGACAGGAAGAGGCTGAACAAGCTGATAAAGAAGGCCAGCAGCGTGCTGTGGTGTCCTCTGGATACTGTGGAGGTGGTGGGGGACGGGAGGATGATGGCAAAGCTCTCGTCCCTGATGAACCACACCTCCCACCCCATGCAGGATGCACTCGCAGCTCTGAACAGCTCCTTCAGCCACCGGCTGATTCCTCCCCGGTGTCTGAGGGAGAGGAACCACAAGTCCTTCCTTCCTGCTGCTGTCAGGCTGCACAACACACTGCAGTAGATCGCTGGAGATCCTGGCAAACTCGGCACTTTACTTTACTCAGCACTTTACTTTATTTTCCCCCTGTATATTTATTAGTATTAGTTTTTTCGTATTTTTGTGTGTGTTTTTTAATATTTATTTTCATTTGATGCACCGCTGCTGTGATTTTTGAAATTTCCCCACTGCGGGACAAATAAATATCATCATTGTTCTACCTCTGGACTAGTGGATGATAAAGTCAACAAACATGTGGTGTAAAAGAAGTAAAGTGTAGTGTGAAAGACGGATGTGAGGGGATTAGGCGGTTGACAAAGAAAGCTTTTGGCTGGGGGTCAGATACGGGCTGATGTCACGACAGGGTGCGATTATAGTGACGGTTGACGAAGTTCTATTGACACACAACATTCCTCTGGCATAACTGTACTTTTACTCATCAAACATTCTTTCAGCTGGGAGTTACTGATCTGCCAATCACAGGGATTGCCTCCAGGAATTTACCAATGTCAACAGTATTGCTTAGCAAGACCCAACCTTCAGTGATGATGCATGGAAAACAATCGACTGAAGAACACGTTTTTCAAGTCTCGTTTCAGGACATGAAACCCCTTTTTTTTGTCATAAGTTTACGTCATTAGCCAGTCAACAGGCAAACACCGTGAACATAAACAGTTGTTGCAATCAATTTAAATTGAATCAGAGAAAAGAAATGAGTGCTACACTATTGTTTACCTTTAGTGATGCTGAGTGTGTTGTCTCCGCTGGCGACAAAGTCATAAAGTGCAACGAAGAGGTTCGGGTCGCTTTCGGCCGCCCCGAGCAGGTTCTCCTTGGAGCTCCAGCGCACCGCCTCCGTCAGCGCTGCCGAGTCCAGGCCGAAAGGCCGGTGGAGAGCTTCTGGGGGAAGAGAAGGCGCAACGGTCAGGGAGCGGGAAGATAAACTGGAGAAAAATGTGCCTGGGAATGCAACATCATTGACACAGGTGGACACCAGTGGAGGAAGAAAAGAAACAATCATTCAAATCATACAGAAAAACCCAAATAAGTTGTTTTGGGTAGAATAACCCTCAGCACAAAAAGCTGTCCATGAGACAAAAAGCAGTCGCCGAGGCAAGATGTACTCCAAACGCATGATAAAGATTCGACATGATCCGAAGAGTCCGTTTCCCTGATCGTCTACCTGTCTGTCCAGTCGGCTGTCGCTGTGTGAACCCTGTGTGGCGATGGCGGCCGCTCAGAGCTGTCCACTCGTCCTCAAAACTGCTGTTTGCCTGCAAGCACCTCAGAACCATGACTTTACTGTATCCGCTCTCTGAAGAGCGCCGTTACCAATGGCGACACACAGAAGCCGGTCGTGTTTCGCCCGGGCCAGGTAAGATCTGAGGCGGGAGTGCTTTTTCACTTTTTGTATGGAGCTAGAGGGAGGAGCTACGGCATTGTGGTAGGAAAGAATCTCTCTGGCTGCAAAATGCTGCGATTACCATAGCTACACACAGACACACACAAACACACCCACTCACTCTCAGACGCACCATGCAGAACAAGTACATGCGTGGCGTACACGTACAAAACGCAACAGCTGCTGCCAAAGTCACTGCATGTCTGGACAGCTGCTGAGCAAGAGGGAGGTACGGGTGGCCAACAATGTCTGTAATACAACAACTTTGAAATGGACAAGCTATTACTTAGCACTTTTTTGTGTCTCAAAATTATAAATGAATGCACAATTTAGAAGAATTCAAAACAGAGCATTGCATAAAGTCCTACATTCATAAACATTGAAATATTTGACTCAATAGTTGTTTTGGGGTTGCGCTTTGTGTTGCAACTGCACTGATTTTTACTTGTCGAAATGCAACGCAATGATAACATCACATGGCCATGGTCTGGGGAACAGAAAGACAACACAAAGCACTTATGAGGACAGCCAACGGTCATCTTCCGGTTTTCAACATCTGCAGTCGTTACAAGCTAACTAACAAGGAACTAGTTGATTCTTAAAATTAGACAGAGGAAATAAGCTTTCTTATTTAACTGTAATGCAGGCTTTAAGAACAGGGGGAACAAATGTCGAGTTACTGTGAGGACCCTTGAATTTACCTATAAACTAGACCAGGGGTCGGGAGCCTATGGCTCGCTTGAGTTTAAAAAAAGAAAAATCCCCGCAACGCCACTGTAATTTTCTCTATCGCGCCAGATTACAGCATAAGTAATTTAAGGTCCCTTTCTTAAAGACGTCTTTGTTTATTAAACTAAACGTCTGTTATTGATCGTCTCTACAGCAGCATGTCACTCTGTCTCTACATGTCGCGTTAACACTTCTCCGCTTGCCGTCTCGCGCACCGCAGAGCTCCGATGCCGGCGTGTGTGCGCGCATCGGGGCAGAGCAAATAAAAAGTCACCTGCAGCCCCCCGTAGCATCATGCAGCACCAGAAGTCACATTAAAAGCAAGACATATTTAATTTATTATACGTTAAATATACTATATGGCTCTCAATGAAATATATTTAGTAGAGATGCACCGATCAGGTTTTTGGTGCCGATCACCGAAATCAGTATCTGCCGATCTGATAATACCGATCACCGATCACGGTGTTGATTGAAGCATTCTATTTACTGTGTAGTATTATTGCCTAGGAATATGAGGAAATACATATATAAAGCACCTCAAACATTAAAGAAATTACAGATTTCTTTAAACATTTAGGACTTTTACTTTGAAAATTGTCCTAATTGATACATTAAAATTGTTTGATTGCTATTGTAGGGGATTTCAGATATGTATGGAACACATCTGCATTATTCATTTCCTGGAACTCTTGGGGAAATCTATAAACAGGACTTTTCTTAACATACAAAAGTCTGACTTATTTTTATAAACTCTTCCTTGGTACAGTAACAATGTTTTAATGTTAGCATAATTTAAGCTAAATCTCAGAAACGATCTATAAAGATACAAAATCAGTTCATTGTTTACTTTTATATGTTCGTGTATGATTTGTCGACATCTTATTTTGATAAACGGATGTTGTTTCACGTAGTTCTATCCGCTAACTTTGCAAAACCGGATGTTGTCACTTAAATCCTTCCGCTAACTTTATCAAAACCCTCGCGCGCTCCTGATCGAATGCATTTACCGTCAACATCAGTCTATAGGGGCAGACATGTGAGAGTCGGCTGAGTTGACCCAGAGATTCAACTCGGAGGACGGGGACGCCGCTCGTTGCGTGAGGATCCCCTCGTGGACCTCTCACTCTGCGGCCCTCGCCGGGCGCATCGTCTCCGTTGGCGGTGCGGCGATTGAAACGTCTGATAGTTCTCGCAGATGTTACGTCATCTGATCGATCGGTTTGATCGGCCGTTTTGAGAACGCCGATCAAAACCGATAATGGGAATATCGGCCGATATGGATCGGCGCCGATCAGATCGGTGCATCCCTAATATTTAGAAATATTTGGCATTTATGGCTCTCCCAGTCAAAAAGGCTCCTGATCCCTGAACTAGACCATTAGCGAGACAACTGTCATTAGTGCAGAGGTTCAAATGAAATACAAATAATTTAAATGGTATATCAGAATCAGAAACAGTTTTATTGCCAGGAATGTTTACACAAACGAGGATTTTTTTGGCAGTAGGTGCAACATTTGGACATGACAAACAACAATCATCACGACAGAAAGACAACAATAATGTGAAAGTGTTTGGGTGTGTGCTTCAAGTGATGTGTGTTTTAGTTAAAAGTGTATGTTACATGTGGCGTGTGTTTAGGTTAAAGTGCATGTAAATAAAGTGACATGTGTGTGGAGGAGGCCTCAAGTTAAAGTGCATGTTAAAGTGACGTGTGTGGAGGAGGCCTCCAGGAGGGAAGAAGAAGGAGGAGTAGGAGGAAGAGGAAGGAGCGGGAAGAAGGAGGAGAGAGGAAGGTGGAAGAAGAGGTGGTAGTCCTGGGGGTGACAGTCAGTCAGTGGGGGATCCGGGCTCCATTGATGAGCCCGACTGCCGACGGGAAAAAACTTTTGGTGTGGCGGGTGGTCTTTGTCCTGATGGACCGCAGCCTCCTCCCAGAGGGGAGGGACTCGAACAGGGAGTGTCCAGGGTGGGAGGGGTCAGCGACAATCTTTCTGGCCCGCTTCAGTGACCTGGAAGTGAACAGGACCTGGAGGGAAGGCAGATTGCAGCCAATAACCCTCTCGGCCGAGCGGATGATGCTCTGCAGCCTGCACTTGTCTTTGGCTGTGGCTGCCAGACGGTGATGGAGGAGCAGATGATGGACTCAACGATGGCCGTGTAGAATTGTACCATCATTCTCCCTGGCAGGTTGAATTTCCTCAGCTGCCTCAGGAAGAACATCCTCTGCTGGGCCTTCTTGGTGATGGAGCCGATGTTCAGCTCCCACTTGAGGTCCTGGGTGATGATGGAGCCCAGGAAGCGGAAGGACTCCACAGCGTCGACGGGGGAGTCACACAGGATGAGAGGGCGGGTGGGGCTGCATTCCTCCTGAAATCCACAACCATCTCCACTGTCTTTAGAGCGTTGAGCTCCAGGTTGTTCTGGCTGCACCAGGTCACCAGGTGGTCAGTCTCCCACCTGTAGGCGGTCTCGTCCCCACCAGAGATGAGCCCAATGAGGGTGGTGTCATCCGCAACTTCAGGAGCTTGACGGACTGGTGACTGGAGGTGCAGCTGTTGGTGTACAGGAGAACAGCAGAGGGAAAGAACACAGCCTTGGGGAACCTGTGCTGGTGGTCCGGGAGCCTGAGACGTGTTTCCCCAGCCTCACGTGCTGCTTCCTGTCGGTCAGGAAGTCTGTGATCCACCTGCAGGTGGAGTCGGGCACGTGCAGCTGGGAGAGCTTGTCCTGCAGCAGGGACGGGATGATGGTATTGAAAGCAGAGCTGAAGTCCACAAACAGGATCCTGGCGTAGGTTCCTGGGGAGTCCAGATGCTGGAGGATGTAGTGAAGGGCCATGTTGACTGTGTCGTCTGCAGACCCGTTGGCTCTGTAGGCGAACTGCAGGGGGTCCAGGAGTGGGTCGGTGATGGTCTTGAGGTGTGACAGGACCAAAGCGTTCAAAGGACTTCATGACCACAGAGGTCAGGGCGACGGGCCTGTAGTCATTGAGTCCTGTGATCTTAGGTTTTTTGGGGACGGGGATGATGGTGGAGGCCTTGAAGCAGGCTGGAACGTGGCATGTTTCCAGGGAGGTGTTGAAGATGTCGGTGAACACCGGAGACAGCTGGTCAGCACAGTGCTTCAGGGTGGAGGGGAGACGGAGTCCGGGCCCGCTGCTTTGCGGGGTTCTGCTTTTTAAACAGCCTGTTGACGTCTCTCTCCAGGATGGCGAGGGTCGTCGCTGAGGAGATGGAGGGTGCTCCAGAGGTGTGAGCCCCTGATGGGCTGGGGGAGGGTGGGCTGATGGTCTGTGGCTTGTTGATGGGGCTGTGGGGGATTGTCTCAAGACTGCTCCATTGTCTTTCAAAGCGGCAGTAGAACTCATTGAGCTCGTCTGCCAGAAGCACATTGTTCATGGAGTGGGGTGATTTGGGCCTGTAGTTGGTGATCTGCCTGAGCCCTCTCCAGACAGAAGCAGAGTCGTTTGCTGAGAGCTGCTGTTGCAGTTTCTCAGAGTACAGTCGTTTAGCATCTCTCACCGCCTTGCTAAACCTGTATTTTGACTCTGTGTACAGGTCCTTGTCCCCACTCCTGAATGCCTGGTCCTTCTGCAGTCTTAGCTTCCTGAGCTCCGCTGTGAACCAGGGTTTGTCGTTGTTATAACTCACCCTGGAGCTGGATGGAATACAGCTGTCCTCACAGAAGCTGATGTAGGAAGTTACAGCCTCTGTGTACTCATCCAGGCTGTTGGTAGCAGTCCTGAAGACATCCCAGTCAGTACAGTCCAAGCACGCCCGTAGATCCTCCAGAGCCTCACTGGTCCACTTCTTGAACTTCCTCACCACAGGTTTGCAGAGCTTTAGTCTCTGCCTGTATGAGGAATCAGATGAACCATGACGTGGTCAGAGTTTCCCAGTGCAGCTCGAGGGACGGCGTGATAGGCCCTGCTGATTGTTGTGTAGCAGTGGTCCAGAATGCTCTTCTCTCTAGTAGGGCATTTAATTGACTGTCTATATTTAGGAAGTTCGTGGCTGAGGTTTCCTTTGTTAAAATCCCCGAGTACAATAACTAAAGAGTCCGGGAAGGTCCGCTCCACACACCGTATCTGTTCGGCGAGGGTCCGCTGTGCCTCTTGCACGTTTCCCTGCGGCGGCATGTAAACTCCGGCCAGGATGAATGAAGCGAACTCACGTGGGGAGTAGAAGGGTTTGCAGTGAATGATAAAAGATTCCAGGTCCGGCGAACAGTGCTGTAGAATCACCGTTACGTCGTTGCACCAGCCGTTGTTGAGGTAGAAGCAGATTCCTCCACCCTTTGTTTTTCCGGAGAGCTCCGTGTCCCGGTCCGCTCGGAACAGCTGGAAGCCAGCCAGCTGGAGCGCAGAATCTGGTATCGATCCACTTAGCCATGATTCCGTAAAGCACAGGACGGAGGATGAGGAGAAGTCTCTGTCTCTCCCCACCAGCAGCTGGAGTTCGTCCAGTTTGTTGCACAGTGAGCGGACATTGGAGAGAAATATGCCCGGCAGCGCTGTACGAGCTCCCCGTTTCCGTAGCCGTACAAGCGCCCCTGAACGTTTCCCTCTCAGACGGCGTCTCACCGCGTGAGCGAAGGTGAGCACTCCTTTCACAAAAATGTCCAGTAACTCCACAGAAGTTAAAAACGTTGGAAATAAATCCGCTGGAGTTGTTCCCCTGATGTTCATGAGCTCTTCTCTGGTGAAAGAGCTCCGGGAATCACAGCAGAAAACAGTATTTAAGACGAAAACAACAAAAAACATCGCGCACCAACGCACCGAGGCGGCCGTCCGCGGCGCCATCCAACACAGAAAACATGTACATAGAACATAGAACCCCATTATCACCGGTATCCGATTCAGTTATTGAGTCGGTATTGGCTCGTTATTGTTGGTCTCATAATGGAACAGCCCACCAAACTAGCCAAAGCAAAGCCATGCAGCCAGGAGGCTGGTGTAAAATACTAATTGAGATCAACAAGAGCACAGAAGTAAGCCTGTGAAAGATGGACTCTAAAAAAGGTCAGCTAATGTGTGAACAATCACACGCAGCGGAGAACAGAACATTTCTTTCCTATTTAGTTTCCAAATCAGAGAATTGAGAAACCACACTTGATCAAAATCAGATGCCAGGAAACTTTGTATCTTCAGACTGTAGTTAGCAAGTCACTGACAAGGATGCCGCTTTTAAATCCAAGCTTCGGCGACACCTTATGCAATTAAACATCACGAATACATTACTTTTTGCTCGGACCAGTTACGGTCGGCCCATGCCAACTCAAAGTTCTGAGTGACATCTGAGTGTTATTGCTCTAATCGTGCAAAGATGGCAGAACATCATCAAGAAATTAAGCATTTTCCATCGTTAGTCCACATCATGTGGCACACATGCCGTGCACGCGGAGAGCTTTTCTGAGTTCTGTTCAAATCCGCACTCAATATCTTCCTCCCATGCCAAACAATTTAGCTCAATATAGTCTAGTCTGGCCACATCTATGCACAAAGCTTGCCCACCTTTGTTCTGGACCAGCATGCATTGCAGCGCGGCACTGGCTGTGACCTGGCTCAGCCACAGTTCCCAGTACATCTTCAGTCCGAGTATCCAAAGAAGCACTGAAGGTTTTGTCGAGCCGCTGCGATGACTCCCAGCAGTTGTTTAAAGCTTGACCGTGTCTAAGGAGACTGAAAAGCACGAGTGTACATTCTCCTGGAGCACGCGCTACTCTCCTCACTGCTGGAGGGCAAACGCTGTGCGGGGAGCAATCCGAGAGAGAGAGGGAGAGCACCCAGACAAAGTATTTACCCACAAAGCCCTTGAATCAAACCACCTAAACTTCTGAAGTTACAGTAGTGACTAGCAGCCTCCTGCTGGGAACTCCCGAGCAGCTTTGATGTGGCCAGAGTCACAATGTTCAAGGTCCATCTGGCGAACACAGACATCCATGACTGATGGTCTCTGCGGTGTAACGCACTGTAAGAGATGGCAAAACGGGGCAGAGAGAGGGAACAAGAAGAGTGTGCGGTAAAGGGGGTGGGCATGTACAGGACTGTCTCAGAAAATTAGAATATTGTGATGAAGTTCTTTATTTTCTGTAATGCAATTACAAAAACAAAAATGTCATGCATTCTGGATTCATTACAAATCAACTGAAATATTGCAAGCCTTTTATTCTTTTAATATAGCTGATTATGGCTTACAGCTTAAGAAAACTCAAATATCCTATCTCTAAATATTAGAATATCATGAAAAAGTATACTAGTAGGGTATTAAACAAATCACTTGAATTGTCTAATTAACTCGAAACACCTGCAAGGGTTTCCTGAGCCTTGACAAACACTCAGCTGTTATAAATCTTTTTTTTAACTTGGTCTGAGGAAATATTAAAATTTTATGAGATAGGATTTTAGAGTTTTCTTAAGCTGTAAGCCATAATCAGCAATATTAAAAGAATAAAAGGCTTGCAATATTTCAGTTGATTTGTAATGAATCCAGAATGCATGACATTTGTTTTTTTAATTGCATTACAGAAAATAAAGAACTTTATCACAATATTCTAATTTTCTGAGACAGTCCTGTATGTACAAAGGTGTGTGTGTGTGTGGGGGGGGGGGGCTGGATGTATGGTATGGAGGAGAAGTTGAGTTGAATGTGACGTGTGGGAGGGTTTGAGGCCTGGACCAGATGGCTGGTCTTATTCCCCTGGGGGGGTCCTATTGACCCACACTTTTCTTCCGTGTGTGTGTGTGTGTTAGTTAATGTGCATGACTACAACTGCTGTAGTCAGGCCGAGCCAACTGTCAGAGCTGCTCCTCTTACATAGCTACATATCACATCACTGTTTTCGGGAATGTTTATAATGAAATAGTAATATTATGCTGTACACATTTGTCAAAGATCTCAATTTGAGGAATCTCTATTCAAGTCATCCCAGACCAGCAGCAAAACACAAACAGAAACGCAATCACTGACTGGTCAAGAGCTCCGAGGCGCAAATCAATTAACCCAATCACATCGTCAAGTTCCATCAAGTTGATCATATTTCTTCACTCGCTTTTAAATCTTTCTTATGCTCAGACAAAAAGCGTGACGCTGCTCCACTGGGCTGAGCTCATGTGCTGGAGCGTTTGATTGCGGGAGCAGTTGGTCTGCGTGGGGTATGTCGTGTGCCCGTCAGAGTGCCTCGTGTGTGCGCTCTGAAGCGTAGCACATGTGCGTTCGGAAGAAACGACGGCATTGTGTCGAGCGAAGCAGAACGGGTATCTGCAAGTCTGAGGGGCATGACAAGCTTGCACCCCCTAAGACAGCTGGGACAGAGGTGACCCTGGTCCTAGGACGCACACGCGCCGTGTGTGTGTGTGTCTCTCTGTGTGTGTGTGTGTGTGTGTGCATGCGTCTTTAAAGCATTCCCTTCACGAACCAACCGCCTTGTGCCAAAGTATTAAACACAATAACGTCACGTACACACCCTATTAAAAAACAATAGAGATCGTATGTGATGCTTATGACCAGCGAGTTAAGGGTGCATATTTAGAAGCTAGAGAACAAAACATAGCAGCATGACATCCAGAAATAACTCTGCGGAGCCGAGCACATGGTGCTGGTGGAGCGGAGCTCGCTGGCCACAGGAAGATCTCTCAGAAACCTCAGACAATGCCGTGGGAGAGACCCACGCACAAAAGACAATTCATACGCTTATACAGACAGGCCAGAACAGATCCAGTGGCAGACGGCGAGACAGAAAAGGTGAGGAGTATGGGAGAGTCAACGATAGACAAACAAGGGGGGCTGGAGAACGACTGTGTTGTAATCTTGTAGCAGCCTTCCTGATAGATCATGTTTAACATGGACTTACTGTTTGCAATCAAACCGATGGAAATCTGAACGAAATGTCAATGTTTAGTGGACGACTCAAGAGGAGGACCCCGGTCAAGTCAGGTTCATTAAGGTGGCACCAATGATGTCTGATGGCTTTACAATCTGCACAGTTTAAGACACCCTCTCGTTTCCGTAGGATCCGAAAAGTAAACACTCGAAACACAAAAACATTTTGATCAGGAAAATGAAAATGGGAGAAACTAGAGGGAGAGCCAACAACAAGGGCACTTTTAGGGTAGAAATCCATGTAGTATGTACTAAATAAACATGAGATTTTTTGAATATTGTAATTCAGAATAATTAATGAGGAGATCAAAAGAAAAATAATCGCCAACTATATGGACAAGAAAACGATGACTGAGAAGATGATGATACCAACGTCTGCTCTTCTCTTTTTATATTTTTGTAAACAGAAGAACGTGTTTGGTTTTGGACTATTGGGTGGCATCACAACAGATTTACACAAGAGACATCACCTAAGGCTCAAGGTCATTGTGATGGCCATTTCCCTTTCAGATGTTTTGCAGAACAAACTAAATCGATTAATCAAGAAAAAAATCTCCAATGAAATATTAAAAGTAATCATTAGTTGCAGTCGTGTTTAGTATTTCACCAGGACAAATAAATGTCACTAACAGGATTTATTAGCAATCAACAACAGTTTGAGAGGCAGTGCATCACTCGAGAAGGGTGAGGAGTCAGTTGTTTAGAAAGTTGGTGTGTGGACAAAGGACAATAGCTTAAATGCCCCACTGCTAGAGAGAGAGAGTGTGAGAGTGAGAGTGAGAGTGAGAGTGAGAGAGAGAGAGAGTGGAGAGGCTCAGGAAGATATGCTCTTGTTTCTGAGGACTAGGGGTTTATCGTGTAAAAAGACCACACTTCTACTTGCTGATAACGGTCAGAAACAAGCGATCGTTTCATCAGCAGTGGAACTACTGTATGTGGTATACACTCAATAACCACACACACACACACACACACACACACACTTGCCTTGGTCCCACAGTTCACACATGTCCTCACCGGCAGACTCGGGTGTCTTCTCCCTTAAATCAGACACCCGTCTTTTACACATCCTGGTGTTGCAAACCTCGATGAGTAAGTACGTATACACGCACATACAGGCCGACCGCTGCCGGGAACGCCCGTCAATGTTTTCTATTCAGCTCTGTTCTCTATGGCCACCACGTCGGCTGACGACATGGGAATACATCAATTAGGAAGTGGAGGACCAGCAGTCTGCGACTAAGAGCCAGTGGATCATCCTGGAATGGAGAGGGATGGCGACCGAACCCGCAGCTTGCCCTGCCTCTCAGGGCTCCTTATGGGTTAATAATGGGCTCTAAGTGCTTCCCTCTAGGTGGACTGCCCACTCAGCTAAGTGCTCCTTTATGTGACAGCAGAGAGACTGGATCGCACTTGAAAAACTCCTTGCCAAAATTAGATGAGTCTGTTTCACAAATAAAGTAAATATACAGTTTGACATGCTAAAGAAAGTTAGGTATTCTAATAGATCAATTATATTTCAATACAAATAAAATACAGTTAACCTAAAAGTAAATTCAGCCATTCTGACCCGTTTGATGCATGTGCTTTATACAAATTCAGTCCTTATAAATACGAACAATCCAAAAGCATATATTTATTTTTGGATTGTTCTTATTCATATTTAAGCTTCTCTGAAGCCCCGAGATCAAAAGAAAGCGCGTCATTCTGTCCAGCAGATGCCATAAATTCACACGAAAGCCCCGACATGACAGACTTCCTCACTGCAGATCTGTCCGGTCTTGTCCAATGCATTATGCAATGTTATGTGTGGACCATGTCACATGTCTGTCAGGTGTGCGTTTATGCTCTGAACTCCCCGGTATAAGAGGTGTGTTCACCGCAGCAGCTCTCTCTAAAGCCTTAAAAAGTACACTCTCCGTGTTGCCTCTCCCTCACTTTTCTTTCATCTTTGCGGCGAGGGTTTACAGAAGCACCCGAGGACTAATCTAGATGTCTGAACATCTAATCTGTGTGTGGTGTTGTTTAACCATGCTAGGGTATCGGTTTAAGCTGCTTTACAATGACGCATTTTAACAAACTGACCACAATGCAGGGGGAAATCCTACTTCCACAGCGCGTTTAGTCCGATAGCAGAGATGCAACCGGCTGCCAAAAAAGCCCAGCAGAGCCCCCGCAGTCAAGGTATATGGCATGCCATTACTCTCTTATATGGCACCTTTACTCATTTTACATATAGTCTTAAATTCAAACTGGGTTATTTACCTAGTATAGTGAAAACAAATGACGAGCATCGCACTTATTCAATATTTTCAATAAATTGACTGCAACTGAAAAGTCTCCTGCAATGCTTCACCCAGCAAACATTATGAAACAACAACTTTTAGCCATCTCTTCTCTGAATAATCATAATATATATATATGGTTCTTTGAAATAAGTTTTTTTGAGAAATCATAGGTTAGGGCACTTATAAGCTAGATAGCTTCAGCCTCGACCCTTTCGGTCAGCCACTTTCTTCTTTTGTTGAATTCTGATTGTTGTATATTTTGCTGATCGAAATTAAACTAAACTAAACTAAACTAAGGGGTTAAATAGGGCCCCATTTGTGAATCCCACAGAACCAAACCCACCCCGGGATGGGGTGTAGGAGTAATCACACAAGGTGATTCTCGCCAAACCGTCCCAACCCGTTGGGGAGGTAGGCGATTCATAATCAGACTCGCCTATGAATCGCTCCTCCCGTGTCGGCGATTCTGAATCGCCTAACGCCCACCGCTCCTGTGAGATTCACAAATCCCTGCTGCTTTGCTGGAAATCACTTCTACTTATATGCTCTGGTTCGGCGCTCCGTGACGTCACTAGCGACGTCACAGCACCAAAGCGCTTAGATGTCATGTGACAATGTTTCCATGGTGACGGACAAGGCCACGGAGATCGAAGGAACTGACAAGAAGTGACTTCCACCAGGAAACCTGGTTATATGTATGTATGTACATGTTGTGTATGTATATAAGTACTTATGCGTGTACATACTACTGTTTATATCTGTCAGGGGACACAACATGTAACTATCTAATCTTTCATGGAACAATGTAATTCTCAGGCAGGTTACTGATGCCACAATGGTGCTAAAACGCTAGCTCGCGATTAGCATCCGCTAGCTAAACGGCGCTATCCTTAATTCACTGTCTTCTCCTTAACTACGACACACTTAACTATCAAAATATAGCACCGCCGAAGCGAGCGAACATAACATTAATATATATATATGGCACTCGTGTTTGTTTCTCACCTGTAAACACCAAGACTTACATTAATAGCTGGTCACTGTCTGTGATATGCTGGTCTAACTTGTTTGTTTAACCCTTGTGTTGCCTTAGGGTCATTTTGACCCGAATCAATATTACACCCTCCCCCCGCCTATGGGTCATTTTGACCCGATTCAATGTTTCACCCTCCTGTTACCTTTATATTTACTAACATATTTTACCCTTTGGGTTCAATTTGACGCCAGCAATTAAAACCTCCAGAAAATTATTAGAATTAATATTGTTTTCCAAGTTTAAGTGTGAGGCACTTTATGTTTGTTTGTTGACTACCGAAAGAACACCGACATTAAAGATTGAATGGGGTCAAATTAATCCGAAGGCGGGGGGAGGGTGTAATATTGATTCGGGTCAAAATGACCCGAAGGCAACACAAGGGTTAAGACAAGAATTACGGCGCCAGTCATGGAAAACCCGCTACTGCCCCTACTGGCGAACACAAGTATCGCCCAGCAGCTACTTCAGGTGAAAGCAGGATAAGGAGGTGAAATAAGGATGAAGGGGGCAAGGTACTAACACACTACAATACAATAACAATTCTGATAACAATATTTGCCCTTAAAATATCCAGGGTGCCACTTATGTATATATGTACTTATGTGTGTGCACATATATATATGAATGTATATATAAATATATACTTATGTGTGTTTATATGTGTATATATATATATATGAATGTATATATAAATATATACTTATATGTGTGTGTGTATATATGTATGTATGTACATCTATGTATATATGTTTACCATTTTAATTCCCTTTTACACCGAGTCAGGCCTGTACACCAAGTCCATTGCTCCTGAGAAGACTCACAGCAGAAGACGCTACGCCAGGTTCACGAACTCTGTCAACAGGAATTCAGCCAGGAAACCACATGGGGACCCCACGGGACCACTGCCAAGGGGGACTTGGGACCACTAAGGACCAGTGGAGGGCTGAACAGGAGCCGGAGCGAGCTGCATATAATTCATAATACAATACAGCAAAAAAAGTAATTAGAAAGTCGTAACAAAGCCATAGAATAGTTGGGAGAAAAAGTGATAAAAAAGTTAGAGTATCTATGTAAAAAAAAAAATTATATATAGTACATCCTAAAAAGTCATAGAAAAGCTTTCGTAAAGTTCACCATATAAAGGCATCAACAAGTCATCATAAATTAATTAATAGAAAAGTAATAGTTTAGTAAGTCAAAGAAGTCAGAGAAAAGAGTATCTCATTAAGTCAGAAAATAAATTTACGTTTAAAATGTTTCCTTTCAATATTCAACGACATCAAACACACCAGAGATGTTGTCTCAGTTTGTATAACGTTCAATTTGCCGCATATCTAGAGAAGAGGAAGAGGGAGAATAACACCACCTTTATTCACAAGCGACACAACAGAGAGTTACATGTATAATACACAACAATATCCTTAAAACCAATGTAAAGATTGAGAACCTGTGACGCACTAGAAGAGGAGGCGGCGCCTCTATTTCTGTATTTCCCCTTTTCTTTTGGGACAAAGCTGAAGCCTCTTCAGTCGTCGTGCACCTGCAACCGTCTACACCAGGGGTCTCCAAACTGTTTCCTGTGAGGGCCACATAACTTTTCCCTTCTCTGATTGGGGCCGGGGTCAGTTTGTAACAGAAAAAGTTTGACGATCGCAGGGGTGCCTAAATGTAAACATTTATTGTTTTCCAGAATCCACACATAACCAAATATCACACGCTCTATTTGACAGCGGCTAGTCTAGGATTTGCGTGGCCAGACTGAAAAAAATAAATAATGCGTCTCTGGTATTGTTCAGGGGGCCGGGCCAAATGTGCAGGCGGGCCGTTTCCGGCCCGCGGGCCTTAGTTTGGGGACCACTGGTCTACACAATGAACACAAACCTTGGTTTATGGAAGGAAATGAAATTGTTGCAGTTTGCACTTATGAATGTTTTTTTAAATTTCAATTAAATCTGTAATAACTTAATAAAGTAATAATTTTAATACAATTACGTTTGTATGACTGTTTTTAGGAAACACTAAGGTACCTACTTCTGTGACAATGGGATTGGGCATCTGCCCATATATAAATATTCATAGTTTTCCCACAGTTGAAGATTGACACTGCTCTGCATGAATTTGAATAAAGAAATTAAATTTGCTGTTAATTGCACAAATTGGCCATTCAACCCAAGATTCTTGCAAAAACAGATGATTACATGCACAGGCAGACAGACACATCTGAACCAATGACTGAGAGGAAGCTGTGAGTGCCAGAGGCAACACCACTACTTGGTTATGTTAAATACATAAAACATCATAGTTTGGCTTATAATCACAACAAAATTCAAACAAAGCAAAAGTACTTGTGTTAGGTTGGAGCTATAAAACGACAGCGTACCCAGAGACATCACCTAGTCTACAAGGACTTCCTCAGACTTGTCTGTGAGGTGTCAAAACTAAAGTAAAAGTTATGCCATTTGAGTTTCCCGTGTGGGACCTCGACACAAGTGGAGTGTTTCCCCCACCATTCTATCAGGGTGGCGGCCCGCCCCCCTGAGTCAGGATATTTGAGCACAGCAGAGTGGTGGAGCGCATTCAGGAATTATGACCGACTTGTAAGTAGGGGTGTGAAATTATATTGACACACTTCAGTATCTTGAAGATTTGGGATACTGTTATTGATTATCAATGCAACGATTCTTATAGAGGTTCTGATTGTACAAAAAGTGGTGCAATGATGTTGGATGATCTAGAGACTGATTAATGTCAACATATAAAATGACGAGTGTGATCTGCATTAACTCAAGATTTCATTTATATGGCAGTTTGTTCTTTTTTAAATGCGTTACACTTGTTATAATATATATATATATATATATAGCATTGCTTAGAATATTGAAAAATATCAGATTGTAATCCCTCTATCATGACGTCTATTATATCTCAAGAATTCTGGCATTATGTGCTCAGTAGAATGTGTTGGATAATCCTCCGCACCACATTAGAACTTTACTTACAAACAAGGAAAGAAAGAAAGCATATATATATGTGTGTGTGTGTGTGTGTATATACAGTATGTATGTGAATGTGTGCATGACTTGCCATGTCTCCAGCCTGCAACCCAGAAGATAAACTGCAGTGATAATGGCAGCAAAAGAGAGGAGGACTGATCCTGGAAGCAAATCAATGCTTAACAGACTTGGCACAGGGACCGCCCCCTTTCCACCCATATCACATGTTTTTCCCCTGCTACACCATTGCAGCTTCTAACAGCTTCAGGAGCCACTGCAACAATTTGGCCAGACCTCTTCATAAGTTTAAAACATTTGGTGCTTTTAAGGCTGACAGATGCGAGGGGTGGTTTCTCCATCTGCTAATCCAATCACTCACCGTTCTGATTAATCCTCACTCTTTAATGATATGCGCTGCAGAGAGCTGAGGCCAAGGAATAGAAACTAGGACTGTGGTTTTAGGAACTACAGAAGGTTGACTGGGCGCAGATGCAAAAGCTCAAGGATACAACTGGGAGTTTGGGCACAAAAGCCTGCAGTCACACAACTTTGAAGAAGAAAAAAAACAAATCAGCTCTGTGAAACATTTGAGAAACTTCAGTAACTATTTCTGCCATTTCTTAAAACATGACATGATGCACATCATATAAATCTCTGAAATGTGTGGCAACATTTAACTATGGCATTATAAATTAAAGGGCATTTTTCTGTTCTTCCGAGACAGATGTGGGACAGGGACACGTGCTGGTCAACTGAGGGCCTAACAGCTGAGGGATGGGGACAGAGAAACCTACATTATTTAACAAACAGCCATTATAGAGTGCACAATGGTATGCAGTCCTCAGACATAAACCGTGTCCGATTGTGTGAAAAATAATCTGCACATAAATAATTTCCTTTAAACACATCCATGTCATCACACATTAGTATAATCATTTATGGAGACAATCAGTCAGACTCATCAGTTTCCCTCACAGGAGGTGTGGCCATGGCTCCGCCTAGTGGATAGCCACAGTCACTAGGACTGACAATTATATATTTTTTAAGAAACTAATTAATATTTTACTCCAGGATAATCAAAATGTAACCCTGCAGAAGTGTTTGAAACTTGATTGTCCCAAGATGTCACAGTGGCTGCCGTGTGACGTCTCCTGGCTGCTTTAGCACATGGCGTCCACATTAAAGTGGATTTGTCTCTAATCTCATTTCACCCGTGATGCAAATCAGTTTACGTCCATGGATCCTGGACCCAGTCGTTTCTCTTCTCCTCCGGGGAGCTTTAACAGTGCTGCTCTTCAGCTGGAGCCAGCTCTGCATTCACCATCGGCGAAACTGCCAACAATACTCCAGTTCGCTCATCTGCCCCAATTTCCATTATCGGTTGAGAGTAAAAATAGACGAGCCGAACACTTTGATGATGTATGAAAAGAAATGAAATTATCGGTTCTTACCACAATCAATATATCTATCACTCCACTCAAGGTTCTTACAATCAAGATGTAGGTTTTGATTTAAGACGTTGTAAAATTGAAATACTATCAGAACATCGACCGAGGTCAATCTTTCCACAGATTTGCCTAACTGTCGGTTCAAATGACTCCTCGCTGCAGTGCGTGGATCAGATAAACCCAGTGCAAAGATGGTGATCTCTGAACTCCTGACAAGGCTGAGGGGATGCAAGCATCAATATGCTGCACCCTCTGATTTACCAATACTGCACTTGGACCAATACTCACAGCGGTGGCTCCATTTGAATCAGCACAGAGGCAGTCTGCTCCCTGTCTGTCCTTGTTTCCCTCAGTGTTTTCTGTATCGTCTGTCTAGTGGGGTGAACACGGTCTTGTTGGGAGACATGGATGCTCAATTAGTGATGAGCCCAGGAGAACTGCTGCACACCTGAGCAGGGGACAGGAGCTGACTCGTCTCGTCTCAAGTGGAGAAAGACAGCCCAAAGCCGGAAACTACAGATGTTGAAAAAATGTGAAGAGATGGAAGCTACCGGGCTTATTAACAGTCAATTTACACCAACGGCTTTCAGCCTTGGGTTTATCCCCCTAAAATGACTCGGTGGTTTAAAGCAGGGGTCCCCAACCCCCGGGCCACGGCCCGGTACCGGTCCGCGGCTTGGTTGGAACCGGGCCGTGGAAAAAAAGTGAATAAATAAAGTTTTAAATATTATTTTTGTAATCAGTCGGAAAAATATATTATTTTGAAAAAGGACCGGATACACCCGTGTGTACGTCTGAGCCGCGTTCAGGAGTCTTAAAGTTCGGGTTCATCGCTGCAGGCGAGTCTCACGCGCCGAACCCTCTGCTGGCGGCACAGTGACAAAGAATCTTAAAACATATTCAACCTGCTCAATGAATTCTGTCACTTCAGGGAAATGACAACTGTTTTCAAGTTGGCCGATAAAGTCGCTGCTGTGTGGACGAGTGAACAGCGGAATATTCTACATGTTTCAGACGTTGACCGGGTGGAAGAGGCTTTTAAAAGAGTTTGAGCGGTACTCCAACCACAAAAGACCCGACTGCAAAAGAATAGACCTGCAACCCATTTGTAAACAAACCCACCCGATGCAAAGGACGGTGGCCTTAAGGGACATTTCACACAACAACTCTGCCGGTGTTCTAATAACAGCGACCAGAACTCGGTTAGGAGCAGCGGACCAAACACACGTCTGTGTCGCCGTCTCCATTAGCGGCTCGTTGCAGGTAAACAAGCGCACGGCTCACACTAATTCGGCGCAATGATGAGTTGTAGTTTTGGCACTTTATGCCCTTCGTATAATTGTATGACGTCATATTTATTATGTCATTTATATTGCCGGTCCGTGAAAATAATTTCTGACACGGAACCGGTCCGTGGCTCAAAAAAGGTTGGGGACCGCTGGTTTAAAGCATACCGATAGAAATATCGGTATGCTTTGCACATGACAGCCACTGACACTTACTGGAAAGACAGGCAGCAACACACAGGCATGAGCAAAAATACATTCCTCATCGACTGGCACCTTTCAATTACATCCAAAGAAGGCATAATTTTGTTTCTGAAGTATGCTACTCTGTTATAAAGTGGTTCAAGCTGGATTAATAAAACAACTTCAAACATGTTGCTCTCTGACAACTTTCTTGGGACAGACTCTGAAGCCATTGGAAACACAAAAGCTAATAGATATTAAAATGACGCAAACACCGAATTAGATCTGTTGTCAAACCAACACATCGCCCGACTGGTTGACTCATATTTATACTAGTTGGTTTTTGTACTTCCTTTTGCTGCTGTAGCGCTTTAACTTCCCTGCATGGGATCAATAAAGTTCATCTTATCTCAACTTCCCCTCGGCAAGACCAGGTCACAGAGCGTCATTGTCAAATTCACAGAAATTCAATTCAGCCACTTCATCAATTCAATCACCGCTAATGCTCAACAGATTTGTTCAGACAAAAATGTTTCGATTCTGTTAAGAGACTGATCCATACATTTATGTGGATGACAATAAATTCAATGAGCTGCTGTCTTATTTATTCTGGAATTATAGAAATAGTCTACACTACATAAAAATAACCAACTTGTTTTGTGGCCTTTACTCATCTTCGATTAGCAATGGAAACGCATACATTTAGGTTTGGAAATTGGGAGTTTTGTTTGACATTTTACAAACTAAATGATGTATTTGAAAGAAACGTAGCTTACAAATAAAGAAAACAGTCAAAATGTCACCGACAAAGTTGTGCAAGACAATATTGCATATATCACATAAATAGCCAAGCAGAAAAAAAGCACTTTGATAGTCAGAGTTCACAGTCCCAAGCTTCCTTGCTTAAGAGTCGTTGTTCTATTATTGCGTGCTTTGAAGAGGAGCAGTCTCTCTGCAGAGTGGCTGTGTGACTGCATCCTGGCTGCTATAAAAAGGCCACTCCTGCCCCGACATCGGCACGAACAGGCCGGTGCCGACACGAAGCATCGCTGCACTTAAGTCCGTCTGTCTGTACATGTAGTTCAAGCTGAGGAAGGTTACTTTTGAGATGTGCAAGCCAGGATTGAATACGTGTTCAAATTCCCAAAAGCTTGCATCTTTGATGTTTTCATATTCAGTGAGGACGTTGGGTCTGGGACATCAGTGGAAAGGAAAGTTACGGCAGTAGTTTTTACCTTTATGCAGCACACAGCACATGTGACACTTCATCATGGAGGACACGAGTGAGAAACAAAGCCAACTGCGGGTAGACCGACACAAAACATTCCAAAAGGTTTACACTCAAATTGCGCATAGGATGTAAAAAAAAAACACACAAAGAGAGAGAAGTAAAGCAAAACAGTGTGCAAGTTTAAGTTTAAATTGAAAACACTACATCATGAAAAGCCTTAAAATGCATGACTATGATGATGATAATATTCATGTCACCAACTCGGCATCCTGTCATCCCCATTACTTCTCCGCACAGATCGGCCACTAAGAGACCTTGCCTGAGGGGGAAAGGGAACATCGAGGGGGAGTTACTAGTGGGCTATTTGTCTGTGGTTCAGATCTGCATTGTTCTCCGTGACTAACAGAGCAGATAACAATATCAATGCACCGCTATTGCCCCAAGGCAAGAACATGGTTTACCGTAGGTACTGCCGCACCTCTTTTTCTGAGTGTCTCTTTATGTACGACTCACAGTACTCATGTTATACATAGATTTACTAATCGTGTGTGACGATAGACTGCAGGATATTAAAGTATAATCACGCAAGAGTAGCTTTAAACATGATTGCATGAGCACAATCATGCAATGACAGAAGGCGACTCTAAATAATTCACATACATCTCCCACTGGATCCAACTGTGCAGTCAGCTTGCTGAGTGTGTTGTAACAGTAGACATGATCAGACAGAGGATGCAAGTGAGCATGTGAAAACCACTAGGTAGTGTAATGCGAGCCCGTGGTGGCTGCTATGGGGTGGAATTGCTGATCAGCCTCCGGAAGCAAAGATCACTGTTTACCAAACCAAATCTCACAAACAGAGGGGACTTAAAGATAACATAACTGTCTCACCTCCAGTCACGACCCTCGGGCTGAGCAGAGAAGACTCTCTCTTTTTTCAAGAACACTGTTCCTCCTTTGGGGAACATCAAGTCACATGCAGCACATAACGTAGCCGCACACGCTCCAACATACTGCTATACTCATGCCAAATCTGAGCAATTGTGTTGCCCGCCTTCTGACTAAACGGCCTCCTGTCTACAGACACTGACAGCTGACAAATTAACACTCCCATGGTAAAATGGATGAGACATGAAAAGCCACGGTTATTTTGCATCTCTATTTCCGCTAACGCGTCGTTGTCAAACTAGCACCGACTCGGCTAGCGAGCGCTCATCAGCAGCAAACACATATCAAAGTAAAACCACACTCCTTCACATCTTTTATAAAACACGGTGCTCTTGTTACCTGAATGAAGTGTGAAGACGTTGATCGAAGGGTCGGGCACGTTCACTGCAGCGGTCCTGCCAGGCGGTGTCCCGGTGCTGCTGCTGCCGGGTTCCCGGGGTCTCCTCCCGGCGCCGCTCCCCCGATTCCCCTTCCCTTGGTGCGGTTGGGACGCGTGGGGCTGTGGTGGCTGGAGTCCGGTCGATGTGCTCTCACCGACGCGGCCTACCTGCTGCCCCATCCCGGTAGTTTGGTGTAAGGACGCTCGGGACGAAGCGAGCAAACCCCCCTGCGCTCCCCTCCTGGTTCACATTCCCCCGAGCTGCAGCGGCCTGGCCCGAAAGGTCTTCCTCAACCCGCAGCTCGCTCTTCTTCACGGAGCGTTACGTTGACTAGCTCCTATTAGCTCGCCTGGCTAGCTAACGTTAGCAGCTATCGGTGAAACCCACCCACTCTGCCTTGAACAATAAAATTGCGACCCCCGGCGCGTGACAGCGTTTGTCTGTGTCCCGGTGATCCAGATGGTGTCCCAACCGGAAAACAACGGTGTCCGGCGAGCGAGATGCTGTCAAATCTGGGGCTTTTTCAGAATCGTTTTGCCGTTGTTCGGCCGCCGCGCGCCCCCTCTGACGCCGCCATCTTTACCGCAGAATAGGATATGTGTTGCACAAGGCGGGGGGGGGGTTCGCCGCGATCCCCTGTCACCGTGATCCTCCACTTCTTCGGCACCGACACCAACCGGGTCCCAACTATTCTCTGGAGCGGGCGGAGGGAGGGGGTCTGATCCCGGCGTCCTTGAGAAAAATGCTGAAAGACTTCAAACACCATTAGCAGATAATATTTCATCAAGCCAATGCAGAGTATTGATATACAATAATCAGTGCTTCAATGAATAGTTTGACATGATCCGTACTTTAGAACTGTAACTAGGAAAATATGGTTTTATAGGTATGCAATTATTTTATTGATGTAAAAAAGTCCATTATAAATACATACCAACTGTGCAGATGTCAGACAGGTATCAGTTGATCAGTAATATGAATGGCCTCAGAAATGCAAATCACAGCCTACCAATGAATCATAGAATATAACTTGTACATTATATATTTCTAGACAGTATTTATACACTTGTATACAGCAATAGATGTGCTTACCGGTACTTTACTCATGTATTATCTGATTATGTGCAAATCAACTCTACAAGAAGACTTTGAATGCTAATTAATTAGCAAATTGTCCATTATATGCATATACACATTTACTATCTACAACCCATTCATAAAAGATGAAGTTGAATAAAATCGAAAGGGAACATATTTAATGCTATTCTTATACTTTGATGTGCCTTTAAAGAATCAGGAGACAATATACTCATTAATAACAATGGCACCTGACAATGATCTATTTAAGGCCAGAAAAGAAGATCACAGTCCACACAGACAAAAGCTCCGCTCTCCAAAAATAAATATCTAATTTTAATAAATGCATTTCTGCAGGTTGGCTTTTTTCACTATAAATATATCTTTATTCACAAAATCGTAAAGGCATAAAGCAAACTAAATGCTTCAGTGAAATACTCAAGAGTTACTTAGTAAAAAGTATCACAGGGTATTCCAATATGTCTGCCATTATCTGTACAGGTTTAACAAAAGTTGCTGGTACTTGTCTTTGTTAGTATACATTTGTAAAGGTCTCTGGGGAAGCCTCTCCTGCTCCTGAACACAACTCACAGATAAATTGAGCAGAGAAAGAATCCAAAGCAAAGGCTTGAATACAGTGACACCTTGTGGTCAGGAAGTGCCGAGTTTTCCATGAGTGATTTTAACCTCATATTGTGCATCTCAGTATTCACAAGTATAAATACGGTCACCCTGCATTTCAAAATATATCAGGATTGGCAACATTAACTTTGTGATTTCCTCAACATAATACTAATGTGTAAACAAGCAGTTTCAAGACCACAGGAAACAAAAGCACAGTGAGCCTATACATTCCTTCCTCCATGAGTTTGAAATGGAGATTACCATTCTGTAAATGTTTGATTCAAACACACTGAATAAACACTGTTATTTCATGTACTCAGTATCCAACAAAGCAACCTGCAGCCCTAATCAAGTATTACTATTTCAAACTTATAACTTATCTAGCAGCCAGCTGCAACATTTATATTCGGTTATTCTGTAGTTATTTCACCTTCACATAACATTTGTCCAATAACTTAGGTTCACAGCAAACACTCTATCCATGATGCTCGATGAGTGTTCAAACTAGTTCAGATGAAAACCCCAAGATTACATTCAGAAGTCAGACTCCATACAGCAGTTATCTACAGTTTGTAAAAACATGTTTTCTGATGATAACCATCTGGATCTTTTAATCATGGTTTCAGATTCACTATGAAATAATCCGTCGATGTGTCAAAAGTCACACATTTCTCTTCAGAGAAATTAACTGCAATATTGAAGAGATAACACAGAGGCCACAGTTGTTAATATATATTCATAGAAAACATCGGCCATTTTTCACAAAATAAATCTTATTGGCAGTGAAAGTATATAACATTGAAAGGCTTTCCAAACATTCTGAAATTGTATTATTAACCATTATTGCATATGTTAATGATGCTTGTAAAGTGTTTGTATTTCGCTGCCATGTCATATGTGCCACTATTATGTTGGCACAAGGTTTCACAGTTGATCAATGCAAAAATAATCAGAGTACATCTGAACAATATAAGAGTTCACGTGGGATGTTATGTGAACTTGTAGTTGTGTAGAGTTTGTCTTTGAAAACATAAAACAAGCCCGTAAGGCATTACTGTGACAGAGTAAAGAACATTTTGGCACTGAAATAAAAAATATATATAGAAAGATCAGAAAACATGTCAGTAACAGAAAGGTTGGTCAGATGTATTCAGATGAGTGATGATAGTCAGCAGTCGTCCAAACGTAGATCTCAGCCGATCAGAGTCCTCCGTCAGGCCTCTGACAGCTCCAAGAGCGAGGCGTCACCAACTCAAGGAATGAAGGCTGGAATAAAAAAAAAAATATATAATTATAAAGTGAAATTTGTGTTTAGGCTTCAGGTTGGCAAAGCAAAACATATTACTGTGCACAAAGCAATGCTGCCGGTGTTACCTCCTTCAGGGGGCAGTAGCGCTGGGCATACCACTCCTGGGAGTACAGACAGATGATGACCCCCTGGCCCAGGAAGAGGGCCGTCCACATGATTACATTCCAGATGGGGCCTTTCCTTTGGTCATGCAGAATGAAGTTGAACATTACTATGAGAGGGTGAACAATTAAGATGAGGTTGAGAGCATGATGAAAAAGAGAAATACATCGATATAACTTGACCACATTATTAGTTGCGTCATTAGACAGAATAATATTTATTAGATTTCGCTGAAGTTTCAAGCGGGAGTGAGAATAGGTCTCGTCTCTTACTTCCAAAGCACATGAAGAGGCAGAAGAGGACGGGATAGAAGAAACCAAAGCAGATTGCAAGGATGTACTCGTGGACCACGGCAGACACGGTAAACACAAACAGCATGGCGACTACTCTGAAACGCCTCTGAGACAACTGGAATGACAACAGGCAAGTCAATACAAAATAGTCAATACATCCCTATAAAACTGAACCAACACAGAATGCAACTTGTGTCCTTTTAAAAGAAGAAGTTTTGATCAATATCAAAACCACTCACCCACAGGAAGTCCAGGTACACATAGTAGTACAGCCAGTCATGGACCACTACATTCCAAGTCCGATAGTAATTAGCAAAAGAGGTAGAGTTCCACCAATCCTGTGACATCAGATCAAAATCAAGTATAAAGTACAACATAATAACTTCATTAATATTGTGCTGAGGCTGGCAGTGACAGAAGAAGTACCTTATAAAACATCCGGTCTGCAAATCGGAGCATCTCACCAAAAGCATTAAGCCAACAGTGGAGGAAGGCAAAGAATCCCAGGAAGAGAATCAACACTCCTGCAAATGAAGAAAGATGCACAAACATGTTTCATTGGAGACGCAGGGGTGGATGAAAGGGTATTTGTGGATGAGGATGGCTGATCTTACCTGGCAAGATAGAGTTAAAGACACAGAGGACCATGGCCCTCAGGTCAAACAGCTGCAGACTGATGCTGCGAAACTGAGGGATGCACAGCCGCACAAACACGTAATAGGCATAACACATACAGCCTAGGACCTGTGGGGTGGGAATAGATGAAATAGTCAGAAACAAATGGGCTAACATCTTGTGCTTGCAATTTTAAAATAAATGTCACTCTTAAAATGTGAACGCGATTAGTACCTGAAGTAACTTTGTGGCTACGTAGCTCCATCTGATCACTGGGCTCCTGCATTAAGTGAGACACAATATTTTACCAAACATATATGTGCTAGATCTTGGCACACTCGGCACTTTAACCTGCTGGAATTTCACTCTGGTCACTGCCTTGTGTATATATTTTGTTTCCTCAGTATATTTAGTATTATTATTGCATTTTATCTTTTATTAATGCTCTAATGTGCACCCGCTGCTGTGATCCTGCAATTTCCCCACTGTGGGACTAATAAAGGAATATCTAATATAATCTACTGCATGAACAAAGACAAACAAAAGAGAAGGACTGTTCACCTGGGGTACTTGTCTCTGTAGATGAGCGTAGGTGCAAACAGAAAGTAGAGATACTGAGAGACCTGAGGGATCACTGGGCTCGGGCCTAAGAGGAAAGGAGAGACTGCTTAACATAAAAGGACGAAAGGAAACACAGCAGCTAAGAGATAGAAAGACATTTCATGAAATGCCAAATGAGAACTGCACATTGACAAAAATAAAATAAAAAGGAAGTGGCATACTGTTCTTTTCTTTAACCCAGGTCAGGACTCTTGGTACATTCTCCCGGACAAAGGAGTGAGATTTCATCAATAGACGCACCTGGAATTAGACAAACAACATCAACGGACACAGCAGCTATTACAACTTATCCAAAACGGTACTTGAAAGTTTTTCTAGGTCAAAAAATTCTGCCTACATCACTTTAACAGCAGACATGTTTTAACATGATTCTAATTTGTTTATTTATCATATTCCATTGTAAACTTTGATATTTTTTATTTTCAGATGATGTCATACACTATTGAACTGTGTTTGTCTTGCAGAAATCACCAGGCCAACTTCTTTGCATGTGCAAACTGTTTGTTACTCTAAAACAACACACTAACCACGGACCGCATCCATCATCTACCTGTTCCAGGATGACGATGAAGCACGAAGCAGGCGGGAAACTGTTGATCACCACCACATATGTAGGCAGGAATCCCACACCCACAGTTTGGTAGAGCAGGAATACACAGCCAAACAGCAAACTGCACCACCTGGGGTGAGTGTAAGACCCAGACTGGGTCTGTGCCCACAGGTAGAACAGCGAGTAAGGGACCAGCACCACGGACAGGAACATGCAGATCCACGTGCAAACCACCAGGGGGAACTGTCCAAACGCATAGACCAGCAGGTCAAAGTGCAGCACCAGTCTGAGGCAAAGGAGATAAAAGTAGAAAGGAGGAAACTTGAAGCCCTTGCTCAAGACAGATTATGTAACCAAGATGGGAAATTACAGAAATGTAAGTAATGCATTACTAAATAAAAAGCTTATTAAAATCATAAAAGGCATTACACATAGCAGTCTTTGACATTACCTGCCTTCCTCAATCATATCGACCACCAGTGTGCTAAGGATGAAGAGAATGAGCAGGGCTATAAACATGTGGTAGATAGTCCGGATGTGGTTCACCTCAAAAAGCTCACTGCAGAAACACAGAAAGGAGGCATTAGCGACACTAATGTTGACAAACAATCTTTGAGCTGCAGAAACCTAAATGAAGTGCACATTAATAAACAAATGTTTCATTACAATATTTTCATTTCTTTCAGATCAACCATCAACTTACTCCAAGAGGGACCTGCGACTGACAAACTGCTTGCCCTGGCCATGAGGAGGCCGGAAATTCCTAAAAGAAAAACAGAGAGACATCAGTGACCAGCAAATCTATTTTCTCTGAGAGAAAAAGTGTGTGTATGACACCAGGAGAGAAATGGAAAAAGTTTGTCCTATGTGCTGAAACCCCACACATCTAGTTTAAGTGCAACTTTTAAAGGCAGGTAGGAGTTGCAGGGCAGCACCCGAGTTTGCTTCTCTCCTTCTCCGTCAGCGGCGGTGAGAAGACGTCTGGCACAGGCGCCGGCTCCAGGACGGCCGACTCCTCGATCAGACTGTCCACGAAGTCATTGACCTGGCAGTCAAACTGGTGCATCAGGTCACTCTTCAGGTACTGAGCAATAGAGCAGAAGACACAAGAAGAGTTATCATTCTGCAAATACTTAATGCATGTGGAATATTTGGGTTTAATAAATAAATAAAAAAGAGAAGAGTTGCAGCCACATTGCTTCTCATTTTTCCACACCGGTCAAAAGAAAAGTCAGCTTGAAAATATTTTCTCAAGTGTCCTTGAACCCACTGAAACACCCATCATCTTTATTCTGCCAAAACTTGGTCAAGATAAATTTGATTTCAATGTATAAATTAATTTTCACATCAATTGTTTCGTTTTTTCTTCTAGTCACCCAGACTTTCCTAAGTTCAGATATGATATATACCTTTATTTGTCCCACAGTGGGGAAATTTCAAAAATCATATATATATCTCAATATATTACATATTTCTTAACATCAAGAGAGCAAATATGATTTAGCTCATAGATTAAGAGATAATTTAATCAATCTGGTACAGTTTTAGTGTAAGAACGTATTAAAAGAGATAAAAATATATGTGCATACATATACACATACAATACGCCCAACAATTAAAGTGAGTGCTAAAAGACTAACTGAAATATACGGTTCAAATGCATTAAAATGTACTTTACTGTGGCAGTGTGTGAACTATAATATATTGATTTAAAGGGCAGGATGACAGAATAAATATTAATTGGATGAAACTGTAAATCACAGTTTGATAGGCCCATTACATCATTCTGGTTGAGACATTTATTAACCTAAATTACTGACTTACTAACCTCTGCTTTTCTTTTCAGTTGTAGCTTTCTGCTGATCACCTGTTCCACTTCAAATGTTCCTAGAATTGCAACGAGAACACACAAGTCTGAGCATATCTTTCCATCCAGTTATTATTTTTACCTGCACAGGTGAGCTGGAGCCGATCCCAGCTCACATTGGGCTCACACTGGAGAGGTTGCCAAACCATCAACGCGCTGACAGACGACCGTTCACTCACATCCACACAAATAGTCTCTGCGCATGATAAAATGTAATTAACACATGCTCTTTGTAATCTTCCAATATCATTATTAAGCTCCGTGCTCGGGAGGCACTCAAATAAAACCAAAAAAACAGTTGCCAGCTTTCCTCGCCTCAGCGGAACCGTCACCTGGTAAATGTAAACTCGGATTCACAACATGACAAATGTTTGGATAAAAGGTAATCTACAGATCGCCGTTCTGTGAGGCATCGGAGAGACAGCAGTATCAAAAGCATTCAGTTTAGTTTTACTGCTCGCATAGAACGAAAACATGTTTCCAGCACCACATGCAGCCCAATATATGAGCCTTTTGAAAAGTAATGGAAAGATATGTAGCCAATAGTCAAGTACTTCACTGTCAGTTTTGTAAGATTGTAGAAGGTTATGGAAATAACACAAGTCATATGACATCCGTCTTTAGATCAAATGCTGCAAAATCCCAAATGAGACACACCTATGACATCAATTTGACTGCTAGAGTTAAGGTTAGCGTCGCTTATTAGACTTAGATAGTTACTGAGGTCTATCACACAAAGAGAGGTGCTCCACTGAACTGGTTTAACCACAAGTCACATCATAGAGAACACACCTTATCACATTCAATGTAGTTTATTTTCTATGGCCCAATATCACACATTACAAATTTTCCTCAGAGGGCTTTACAATCTGTACACATACGACATCCCTGTCCCAGGACCTCACATCAGATCAGGAAAAAACCCACATGTCGTGAATTCAGTAAAATTACATACAGGGAAATTGATTGGAATTGGAGACAGAAAAAAGTATGTTGACGGGGGTTAAAATCAACACGCACAATGCAAATTGAGATGTACTTACTATTGCTGGTAACTTGGGTGCCTCCATTGCCTTGCTGCTGGTGTCTCTGATTACATTCATCATTCAAAGACCCATCAGAATCAGGGAAGGTGGGAATCTGAGGGGCTGCTCGGCAGCGGAGGACGCCGTCATCCATACTCTCCATCCTGAAGAAACAGGATCACTTGAATGTAGACATTACTAGTAAAGGGAGTCACGTCACGAGGACACATGCACGAGTCTCATGTTAATAAGCCGGGTGAGAGTGCACAGCGGGGGCAAACAAAAGCAGAGCGCGCTCACGTTCAAAATCACTCTCGCATGACGCGACCACGCGGCAGACAGCCCCGGCTAACGGGTCAGTTAGCTCGGCCAGCTGAGAGCCGAGGAGTCGGTACAGAACACACACATTTCAGCTACACGTTCAACGTGAACGCAAACGTTGCCGCGAAGCCTCTTACCCAGTGTTACGGTTTAAGAAGCGACCGTGTTAACTGGTGACTTTGAACCAACGCGTCCGTTTTTGTCGTAGTTACAGACAGCCGTTGGAAATAGGAAGAGAACAAGTAGCTGCACAATTTGTATAGTATATATTAGTAAGTATATGAGGGGGTTTAAAACAATTAAACCAAGCGGCATTCACGAGAACAGCTATAAGTGACGTGAAAAGTCGCCAGTTAACACGGTCGCCTGTTAAACCGTAACACCGGCGACACTTGCGGCTGCTAGCTCTGCAGGTTTAGTCACATTAGCACCACTTGTTGACAGAAACGATGAAGAAAATGTAAAAATGCTCTGCGCCGACTTCCTGGCCACTTACTTGCTTCCTTCGGCGCGCCGGGTGCGTTCCTGTCTAGTCAACCTTCGACAACGACGACGAGTTAAAAGTCCTCACCCGGCTGCTGCTCACCTTTCCCCATATAAACAGAGCTGATGAGGAGCAGGGCAGCCGACGCTGATTGGTCGAAAGTCTCTCCTCCTGTTGACGTCACCAGCGCCCACAATGTTTACCATCGCTGACATGAAACCATAACTCATTGGTGTGCTGGACACTCCCTGTTCGAGTCCCTCCCCTCGGGGAGGAGGCTGCGGTCCATCATGGCCACGACCTCCCGCCACACCAATAGCTTTTCGACGGCGGTCGGGCTCAATGGACCCGGGACTGACTGACTGTCACCCCTTCACCTCCTCTCCTCCTTCTTCCTTCCTCTTCCTCCTCCTCTCTTCCTCCTCCTCCTCCCTCCTTGCGTTGATTGTTGTCAAATGTTGCACCTTCCACCAAAATTCGTTTGTTTGTGAAAACATTCATTCTTTGGCAATAAACCTGTTTCTGATTCTGATTCTGATTCTGATTCTGATGACGAATCAAACAATTTGGCATGCAAACCTAAATAAAATCTGAATTACAATTTTATATAATCGACAAATTCAACTGGCCGAGCAGTTAAAAGTCTCTACACACGACGAACAACATTCAAATATGACTTTACTCCGACTGACTGTGCAGTGTGTCTGATTCACACTGGAGGAAATGACATGACTTCTGGTTTGCTGTGAGGTCATTTAACTAAACACTAATATATTTATTTTATTGGTTTATTTGGCAGGAATAGATGTCTATTGGTCAAGAGAAACAAAGAATTGTATTCAGGAAATGAGCCACCGGAATATGCACCGTATGTCGCAGCACCCTTTCAGCTGAAGTAATGAAGGCCTTAAAACTACATTTCGTTCAAGGGACTAGGTTCAAGACAGGACTTATATCACATGATATTGTACTTTATTTGAACATATCCCTATATTCTCCCAAAAGGTTGTCGTCAATAAAAATTACCAACCGTCTTGGGCAGTGTGTAAATTGCCAGCTCTGCCTTTTATCTCCCTTTTTCAGAGAATAAATAGAACACATCAACTTCGTAAAACTATTGAAAAACTTTAGTGCGTCACAAACGGAAAGCGACTGAAAAAAAGATAAGGGAAAGATGTAATCTAAACAATCAAATCACACATTTATTACCCATGTGCATGATCATCTCATTCAATCTTTACACCACAGGTGCTTTATTCGATAAGAAAATAAATACCGCAATTTTATTATAATAAAGGCAAACTTATTTGAAATTGTCGATATCGCAAATAGATAAAGTATGATGTGTCACAGATCGTAAATGTAACTGGTCTTATGAGCTTAGTGTGTCCAATACAATTAACTGCAAAGACACAGGGATGCATATATAAAAATCCACCAACTGCATCCTCCAGTATAAGTCAGTCAGGGAAACATAAACACAGATTTGATTTTAGTTCATAGTGTTTATGACTAAATGACTAAAGAGGATCTTGTGTGGATTTGGACAGAAGAGGGATTGGAGGTCTCAATGCGGTAAAAGGCAATCACATCGGTACAAGTCTGTGTCTGTTGGAAGAGACTGACGCAGGATATTTAGCTGCCTGGCTGCAGGCAATGCACTGCGATGTGTTGACAATAGTCTTGAGAAACTATTCCAAATGTTCGTATGTTCACCATATTGAAGAGGAACATTTACTTCTGAACATCCTTGAATTTATACTCTTGGGGAGTGAGATTAAAACAAATTTAAACACAAGGCATGAAACAAACATTCAACTATTTATATACATTATGGGTAATTGTGTTTTCTATCATGACATGACAGCTTTGAATGCTCTGTCATAAGTAGGCAAGTTTAATTTGATTGGCATAAGATCTCTTACTACACATTCTGTGCAAACATATCAACACAGCTTAACGATCACAGAGAAAAGAGAATCAACATTACATTCAACATTTTAGATAAAATCCATTTTGAACTGAGCATCTACTGAATGAAGGCAGGCTATGTACAAATACAACAGATGCACATATCTCCATTTCATTTAACATGTTCAAAGTCCTCATTTTATTTCAATAGTGCTGCATATCTTCCCCCTGTGAGGATGATTGAGACACAACTTCACTGAGTTGGGATATAAACTCCGTAAGTAAATTTCAGATAAACAAATAAAATGAGGTGCCACGTAAACATTTAAAAAACAATTTATATCATGCTTTATATGATCAAATCTAACAATTTAATAAATATACACAAATATAGTACAGCAAAAGGCAAAATACCCATTAATTAATCATGTAAAATTCCTTATCATATATCCCTGCTTTCTATATAAAAGAGATATTTACAGTTCATGGTGCATATAAGCACAAACACATACAAACACACACACACGTACACACATACTCCTCAGGTCACAAGAAGCAGAGGGGTCCCAAGACAACAGTGATGTCAGGGATGAGGGGGGATAACGACCTCATCTCTAAGCCCAGATCTCTGACAGGGAGTAACTCCATATCACCTCGATGTAGCTCCGTGCTCCCCCGGACCATCACAACCACCTGCAGCTGCAAAATGATCAGACAGGAGAGACATGCAGAGAACAATTTTTAGCCGATTGCATAACAGAGAAGGATTTATTTTGCAGCCGAGAACAGGGAACCCTATCCCTTCTCATACAGAGGCCCCTTTGTTTAACATTGAGTAAACTGACGACCGATTCTTATTCTGTGAGTTCAAAATGACATAAATGAGATCAAATAAATACCCGATACTGAGCTGACGGCCATTCAGGGACTGATTTATACTAATTTGCAATCTTGTATTTTCTTTAACCCCAAAACACATTTTTTGACACAAAATACCACACCAGCATTATCTACAGTTCCTCCCAATCTGTGTTTTTCTGTTTCTTTACTTGATTTGCCCTCTGTACATTGCACAACACTCACGTGTTATTTATATTTGAGTTTAATTTTTTTTCCAGGAAGAAAAGAGAAACCTGAAGGAAATGGTGCTTTTGAAATTTGAAAAAAATATCTTATTCATCTCACCTCGCATTCCTTTCTGGACACCGTGGTAATGTGTGAAATGATTTCTTTGCCAGAGTCTCCCAGAATGTGAATCATCCTATTGGCTGAATTAGTTCTCCCAGCGCTACTCAAATGGTTTGCTTTCCAGCCGACAGTCATGAGCTGGAAAGATGTGTGGCTGTGTAACCGCAGGAACCTCAGCTGGACGACATCCAGACCAGCATAATCAAACTATCAGAGACAGAAACCATTCATGTCAAGTCTGAGGAAACGGTTCACTGATGCTAGATGTACGAAATCAATCACTCCATGAGGGCGTTACCTTGTTTCCACGGTGCTGCTGAATGAACCACTGGACAGACATTTTAGATTTCTTCTTTTCTGGTTCCCGACTCAATTTAATCTAAAGAATAGAAACAATAGCAACATTTTAAAGCCATCCTTTCTGCCATTTTATTCGTATATTAACATTACTCCCCAAAAATTATTTCCCAGGAGTTATCTTTATTAATGAATGCTGATTCCTAAACTTGAAATCATATTTCTAAGACATTTGAAATCATTGCTGTGGGAAATTTAGACAATCCCATCTGACCAGCATGTTTTAGTGGTGTGTTGTATAACTATACTCTTATGTAAGACCATTACATTATATCATGTTGTTGTTGTAGTTACAAACAAGAGGAAGAAAAACAAAGTGAGCCCATTTCCCACACAGCCTTAAAACCTGCCAATGTAAATGAGTGTACCTGAGGCTGTAACGGGTCAATGCAGGTTGTTCCTCCTGCTGTGAAGTTACAGAACACCTTCACAGCATCAAAGGGACAGCCTTGGTTGGGGTCCACATAAAAGTACCCTGAAAGATAATCAAATGGAGTGTCTGATCAGTCACACTAATCTGGGATACAGAGTATCGTCATAAGCAGATTTACATATGAACATTTTCAGACCCTCACCATCAATCAGATGTGGGTGGATGAGTCCCAGCTCGTAGCAGGTGGTGGCAGGGTCCTCTTTGGTTCCCTGAGGCTGACCGAGGGTCTCCTCATCTACTTCAGACCATCTCCTGGACACCGACTTGGGCTGAGACAGGAAAATCCATAATTCAATCATCAAACCAAAATACAGCTCTTTGAATATACTGTAAAACTGAATCCAACACAAAACAACATGATTGTTTAAATAAAGTCTGTATGAGAAACTCGTGCAGACATTTTGTTGTCCTTCTCTTTGCTTCGGGAGGCGGGGTGTCACATTTCCCAGAGATCTTGTACCGGGTCTGGTTTTGTCCGGTCCGGGCTCAGGTTTTGGTCGCCGTCTTTGTGTGGGCCTGCGCTCACCAGGTGCACCTGGTTCCCCCTGTGAAACAAATGCCTCTGCTTCAAGAGCATGGTGCAAACCTCCGAGGGGAGGAGCAGTACTCACAGCCATCAAGCTTCGAAGGGATCTTTAACTTAACAGTATGTTACAGGGAACTATGTAGACCAGGTCAAATCTTTTTTTGAAACTTTTAAAAACTTATATCGTGAGAGTAAAATGTCTTACTGGAGGGCCACGCTTGCCCTTTACTCCCTTTGTTCCTCGCCTCCCTCGGACACCTTTCACTCCCTGAAAAGACCCAAAACACAGTCAGGCTGCTGGCTTTTTCATTTGAACAGAAACTAAAAAGGCATGTGACCAGATCAGGTCCGGGAAGAGCCACAAACTTGTAAAAATCATAAACAAACATAAACAAAAACAGTCTCTCACCTTCTTTCCGAGCTGGCCCTGTAACAGAGACGGAACATAAATAGTTTAATAGAATGTTTCAGGAACTATTTATATAGCAGAATATCAAATCAACGTACAGCGAGTCCAAGGAAGCCTTTTGGTCCACGAGGACCACGAGGACCGCCCCCCCCCTGTGAAAACCAGCCGGTTGATTAATAACCTTGCTACCTGCTAAAACAACATACAAAAGAAAAGTAAAACACAACTTACCTGCTTTCCTTTATGACCTCTTTGACCTTTCTGCCCCTGCAAACCAGGATTCCCCTAAAAAAATTAAAATTCCACTTCTCTTAGACCAACTTAAATTATGCATATTTTTGAGTTCAAGTTATTATTATATATTTGCAATCACTTCAACCTTTTGCCCAGGTGGCCCCATCGCGCCCAGCATTCCGGTGTCACCTGGGAGACCCTACAGGTGAAGAAAAGAAAGACGAGAATGGTTTGACAACTGCTTCTCACACAACATTTAAATGATTAATGATTCTAATTTTGCCAGATTTCTAAAAGGTTTGTGCATCAGAATTGTGCATCTGCTCAGTGATTCAGAACTTTTCCTTCGTTGGCTAATGCAACAACTTTCACCCACCAGCAGACGACGAGTAAAAGATAAAAACATGATAGGATGAAGCAAAAGGAAAAACTGCAAGATAGCAGAAGCACTCCTCACAGGAAGCATACACTGTATTAAATACATATAACATAAGTAAACACATATTCTACATGTGAAAAGGAGAGGTGGAGGACTGTGTGTCTGACTTTTACCTTCGGACCAGTCATTGCAGACTCGCCCTTCTCTCCTGTCAGTCCTGGAATACCCTGTATGAAGAGCAGCGATGGTGATATTATGTTTACTCTTTTAGTGATCTTATTATTATGCTGGTGAACAAACTTGTTTACCTTTGGCCCCATTGGTCCAGGAGGTCGTTGCTTTCCTTTTGGTCCAGCTTTACCCTGAGAGACACAATCAGTAAGACAGATGTTAAATACAGTGAACTGCATACATGAAATATAAACAGTGAACATACTGGACATATAATTGCAAGAATTATCTCACATTTAAATATACAACATCACATTGTACCTTGAACCCTGGTTCTCCAGTGTTCCCCCTGATCCCAGGAGATCCAGGTTTTCCCTACAAGAACATAATGTTTAAAATGCATTGAATATTCCAAATCTGTAGACTAAGCTTGCATAGATATTTATGAATAAGGGTATATCCCCGTGGTTTTATGGTCCATGGTTGCACTTTATCCATGCTTGTTTTGGAGCTCACCGTTATGCCGGGCCTGCCAGCAGATGCAGGAGCTCCGATGAAACCTCTATCACCCTTTGGGATGAGCAGAGGAGGGACTTCATTTAGGGAAACCCTTAAACAACAGTTTGAATTGCAGTATGCAACATTTCACTTACCGGATCTCCTTCATTCCCCTCCACCCCCAGGAGGCCATCCAAACCACCTAAGCCCTGAGAACCAGATCACATGACGAGAAAACACAACACAAATCTCACTTTAACTTTGTGTGTGCTTGTGGCAGCTGGGTGTGTTTATATTCGGCTGCAGAGTGGGTGGAGCGGGGGTGTGGTTCAGGGAACGGTGGCTAATTGGCCTCAGCTGGTGGCGGATTGGTAATCAGCCCAGCCAAGGCCAATCTGTGCGTGTGTGCATCTGTCCCCATAAAGGAGCAGTAGGGAGTGAGAGTGGAGGGCAGAGGCACAGTCTGCAATGACAATAAATGATATTACCAAATATTCTTCTTCGTATGCCTTTCCTTCGGTGTGTGGGGAACAAACACACTGGTGACAGCCACAAACCTGTCACAGTGCTAAAATACGAGCTTTTCAATGTAACCTTTTTTTGTTTGCATGTTGTTTTAATCTTAGTATATGAAATGAGCGGTGATTTCGTGTAGCGTGTTACGTCCCCTTCTTATGTCATGGATTGTGTGATACTTGATATGTATTTAATCTGTCACAAGGGATACTTGCAGCTTTTCCAGGTCGACCAGCAGGTCCGGGTTCACCAAGCAGGCCTTCATCTCCCTACAGAATGGACTTCATTAGTTTAAATTGAATTGAATAAATAAAAAATCAACAGAGAGAACAAAGACAGTGATAACGCTGTTTACATTAAGTGAAGTACATTTCTTCAAAAGTGTAAAAAAGCGGTGTGCATGAAAAAATATTTTTTACATTTTAGAACTTACAGTTTTTCCAGGAGCTCCTTTGTTTCCTTTCCTCCCAGACTGGGCTGTTTTACCCTTTATAAAGACATTATTTGCATTATGACAATTTGTTTCGGTTTTATATTTCCCATTTGAGCTGAGCAATGCCTTTTTTTATACCTTTGGCCCATGACTTCCTTTAAGTCCTGGAAGCCCAGGAGGACCAGCAGGTCCAGATCGACCTTTAGCACCTGGAATGCCAATGAAACCCGTCTTCCCCACCGTCCCCTAAGAAACAGTCACACACATAAATAACACCATAACATCACCTCTATTTACTGAATACATAGAACTAATCAAATACCAGATCAATAAGTAACATTGAATGATCTAATTACAAAGACTGAGAAATGCAAACTCAATCCTTTTAAGTACACATGTGCTTTCCCACCATTGTGCCTCTTGTCCCATCGTCTCCTTTTGCGCCCTTTTGACCTTTAATGCCCTGGGGATTACAGATGGACGGTGTGTCACTGTGGTTACATCTTTATGCATACCATAAAATATGTTTAACCAGAGTTATCACGGTGTAATGACGTCCCACCATGTCTCCTTTGTTGCCTTGAAGGCCGAGCTGGCCCGTGTCACCGCGACTTCCCTGTATCACACAAAAACACAGCATGAAAGGTATTGAGTGACCTCCTTCAGATCACGCAGCATTTCTCTGCAACATAAATAACAAATGGCACATTACACCTTTGGTCCGGGGATTCCAGTTTTGCCCTCAGCGCCTTTCTCGCCTGGCAAACCCTGAAAAGACACAAATAAAGTCTAATTAATAAAAAAACAATTAGGAATGAAAAAAACAAGATCAGGCGCTGAAGTTAAATCATATTTGTTTTGTATGGAAACCAATGAATGAAAAGCAGTTTTAGGCACCGTTTATACAATCTTAATTTACACAATCATGTCTTTGACACTGAAGTGTAACTAAACATAAGGAGAGATTATCTAGTGGGTAAAATGTTCATGGTGCGCATGCATAGTTACAAATAAGGGTGGCCTGGATGCAACTTTAGTTTTCTCTTGAATATTATCCTGTAAATGCAACATTAGGTCCAAGAATACATACTGGTGTCGACGGTCCAATTTGTCCAGCGGGACCTAAACTGCCATGGGGGCCCTGAAATGAGAAGGCGTCAAACATACAGTGTTTATTATTGTAGGAATAGAATATATAGCATATATACAATAAAAACATAAATAATATAGCCGCATGACGCGTGCAAAAAAAGGGCACGCTTTATTAATGATAACATGAAGCTAATAATTGGTAATAATCGTGATCAAACAGAATTTTGGAAATCATCAATCAAAGGATCTAACTGTTACTGACAGTGTGTCCTTGGAGCCCCTTCTGGCCTTTGGCCCCTGCGGCCCCAGTGTTGCCCCCTGGTCCGAACCGTCCATGCATGCCTGAAGAACCTCTGGTACCTGGCTCACCCTGTGAAAACATCAGCAGATTCGTCACACATTACGGCCTCTCAACCAAACTTTCAGCATTCCTTCTGCAGACTTTGACCTCAGCTTAAGGTCAAGTCCAACAATACTTCTGTTTGACCAAAAGGACTGACCTTCAGTCCTGGAACTCCTTGTTTTCCTCTCTCCCCTGATGAACCTCCGTCTCCCTGCAAAAGAGGAGGGGCAGAGCAAATACATTGTGCTGTTTTAATTCAAGCTTCAAAAATATGACTGACTGACTTATATATATATATATATATATATATATATATTCTAGTAAACTATGCCGCGGACATGCGGTCCTGTCCACCTGTTTCCCTGGTGGCCTCTTTGCTCCCTGTGGCCCTTGGTTGCCTCTGTTGCCTTCAGCTCCTTTTGGCCCTCTCTGTCCAGGAGGCCCAGTGTTTCCCTTTTCACCCTGAAATGTAAATTTAAAAAAATGGTTTCCAAAATTGAATTGATAAATTTATGTTCCATCTACTTGTGTAATCAAAGCACTAGAAGTGTGGTGCCGAGGATGCTGCAGCACCCTCTGCTGGATATGAGTATTGTTTGGCATTTCAAGGCCCATTTGCAGTGTCCGTCACGCCGTTCTCCTTTGTCTGACTTCAATTGCAACATTGTTACAGTAAATAAGTTTGAGTTTGGAGCTGCTACAATCTGGACTGGTTGATACGTTGTAATCGGGCGCTCTGAAATCCAAAGAGAAACACACCTGCACCATTCATGCTCCTCCAAGAGAGTTGTTGTGAGTTTGTAATGAGTGAGAGTTCCATTGAGCCAAATGAAGGCTGGAGAAAGGCAGTTATGGTTATTGAATAAAGTGACGGAATAATCTTTGTATATTAGGTGGCAGCATCCCCAGCTCAGATCGTCTTCCAACGCATATTTTGTCTGCTGCATTTTTGAATTTTCCAGTGTGTAATGACCGTGGATCAGTTTGAGAGAAACTTTTTATTTCACAGAACTCACAGATTGACCTTGTTTTCCAGCTGGCCCCTCAGGTCCCTTTAGATCAACTGGACCCTAGACACAAAAGCACTGGGTTACTCGTCACATGATCACGCGTACCATAAGGCCCAGTCAAACCTGCAGACTGCATCAGCCTCTACTCCTGTGTTTGTAATAAATCTGACATTTTAGTGTCTTTGCATTCAGTTAAATCTAAAAAGATATGAATCAAATCTGTGACAAGCACAGTCTAATCAATCTACCTCCTCACCATCGAGACCAGCAACTCCCTCTTGCCCCAAAGCTCCTCTGGACCCCTGGAAAGGCGACAGAAACAACAGAGTGATGAATCATTGAACTTGAGACCGTCCCATCGACGCTACTCTTGTTAATAATATTTCTGAAGCATGTTACGAGTAGCTCAGTAAAATAAAAGCTTTACATTATCTCCTTTGACACCAGCTAATCCAGATGGTCCCTGAGGTCCATCTTTACCCTAAGTGTTGAGAAAGTAAAGCACAAATTGGACAAAAAAAGACTTAATATTCCGGCCCTATAACCTACTCTCAAACTCATCTTGGTGAGCTTGATGCTTGAAAATCCAAATGAAAGAGAAACACTTCCTGTTCACTCATCAGATTTACTGTCGGCTGCTGCCACAAGAGGCCAGCCAGCCAATAGATACGTAAAACTGAAAAGTGATTTGTGTAAACATCGCCTGACTTTTTTTTCTTTTTTTGCATTTTGACATTTTACTGATGCAAGCAGATTGAGTTGACGGTTTGGCTTACTCATCTTGACTTGGGCTTTTCACCTTTACTTGTTATGTTGGTCAAGATTGTGGATTTGAACATTGCACTGAGCTAGTTCTCATTTCTCTCTATTAAGCTCATGCCCTTCATTCAAAATATACTTAAAAATAAACTTACTGGGTAGCCTGTAACTCCAAGTGGGCCAACTGGACCGAGTGGCCCCATGTCACCTGAAAGACCACGGGGCCCCACCTCACCCCACGGTCCAAAGTTACCCTGAACACCCTGGAGGATAGAAAGATACATTTTAGGTAAAGTCAGGTTTATTCAGGTATATCAGGTTTATTATTCACAATTTCTCAATTGGCTTTTCCAGAAAAAAATTAGCTTTCTGGGAGAAAAGACTTAACAAAAACCTTAAGACGTAAGGGAATACGTAAACATAATCTTGTAAAGAAAGCTTACTGTTAATTGTAGAGTTCCAAGTACAAGTAAGAGTGTCATTCGCACAGAATTGTAAAGGAGTGTAGCGGTTGTCACAAAAAAGTTATTAGAATAAGCGCAACGTAGTCAACCATTGATCAATTAAAAATATACAGTACATGTTACAGTATTATGGTGCAGGCTTATGATCTGACTGAGCCTCGACATAAAGCTGAAGATACAAAGGCAGCAACATGACCGAGTGCACACACTCGACTTCTTCCTCTCTAAAAAGGGGATTTTAAACCAAACTCTTTTTTAAATGTTATATATCTTGAATTTGTTTGCATTTTATGCTGAAATAAACAAAAATTAAACGAAACACATATTCAAATTGTAACACATCCCATCTCTGAGACCAGTGAGTAGGAGACGCTCATACAATCGGCAGACACAATGTTTTTTAATACCTTGAAGTAAATGTGGGGCAATATTTCAACAATTAACAGAAATTGACTTAATGAGTGAGGAGGTAAAGGACTGGATGGATGACTAGATGGATTAATATAGACGGATGTGTGTGGAATTAATGAACTCATCTTACAGGAGATCCTCTGTATCCTCTTGGTCCAGACATGCCCATCTCACCCTGAGCACAGAAAAAAAACTATTTTGAAATAAACACTTATGTTTAATTAGATACACTAGCACTCATTATGTATACAACTGCATCAGTGAAACTAATAACGTGAAATAAATCACTTACTGGGCGCCCTTGTTTCCCCGTTGGTCCCTCCTCACCTCTCATGCCCTTCACAACAAATATACCGAGGATGAACAGTGAGTTATTAAGTGAACACAATGTGACAGAAAGATGCATCTTATATGACTGACAGACATTTAATTTGATTAAAATGCATATCTTGACAAACATGAAGATTTAAGGTTTAAATACCTGTAGGCCTTCCTTTCCTGGAAACCCTCCAGATCCTTCTTTACCTTTAACCCCCTGAAGAAACCCAACAGTCCAATAATCTCAACATCATCATGGCTGCATTAAAAACATCATATTGTGGCACTTTCAGACAGATTGCAATGTATCATACTAAAAATCCAGATGGTGATGTTATAACTCACTCTCCCTCCTGGCTTCCCTGGTGTCCCCTTCATCCCTTTGCTTTCAGCTTCTCCCTGTTTATGAACACAAAAGTACAAAATGCTATAATAATCAATATATTCCATTTGCACCACATATTTGGATAATCTGAAATGCCTCACCTAAAGTAACATGCAACTAGATACACATCTCGTTACACGTATATGTAACTACATGTGCATGTATGAATAACTGTTAGCTTCTTGCCATGCTGCAAATCATCCCATTGACATTCAACAGAAATGAGATCTACTTTTGTTTCATAAAAAAAAAAAGAGAAACTCAAAATCACATTTCTCTCCAGGAAACAAAGGTGATTAAAACTCACACTCTTCCCTACGAGTCCTTGTAGGCCAGCAGCTCCTGTCTTCCCAGGCGATCCCTGTGGACACAATTTAGAAAAGTATCAGTTATCCATTGACTTCATCATCCACATTTACTTGTTCAGTGTTTATTATGGCGGTAAACTCACTTTGGGTCCTATGGGTCCAGCGTCTCCATTCATTCCATTTGAACCGATGTGACCCTGACAGAAATATGATATTAGGTTATCACATATCTGAACCTTTTCTGCTCCCCCTGATGTTATTAAGTGGGGTTGTATGAGATATCCCAATAGGGTCTGGTAGTTGAAGAGAGCATACATGGATAGTAAAGCTGCAGTTCTCTGTAGGAAAGGCGGCAATGAAAATATTCTAAATATTGCGTACACTTAAACCAATATATATATATATATATATATATATATGTGTGTGTGTGTTACATGGTCCTTTTTTTAGGCTTTGGCTCCGTGTGGTAACTCCTCTTTACTTGGGGGGCGGGCCGACCATGATCTATGACTATTGATGCAAACCTCATTCAACCGCACTTCAAAACATCCCACAAATGTCTTTAATAGTCCCACTGAAGAGTAATAGAGAGAAATATAGCCCTTTACTTAAAGAAACAGAACAGTACATTTAAACGTATAGGATATATATTGCAGCTGTCTGGGCTTGCCCTTTATTTCAGCTTGTGCTGTATATCTCCATGATTACCAATGCCTCGGCAAACACATTTATATTCTCACTTCGTTTACACAACATTAAGTAGAGGCCAATTCTACATTCACATAATAATAGAGTTTATGAAGATGATATGTGATTGAACAAAGTCAAACATATGATTGGTAACATATTGTTGGTTGGTCTTACCCGAGCTCCAGGAGGACCATCATGTCCCCTGATACCTAAATGACCTTGAAATCCCTAAAATGAGACACAGATAATGTGAGCTGTTTAAAAAAAATGAATTATATGACTCATTAAATTCCAAAATTGCCTTTTTTCGTACTGGAGAGAAACATTACGCCACATTCATTGGCCAATACTTTACACAGAAATTACACAAAAAATATCATACATTTTAAATAAGACTCAACAATATTTGACATTATTTATATAATTCACCTTCAGGCCTTTAGGTCCAGTAACTCCAAGGACTCCAAGCAACCCCTACACAAAAGGTTTACATACATAAAGCACAAAACGCCTCTTTAACATCTATATTAGCAACACATTAATAAATAAAATCCTAAATTGCATGAATTTTATTTTTGGCCTTAAATGATAGACCTTTGAATAGACGTTAAAGTCGTGAACAAACAATTGGATTTAGTTTGTCGGATCACCATGAATGATTTGATCATGAAAGATTGTTTTTATAATCTACATAAATGTATCAGATATAATGGTGAATTAAACAGCTTCAAAATTATGTTATGTTATGTAACTATGTTAAAACTAAGTTAAAGCCAACCAATCACAAGTATTATGAAACACTATTAAAAAACAGTGATATAGTAAGTGTGTGTGTGTGTTTGGACTTGACGTTGTAGTCACATCAGGACAGAATAAAAAGTGCAGCCACATAGGAACCTTAATACCAGGTTCTCCTTCCCGTCCTCCCTCTCCAGATGTTCCCATCTCTCCCTGGAAGCAGAACACACATCAGTGGTGAGCATTCAGCACAAGCACCAACATCTAGAATAAACTCACTCACAATTGGACCCGGCACTCCAGAAAATCCAGCTTGACCTTCTCGACCCTTTGACAAGAGAAATGACCATATTTAACTCGGATATATTGATCAGGATTAATTATCCGCTCCAGGAGTTCCCTCTCTATGTTGTATCACTAACATATTTCCAAATTAAAATAATAAAAAGTTACACAGAGTATCAGCAGAGACAAAAAGGATATAGCAAAGTTGTAGCTTTCTTACATTTTAATGACCAATGATGAATGTGGAGCTGGCCCTCTAAATATTAAACACGCAAAGTCATATAAAGCAACATATTGGTCTTTTAGAATCTTTCCACTTCTTCCACTAGAATTGTTGTCCTACCTTGTTGCCTCGAGCTCCAGAAACTCCTTGAATGCCAATTGGCCCTCGATCTCCCTACGGAAAAAAAGAAATACTCCATTCACACACATGCACAATTTCACAATTATTTTTCAACTGAAAAAACATCTGACGATTCTTTCTACTTTCTTCAAACTCACCTTCAGTCCATCTCTTCCCTGCCCCCCTTGCTCCCCCATGATGCCATCAAAGCCCTACAGCCATGAAGGTGGGTATGAAACATTCCTCGATTACGACAGTCGCCACAGCATCGCTAGTGAACATGTCCTCACTCAGCACGTTTCGTCCACTCACACTGGATCCAGGAAGTCCTGGCGGCCCTGTGGGTCCTCCGGTCCCTCAAGTCCTGAAGGGCCTCGACGTCCCTTCTGTCCTTGTTTACCTGGAGGTCCGGGAGGCCCCTGTACACAAACACAACAAGACATTGAACTGAGCTACTGATCAATCAATACAGTTATCCACAATCAACAGGAACTATGCATCTTACCAGGTCCCCCATGAAGCCCAGATCACCGTTCTCACCTCGCCCGGCTTTGGCCCCCTGGAGACAAAAGAGCACACCGACAGCGAACACACATTTAGCTCAGCGCTTAGGGAGCAAAATGTCTGCTAGAGCATAACTCCAGATGATTAAAGTCGTTAAATATTGCCATGCATTATAATTGAGGTAAAATTGCTTTAAGTAATCTTACGGGATCACCTGAGGGTCCAGGCTTTCCTGGATTCCCATTGGCTCCCTGAAATTAGAAAGAAAAAACATATACTCAAGCTTCAACAGGACATCGCTACAGCCCATCTGAGTTCAGAGCTTCTCGAGGAAGTGATTGTGCTTGTGCAGAAGGTTTGGCCTTGTGGTCTCACATAAAGTCCAGGTGGTCCAGGTTCCCCGATGTCCCCTTCATCTCCGAGATTCCCCTGGTGACACACACAGACCGCAGATAACAGAGAGACACCAAAAGGATACCGACAATCGACTGATGAATTGTTTCCGGTGGTTTATCCTTAATGTTTACTCACAGGGTCTCCTTTAGGACCCGCAGGTCCATCTGGTCCTGGTTTTCCCTGTGAGAAAAAAATGTGTTCAAGTTGTTTATTCATAATATGTTGTCTTCATGTTGCATGAAACTAAAGCACATTTAAGGAAAATATGAATATTAATAAAAGAAGGAACTGCTTTTTCATGTAAGACTTTAACATTTTGTCTCTAATGACTAATTAATTCTCCGGGTGCAAACCGACATACAGAATGAAGCACTTGAAAAGGTTTTGCTATACCTGGGGACCACGGACACCGGGAAGCCCATCGACTGCTCCATCAGGACCACGCTCTCCCTGAAGCAACACACACACACAGGTTAGAGATTGTATAAGGTAAGTAAATGTCATTCGCGATTATTTCATCTGTAAGTTGTTTTCCACCTGTGGTCCTGCTGCTCCTCTGCCACCCAGTTCACCTTGATGACTCTGATGGCATTAAGTATACTTTTAAAGTCTTTATTAGTCAATTTGGGTTATAGATAAACTCGTTGTTTTCTTACCGGAGGTCCTTTAACTCCTCGGACACCTTGAACTCCTCTGAGGCCCATTTTTCCCTGAGCAGAGGACACATAATAAATGCACTTCTTATCTCATTATTTAGTCCAACATCATTATTTTATCAATTTCATGAACACTTACAGGTGGGCCTGGTGGTCCACCAAAGCCTTGAGATCCAATCTCTCCCTGAAAATAATCATCAGTATATATATATACATATAGATATACACGATTATTAGTGGTATGACATTATAGGAAAACAGGGCTTTGAGTCTGATGATCAAGAGGGATAATATTTATATAATTATTGTTATTTATACAAATATACAGCCAGTGAGGTTTATGACACTGACCCGAGGTCCTGATAATCCGAGGAAACCAGTCGGACCCCGAGCTCCAGGCAGTCCCTGTAAGCAAAGGACACTTTAGATGTCGCCATGTAGAACATTCACAACAAAAAGAAGTTGTTTTACACAGTAAAATGATGTATGTATTTTTGAAATTGCACTTCATAATGACTGAATAGTGAAGGGGTAACAAAAGGGGGTGTGATTACTTGGTAAAGTTATCCGAACTTACTATGTAGCCAGGCAAACCAACGACACCTCTGACTCCTTTATTTCCCTGGTAACAACAGACAGGAAAATCCAAATTACATACACAAGCCCTCTACTTTTGAAAAAGTGTGCGTGTGTGTGTGTGTGTGGTGGAATCTAACCGATTGCCCTTTTCGTCCTCTTTGTCCTTGCGGTCCAGCCTCCCCATGATAACCCTACAGACGGAGGAATGAGGGTTTGACGGATGACTCGAAACAAAAGGCTCCAGTCTGAAGCTAAAGTGACGACTTGACCAAACAATACCCGACACTTCTGTCATACCCACTTCTTACAATTGGACAAGTTCAATCGAGCAACTAAAATAGTGTGAGGCTAAATGCAACAATAATTATATTGACATGTATATTGGGGGTCCCCATAACATTAGAAGTCCAGGCCACTCTTACCCACTCACCCAGCTCCCCTTTGCTGCCCTTCTCTCCTCTGTAGCCTTGGGGACCCTACGGGGGCAAACACGGAAACCAGGAATACATTGACATGTATGACATATAACATATACAATATATCATTCCATTACATACATAGTTTACATGTCTCTTAGCAGATTTACCTGTTCTCCAGGTAGGCCTGGAGGGCCCGGATCAGCGTCTCTTACTGGGGTGCCATCTTGCCCAGGCCGGCCCTGGGGGCCCAGCATACCTTTGGGTCCGGGATTGCCCTGAAGAGAAAGAAAAAGAGAAAAATGGATAATCTGATAAATATGTTTCCTTATTTGTACGACCAATCAGTGATGAAATAATTAATTGAATCGTATTTTACCATATTGTACCGTTTCTTAAATCATATTGTTAGCGTGCTAGCTGTTGAAAATATATTGTGTGTGTGTGTGTGTGCGCATTGGAGCGGACGTTGTAGTGAAAATGGATATCCACGTTGTTCTACATTTATTAAGTTAAGTCAATGCATTATCAACCAAAGCCAATCTGTAGTTATGAGTTCAGAGTGGAGTTTCTGTCACAAGGACTGCAGAGACTGTATAACGTACAGTGCGTGAAGCTTATTATTGTCTTTATACATGTGTGACATTTGAACAGGTGTAGATAAAATACTCCTCATTGATGTGTTACGGGATGAAGCCTCGCTGAAGACTATAGAGAGATGCAAATTAAAAAGAGGTACCTACTATTTCCCCTTGAACTCCTTTTCGTCCTTGTTTGCCAGTAATTCCAGGTGGCCCCTGGAAAACAAAATGAGCCACAGGAGTTCTTCAACAATCCCTCGATGTTTGCGATTGTGGTGATAAAGATTAAACCCGGATAGCCTTTGTTTTTTAAAGTAATAACACTTTTGTCTGCTTACAATTGGTCCATCATGTCCAAGAGGTCCACGAGGTCCTGGAGGCCCCTTTCGTTTCTGAAGATAAAAACATACCAGGTCACAACATATCTTCATGGTATACAAGGACATATATAATTTGATTCACACTGTAAATAAAGAAATAATACTTTGTATATAAATCTTGTATTGCAAAAATACAGATTTTACATGGATTGAATTCATTTTTTAACAAACACCCACCGGCCATGAAGAAACCAGCTTTTTATAGATCTTCTTTTTCTGAAACGATATGACAAAGAGAAGACACTTTTTGTATTGGAAACCTTTTTTTTCTAAAAACTAATCCTGGAACCAGTTTATGTTGAATATAAAATAAACTCCAAAACAATAACCCACAAATAAAACATCTTATTGTCAGCAAAAAAATATGAACTAAACTTTCAAATTTCCCGAATAAATGTTTTAACCTTTAACTTGTTTGAGCTATAATAAATGCTTTACATTAAAATATGTAGAGGCAACAATAGACCAATATGCAAAGCATTATTAATACTCTAATACACATGAATACATGAATAAAAATACACAAAGTATTAATTATAGCATACTAAATTACAAACCTGCTATTTTTGTTAAGGCGCAATAAAAAAACTAAGACATTATATTATACAGGCAGGGAACTTATACTTATACTTATTTCACCAGATCCAAATATAAACAAGTGTTTACCTTGAAAGCCTCCCACTCTTCTTCATTGGTTTTATATACAACAATGGCAGATATCCCAGGAGGACCGCTGGGGCCTCTATATCCTGTCTGCCCGGTCCTCCCCATAACGCCTTGATAACCCTAAGGACAGAAAATCAAACTGTTTAATTGGGAAAACACAGAATGAGTCTAGATTTATTTGTCTACATTTTGTTTAACGTGGACAGAGATACAAACGTCTTTTTCATTCACAATCGATCATTTAATTTAATCCATGTTTGACCACTAGGGTGCAGAAGAAATCCACATAAAAATGAGAAAACAGCCCTGAGATTAACTTCCGATTGATCCTTGTTGGCAGTTGCTGTGTCATTTAACTTCAGTATATCTGAAGTTCATATTTATAGTATTGTATATCTGTGTAATATGGAAATTTAAATCTGATTGTGGTTCTCTCAGAAGCTTAAACTGCAGTTGTGGTTTAAACCAATTAGCTCTGTCTTGCAGAAATAAGTGGCTCTATCTGAGGTTAAATCAGGGGTGGACGTTATTGATTATCTAAGATAGTGAGCAGGCAAATTCTCCATCGGACATTAATTATGGGATTAACTCTCAAAAGTAATTTATATGAAAACGGGAACCATTATTTTCTTTGGTTTCAGTAAAGCAGTGTTCAGTTTTTCAGTCCCTGAAAGCTACAAGTCTGCTGAGACCCTCAGCTCCTTTAAATCCAGATTAAAGACTCTTCTGTTTGCCTTTAATTACAACCAGAACCAATGATATTAATCAATTTCTGCATCCTACTACTGCATTTTATTTCTCTACCTGCACTGCAACTTTTATTCTATTTCTTGCTTTTTGACAGTGTTCTTTTTACATTTTAAATGAATGTTTTTAATTGTTTTTAAATCTTGTTTTCGTTTGCATAATGTGTTGATGCTTTTAATGTTTTTTACGTGAAGCACTTTGAATTACCTTGTTGTTGAAATGTACGATACAAATAAATTTGCCTTGTCTGAAGAGGACTACTCAATAGTTTAAATAAGGCTCACAGTTTAAAGTTGTATCAGTTTAGCTCCATACCTACCTTTTATTCGTTGTTTTCATCCTGTCTGCCTGTTTCACTAACTATTATGTCATTCCAGATCCTGCTTCTCATCTCGTCAGTCCAACTCCCTTCACCTGTTCTCTCACCTGCCTCTGATCACTCCCACCTCGTTAATCCCTCATTCCCTTCACCTGGTCTTCATGCCCGTCTCACCTGTTGTCCATTCCCTCGCTAGTCCCTGTCTGCTTAGGTCCCCTCACTTGCACTTGTCCTCTGCCAGATTGTCTTGTGTTTTCCAGTCCTTGTGTGTTACATATTGTGTCTATATATTTCTTAGTGTTCTGTTCCTGATGATACTCTGAGTAAAGGATCATTATTTGCCGTTCTGTCTCCTGACTTGTGCTATTGGGTTCATACTAATCGTCCCGTGACAAAAGTTATATTTAGTATTATATAGTTGAGGTAAATAGGGATATCATATTATTTGTATTAAATGTATAGACTATTTATATTAATTGATTTTGTGAGAATTACAAATTAAAGTTGAAGAAGATAATAGAAGGGAAGAACTATAATGCGAGGTACTTCTCTTCGGCATAAGACAAGATGATAATTACATTAAATCAAATGCTATACTATTCAAAGAATATACATTTAATTCATGTATTAATTGACAATGAACTCAATAAATAAGTGAAAATATACATATTGACCATTAATTGACAATGAACTCAATAAATATGTGAATATATACATATTGACTGAATTTAGAATAGAGCCAAACCCTTGAAATTAGCTAATGGACCCTGTTAGTCCCGACAAAGCTAGCTCGTAAAAGATGGTGGCTGATCTGCTAAATGCACGTAAAGCTAGCTGTCACAGAGCAACATGAGCATCTTAGTCCAGTCGTATTTATTTTAGAACACCTGACTAATGTAAGGCTGATATACATTTTGCATCTCTGGTGTGGTTGACCTTCCCCTGAGAAAAATCTCTGGGCATTTAAGTTCGCTTGCTAGATAGACACGAGCTCTTTTCACCTGCCACGGCTTTCTTTAAGTTTTTATTGTTGTTTTTAACTATTCAACTGTTCATCCCCCCCACATTGTAACACTACCCCAAAGCAACTGAAGAAATACCCCTGGGGTACTAGTACATTTACAATGTCAAGCTGCACATAAGGGTGCAGAGTTGTGCAGTATGTTTGACACAAATCTGTTTAGCGCTACGAGCAGTTTGACTCAAATAAAAGTTTTTTGATTCAAGGTTTCATTTAAATCATACTTTATCTCCTTTAGGTCCTGGTGGTCCTGATAGCCCAGGTGGACCCTCCAACCCCTGATGAATGAGTGAGGAAGAACAGTTAGATCTGGATAATCATCAGAGAAAACACTCAGTTCAACTTTATCTGTGCTCATTCTCTTGACAGAGAACAGTTCAAACAAAGCTGAAGACATCCCAGGTTATCATGTCAGCATTCTGATTGATAAAAAGAAATGTATGTTAATATTCTTGAACTTCTGGTATAACAACACTGTATACAGTCTTGCAGTCTTTAGTCTAACATTCCAGAAGGGTGACAGTAACACCGGTTCCTCCCCTCTACCACACACACACACTTGCATGTCTTTATATGTGCTGAAATTGACACAGATATATGTTGCCACCTCAGACATCGAATCAGTTCCTCGCAAACTCAATTCCATCCAATGTTTTGACAGAAAATTAGATGATAATATCACATAAATGTGATTAAAATGCCCTATGTGGTTTATTTGTGCATTTATAAACGTTTTAACACTGTACTCAGTGTCACTGTGAATACATCTGACGACGACGTTCTACTAGGACCTATAACGAAAAACTATAACTTCAAATGTGAAATCCAACTTTGATTATTGATTATGAAAATGTTACACAGGTGCTGCTAAATGTAAACAATGTCCTACCCTTTGACGTTTGATCCCAGGTCTTAATCCGGCCCCCTGACGTCTGACTGTGTGTGTAGGCGGCTGATTGGCTGCTTTAACATTCTGCTGGGGGGATTCAGTCTCTGAGGAGCCTTCAGCGCTGAATTGGGAGATCTGATAAGTTGTGGACTGATTATAATCCCCAGAAATGTCAGTTTCATTCTCAGGACTTTCTTTTTCCATCTCTGCATGTCTTTGCACTTTCTCCTCCTCTTCTAAATCTATTTTGTCCAACACCCCACTCCCCTGCTCTCCAACTGGAAGGTGTGGTGGTGATGTTTCATTCCTGGGTGAAACGGTTTGCAACCCGTCTTCCATTTCCTCTTTTTCTTTCGTCTCACCCGCTGAAACATTACCCTCCGTGTTCCTGGTACTTAGACTTTCTCCGCTTTGGGGTGTGGAAGTTAAAACAGTCAGGTTTGAGGGTGGATCTTTCTGAGGCGCAGCAAAGTTCTCGGTTACATTTTCTTCTGCTTGTGGATCTTCTGAAACTGGAGGTGTCATGACGAGTGGCGATGCCTCCTGTCTTCCCTCTCTTACTCCTTCTTCAGATGAAGGGTACACGCTGGTGACGAACCCTGATTCTGTGATGGGGCTTGAGATAAAAGTAGAGCTAGTAGCAAACTGTGGCCCATTAGAGAAAGCAATCTCTGGACTTGTAGTTTCTGCATCTTCTGAAGAGATCCCTGTTCCTGTGGGGTTCTCGGCTTGAACATTAAGGCCCAACATTTTTGTTTCAACACTTTCATTGTTACTAATTATGGAATATTTCTTTGCTTCAATGATCAGATTATGAGTCCTGGATGTGATGCTTCTTTCTGTGCTCAATGGTTCCTCCATTGTCCCGAATATGTCAGGGTGAGCGTTAGAAAACTGCTCATTTCCAGTTAGAGAGGGAGGCTGCGTTTCAGTATCTCCACCTTGATATACCTCCTTATGCACAGCTGTTATTTTATCCTTTTCTCTGTTGGTCAAGTTTACAGTCTGAGTGTCCGGGTCAGCCGGGGTTTTCTCTACAGCTTTGGTGTGCACAACCTCTGGGTCATGATGTGACTTCAGAGGGGAAGTGCTGCTCACTGGATCCAGATTTGGTGTCACCTCAGTGGGACCAGCCTGTAGAGTGGTGTCTTGAGGGGCTTTGGGTGACGGTCTGATCTCAGGCTGAAGGGTCAGCCCATCTATAGCAGCAACCTCCTGGGAAAGGTTTGCATAAGGGAGAATATTACACAACATGCACTGTGAGGGCTGAGCTCATTTTAAAGTAACAGAGATGTGAGCGCAGGAAAGTCAATTCTTGTGTGTTTTGTAATTGCCTCCTCAGGTATCTCCAGCCCTTTTATTAAATCACTCTAAAGCAATTTAGTGATTAATAAATATAAGCAGTTGGGTAAAAACAATAATGAATCCCTCAGGGATGCAACGAAACAAACACACAATAACGAAGACCATGTCTCTTAAAGTTACAGTTCAGTCTTGTGCTTTCTTTGGCGGTGTTAAAAGAGTCTGTTCAGAAATGGAAACACTCCCACACACAAGGATGGGATCACACTCAAGTATAACATGCAGTTAGTGTCCAAAACAATTCACATTTTTATGATGTTAACCCTCTGAGACACAATCTGCCGTAGTGGCCTACGACAGGACTGACGGATGAATAAAAAGCACTTTTTTCCCACCTATTCTTCAGAATAAGACCGTCCTCATGAGACTGTGGGTGTGTACCAAATAAGCTTCATTGCTATCTCCCTGAACTGCCTATTAGTTTTGTGTCTTGAAGTTTAGCAAGCTTGGATAATTCCCACAAAGCTCCACCTAACCTGTTCAGGCGCAATGTTTCACAAGTATAGACTTTGACTGGCTTAGATCAAATTTAAGTCAGACTTCAGACAGACATCTAAATTAATTGGTTGCACAATACTGTCTAGTTCTTGGATGACTAATTTGCCCTGCATTCGTACCTGCGTTGTTTGTACCTGTGTTGTTCGTACCTGTGTTGTTTGTACCTGTGTTGTTTGTACCTGCGTTGTTTGTACCTGCGTTGTTCGTACCTGCGTTGTTCGTACCTGCGTTGTTCGTACCTGCGTTGTTCGTACCTGCGTTGTTCGTACCTGCGTTGTTCGTACCCGTGTTGTTTGTACCCGTGTTGTTTGTACCCGTGTTGTTCGTACCTGCGTTGTTCGTACCCGTGTTGTTTGTACCTGTGTTGTTCGTACCTGCGTTGTTTGTACCTGTGTTGTTCGTACCTGCGTTGTTCGTACCCGTGTTGTTTGTACCCGTGTTGTTCGTACCTGTGTGTCTGTCAGAGCTGAGCAGGTGCTGCTGTGATCTCGACAGTGCTGCTCTGCTGCTGTTGGATCTCCTGAGACAAAGATCATCTGCTGGATGGTGCCCTGAACATACCACAGAGACACAGCAGACAGTCGGTGAGCATTTTAACCTTTGTGCTTCACTTAAAAACAAAAACAGAGCACTTTGACAACAACAATGCCAAAGTTATATATTTGTATTCATTTTCTATTTACACTAAATGAAATCCTAACACCAACTTCAATTTTGAGAATCAATATTAATTAATTTCCATTGTGTGTGTTAATACATATTGTCACTACTTCATTATTTTCTGTATACTAAATGCTCAGTTTTATTTGTCCCCCTGATTTATTTATCAGGGGGATGCCAATGATTAGCAACAACATTCATTTTTGCATTTTAATTATTGTGTGCAGTGTCAGATTTATTAAAAAAACTCCTAAACTGCTAAACAAATACCACATATTCATATTATTTTCCAGTTTCATTGAGTTTGATTTTTTAAACCTACACAAGTCTTGATCATAGCTGCCAAATATGAATTATTTTCAGAATTGTAACTAAGCAAATATTCTGATTTCAATGTGTTTCATTTTTGTCCAAAACGTGTCTGTATTTTGGATACACAATTTTAGGAGCTGTGGTTGAAAAATCAAACAAACAAAAACCCCACCAAATCATATGCCACATGCATTAACACAGCCAAACTTATCTAAAAATGTAAATTAAAATGTTACCAAATGTCCCTGATGAGCCAGACTCTGGTTTACAGCTTCAGTTAAAGCATTGTATTATTGCAATAGCAATCAGCACATGCTGTCTCTTCAGTCTTTTTCTATGCCACCACTAGCAGGCGCAGAGGTCAGAAACATTCAAATAGTAATGCTTTAAAAGTGGCATATCATTTCAACACTGTTAAACTGCACTTATATAACTACACAACTGTCGTGTAGCACATACAACATGTAGACGTTAAGATTTAAAGTATCATAAATACAAACTTGATGAATTTTTGGAGAGAAACAATAATATAACCACAGTTGGAATCCTCTATACATTTCCCCTGTGCCATGAATCACAAACTTCTGCCACATTGACAATGTGTCATCTGCCACATGACACATTGCTGATGTATGAGAGCATTATTGACTGACTAATTAACTAATTAATTTAGCTTGAAACTATATTTGATAAAACAAAAAAGATTTAATGTTCAGGTCTGAATTGAAATAAGGACACATGCATAATTTAAGTGGAGTGTTTAAGTCAGTCATCACAATACGCTGTCAGCAGTCAACATGTAAGAGTGTGTTCGGTAAGATTATCCACTGATTTGTACACATGCATCACTCCGTTTGAGTATTTGAGTTTATATTTATCTTTCTACAATTTCCAACAGTGACGAAGACTGCGAAATTTTCAGCACAGCATTCTATGAGATTTACTGGTTGATGTGAAAATCTTGTCTTGCCTTTCATCCTCTCACATGCACACGTAAGAAGCCCCCAATCCTGACTGAAATATGTGAGCTAATGGTGAAACACCATGAAACTCACACAAAAACTGGTGCACGGTCAATAGCAATGCCAACCTTTTCAGGAAAACACTTAAACCCCATTCAAGGAAACAGAAAAGCTAGTTAAATATAAAATGGTCAAGTATGTTTTCAAAGGTCAGAATATTATCTACTATATCTTTTCACAGCATATTTCCAGATGGCACGAGAAAACTCAAAAGTAAGAGAACAATTCCAATACATCTTGAGGTAATCAAATGATCTAAAATTTATAAACAAACATTTTTAGAAATTAAGTAAGTTTTTCAAAGCCCTTTGCTTTCATAATTTATTAAATTTGAACAGACTTTATGTTTCTAAATTTGAGCTCGACATTTCAACAGAGATTAATAATGCAGACAATCAGACTTACGCAGCTCAGCAGCAGTAGCACCACCACAGCACTCTGCATGGCTTCTGATTAAGGTCACTTCTGGACTCCTCTGACAGCGGTTGCTTTACACACTTAGGTTCAGGGACTGAACTTGAAAAACACACACACACCCTCCCGCCGAGAACCGAGCCCAGCGCTGGCCTGGCCGACCACACTATACAGCACAGAGAAATGATGAACCCGACAGACCAAGCCAGACGCCCTAACTCTCACCCAAACACCCACCCCCACACACACACACACACGCACACGCACACGCACACGCACACACACACACACACACACACACACACACACACACACACACACCTCTCCTGCTTCCTATGGCAACAGAGCGCCAGACATGTCAGTGTCCACCACTGAATACTCAGCAAGTTAGAACAGAGTGTGAACAACACACTTAGGTGTGTTGTCTACCGGGGCTGTTGCTGTCCTGTGGGTCTGTTGTCGGGGCAGATCGATGGTGAAGGTGAGACTTAATAGAAAACACATGTCACTGATGTGGGCTTGGGATGAGGGACACACTCCTCATTAGCCATCTTTTATTCTAGTTTTATTACCACTCCAACTTGTGCATTGCTGATTTATATTTGTATTTACAGTAAGACAAGAACCAAGGTTAAAAGGTTAAAAAGTTTGCTGGGTTTCCCCTTTTTCCATAAATGCACAGAGAGCGTCAATAAATGGTTCACATATATTTTGAGATTGTAATTATTTTAATTGATTGAACCCATTCGTGCCCTGAACTTGAAACAAATCAACCAACTAAGTATTGTGTTATGCTTAATTTGCCATTGAACTTGAGCCCTCCCTCCTCCATCTTTTGTTGGGTCGGGAGGGGGCGGACTGTGGCCCAGGTGAGGAATGTGACATTGAGATCAGAAGAGTGAGGGGCTGCTGCCCGAGGACGGATGTGTCTTACGGTAAAGGGAATGTGGTGAGGACGCGAAGCTCCTCCCAGCAGCGTCAGGCCTAACGTGTCGATCTGCAGCTGCAGGCCGAGGCGCCAGGGGACGCTCTCCTGTAGACGACAGTCCAGATACAACTCCAGCCTGGACCGAGAGACGGACAGGGAGAGGCTGTGCCACAGTCCATCCCACAGAGGAGCAGCATGAAACCTGTGAGACAGACCTGTGAGAATTATACAGCAAACATGGCCAGTGATTTTGTCTTTCAGCTTCTGAAACCCTAGAGATTAGTATCTACCGCGTAACTGCAGGGCAGTGTTTTACTGTCCTCTCTGATTGAAGGTCCACAGCAACAATGTGCTGACACACCCTGGAGTACATTTCTAGATCCCTGCAGCAAGGTGAGAAGTTACACAACCCAACGGTGGAGATGGTATGTTGGTCCTAAAAGCTATGTGTCAAATAAAAATAATCCTGGTGTCCCTCAATTATAGTGTCAAAAGATGAACTGGTTGAAATGCTGACAGCGAGACCCAGACTGCCTAATTTGGGGAAAGTCCCATTTAAACAACTCCAACAACGTGTGCCATCAGAACGCCTTTCAGCTGATCGTCACATTCACAAAGTCACTTTAAAGCTTTAGCTTTAGTTTCAGGGAATGAATTGGAGTAAGTAGTGTAAATTAAAATCAGTATGCTTTGCATTCTTCCATCTTTAAAAAAAATCTAAATATACAGACCTGGTCTACGCGGCTTTTGCTGGCTTTTTAGTTGAAAATTGATACCTTTCTATATCTAAAAAAATAAATAACTCAAAGCATCGTGACTTAAACATCAAGTCAAGTTAAATTCTACTTTGATTGGGATTAAACCTGTTTCAGCACTTGTGTTTTCTGCAAAGGTTATGCATTTTGACCATGAATATAATCAAAACACAATTTCACACATTTAATGCTGGATGTTTGTTTGATCATCATGTCTTCATCTGTGGTTGTGTGAGTGTTTATGTGCGCGTGTGTTTTCTCACTCATAGTGTTGTTCCCAGGCACTGACGACAGTGAAGAGTCTCGGTCCCACCTTCAGCTGAAAAAGCTCCTCCCCTTCCTGCCCTAAAATAACCAACAGCGGCGTCTCCTCGGACCAACGTTGACCCAGACGCAGACGCATCAGGACACTCAGCTCCTCTGGAAAACTGTCATGTAAACGTGAGCACATATAACACAAATAAATGTACACGTACAGAAGACTCGCCCACACACACTCATGTACGCGCGCTCGCGTGCACATTTCCCCTCTCTGCTCCTTCACTGGAGATGGACAGCGGGATGAGAATACAGGACAGTGTAGATTTGAAATCCACAGAAGTGGCATCACAGAGGAGACTGAAGAGTGACGCTTCACATGTGAATGTAAACTGTATCACAAAGCTGACAGATTCAGACGGCATTAACGCCGTGTGTGTGTCAACAGCCAAGGTCAAGTTTAACACCGGAGCCTTCAGATAAATCCTCTCAACCGACACACCGTGGAAAGAAAAACCCTCCTAGATAAGCAGGTTGGTCGTCACCCATGACCTTGTCCCTTCTGTGGAAGTGAGAAATCCGTCGGAGCAAAACATCTAGATTATAGCACGACAAACAAAGTAGAGTTAGTGAGTACATTAGATAGAAATATTGTAATTTTTGTTTGATTTTGAACATATGGCATACATTTGAATCATGGATATATTTATAAGCAATGTACAATACATAACAATATTGACATGTTTTTTGTAGGAAAAGAATAAAGTTTTATTAATGCAAAGACTGCATAAGATTGGTCGGATGCAAGTGGGTAGGATTAGTATATAGCAGAAGAGTATAGTTTAGGTGGGTGTGAAGTGGAATGGGCCATGATGACGCACACCTCCTTGTTCTCCTGTTGACTCTACGAAAACAAACCCTATTTACTCACTAAGAAATGTCACCTGAGAAGCAATGCAGTAGTTTTTTACGTTAGATCCTGTGTTGAGTTTAATTAGTAATACTTACCGAGGGCCGAATATTGCAGCTGTTGGTAGGGACAGTGTGGCATATTGTCCGATCTGATATGCCGGACATCCTCGGTCATCTTCTGTGGTTGAAATATTGTAATGAGTGGCTGACTGCATGTCCAGCAGCTGTAACAGATCCACTTCTGCAAACACAAGACAAAGATAGATTAATGAATGAAACTAACTTTCATTGAACAAGATTCAAACTGAAACAACACTGTACATTTATGGGTTAAACTAAAGTGGATAAGTAATGCTCTCATTACTCCCCCACGCCCCCCAACCCACACTCACACACAGCCAACATAGATGTACCTCAGCCCAAGTTCGCCTATTCAGGAGTGGGGGAGTCCAAATACAGTAGGGTAGAGCAGAGAGAGGCTAAGAGAGTGACTCTTGAGAAACTGCTGAGCACTGAACAACAGCAGCAGCAGCTCTCACTCTGCTTCTGTCTCTCTGTCTCAGGCAGATCACCCAACTCACCCCCACCACCCTCCCACAATGTGCAGCGAGCTAAATGAGCTCTACTGGTTACTGCCGCTTTGAAAGACAATGGCAATGCAGCAGTCCACCCCCCCCCCCCACCCAACACCACAAGCATCAGCCCCCCACCCCCCCCAGCCCCAGGGCCTCACACTCCACACCACACTCTCCATCGCTCTCGTCACCCTCGTCATCCTGGAGACAGTCAAACAAAAAAGCAAAACCCAGCAGAAGAGCGGCAGCGCGGCCCGACTCCCCTCCCCCCCTCCCTGAAGCACAAAGCAGCTGTCTGTCTCGGTGTTCCGACATCTTCAACACCTCCCTGAGACATGCCACGTTCAGCCTGCTTCAAGGCCTCCACCATCATCCCCCCCCCCCAAAAAAAGATCACTCACAGGACTCTGACGGCAGGCCCGCCCCGCCCCCCCTCTGTGGTCATGTTGAACGAGCGCTGGTCCTGTCACACCTCAAGACCATCACCCACCCCAGTTCCCGTACAGGCCCAACAGCACAACAGGCAGTGTCTTGCATGCAGTCAACATGGCCCTTCACTACATCCTCCAGCATCTGGACTCCCGAGAACCTCCACCAGTGGACTTCAGCTGATGGACTTCCTGCCTCAATTCCATCATCAGGACAAGCTCTCCCAGCTGCCCGTCCCCAGTGCCTGCTGCAGGTGCTCACTGACCGACAGGACTTCAGACTTGACAGTGACAGGAAGCACTACGTGAGGCTGGGGGAGGCTCGCCCAGGCTCCGGACCACCAGCACGGGTTCCTGTTCTTCTGTTTCTCCTCTGCTGTTCTCCCCTGCACCAGTCTCCAGTCCACCAGCAGTCAAGTTCCCACCAAGCCCTCCTGACACCACCTCCTCACATCATTGCCGGGGGAGGACCGGATACCACTGAGGTGGAGACACCCTGAGACTGACTGCCTGCAGCCAGAGCAACCTGCAGCTCAACGCTCACAAGAGCAGTGGAGATGGTTGTGGAGGAGGAGAGCAGCCCACCCCCCCCCTCTCATCCTGTGGTGTGACCCCTGTGGCCTGTCGTCCCCGTCGTCCTACCTGCTCCCATCTCCTCCATCATCTCCCTGGACCTCAAGTGGCTCCATCTCCCAGCCAAGAATCAGCAGAGGATGTTCTTAGAGGCAGCTCTGAGGCAATTCAAGGAATTAGGAAGATGATGTACGATTCTCACACAGCCATACGGCCATCATCATCATCCCTCCATCACCCACTCCCACCCACCAGCCACAGCCAAAGACAAGCGCAGGCTGCAGAGCCGCAGGGAGAGGGAGCAGAATCTCGGCTGAATCTGCCTCTGCCAGGTTCCAGGTCCTTCCAGGTCACTGAACTGGGCCAGAGAGAAGATTGCGACCCCCTCCCCCTGGACACCTCCCCCAGGTCCTCCTCGGGGGGCGGGAGATCCATGCCCATCCCTCCACCCACCTCTCGCCCCATAGCTTTTCCGCGGTTCCGGACGGGGACCATCCGGGACTGACTGACTGACCCCCCAGGACTACACTTCTTCCACCCCACCTCTCTCCTCCTCCTTCTTTCCCTCCTTCCCCTTCTCCTCCTCCTCCCTCTCCTCTCCCTCCTCCCTCCCTTGATTGTTTTGTTGTTGTGTTGTCCAAAAATTGCACACCAAAAAAAAAAAATTCCTCGTTTGTTTGTGAAAACATTCATTCTTTGGCAATAAACCTGTTTCTGATTCTTCTGATTCTGATTCTGATTCTTTCACACCTGCAAGTGTCACATTTCCTCTGTCTCTCCCATGAACCTTTGCTTTGGGGTGAAGGTAACATTGCTGAGGTGTGCTCACTTCCCCAAACAGACCATCTGCATGTTTCACTATCGACAAACAGGCTTGAACCCAAAGCACCGGGAGCAAAGATGTGCTCGGCATCATGTCCCCAGTCTGGAGTGCAGAGAGAGAAGTGGTGCTGGCGGAACATCTCGGCTGCCGTGACACATGGACCATACAGGTTGGGACCTGAGGGCCGGGTCTAACTGGCATCTCGGTCACTCGGCTCGCGTTCTGATGTCTCACCTACCTCACCTCTGCTCCGCTTCCAAGACACTCAAACCGTTGCACCTGGTTATTTTGAGAATATCTGAGCATACATAGAAAATGCCAAAAAACAAAGTTCCTGGCGGAGTCAGTGGGTTCAGTGAAAACCATAAAATAGCATGGTTTCATAAAATTCATCAACCTGTGTTATTTATCATAGACTAATGGCTTCCTGACTTTTTTATTCTACATTTATTTTACCCTTTTGTGTGTGTGTGCATTCAACATAACAACAAGCACAAGATGTGAATGCTGCAGAAGAATTTCATCAAGTGCAGTTATCTCTTATTGTAATTGATCATTATACCCACATTCACTTTAAACATAAAACCCCAGCTATTGCTAATATAAGGTAATTCAATTATGTTGGTCTAGGAGTTTGTCATTCTGTTGTCAAATCTACAATAAAGACAAGAATTTCCCCAAAAATATTTAAAAAAGAAGAAAATATATACTATTTAATGGTTGTCATATATTTCAGTACAAAAAAGACAAGTGATCTCTCTTTAATGGTTCTTTTAACAGATATGTAAACACTTCTTTTGTTAAAGTCGTCGACCGGCATCATGATCCAAATAAAATATAAACGGTGCAATAAATTAAACATGGATTTATTTTGTACAGTTTATACTACATATTTACCAGAAAGCTTCTCTTATCTATGAAATCCAGGCTTGATTGGGAACTCTTTGGGCGTGCTTCGCCAGGCACAGATTAGGTTGTTCTGTACAGAGACGGACATCAAGGTCAAGTCCACGGCTGAGTTGTACATGTTAAGCACGGTCCTATGAGCGACAGGCTGAAGCCGTAACCTAACCTGTGTGCTGTATGAATCAAGCTTCATCGTCGACACACTTCAAAGGTGGATTCTCTGCTAAAATACATATTTTTCAGTCCAGGACAGGGGAGTGTGACCTTCTCTGGCCTGTGGATCCTCAGTCCAGATAAGTCCTGTGTTCACATTTCAGAAACATGTCAAGCTGAACACATTACATTAACACAATAGCACGTGGTATAAATATACATCTTATTTAAGTGGAACAACAAATGGTCGAAAGTTGGAATGTTCAAAGATTTCGGCGGTGCTGGGACTGAAAAAAACATGAACATTTCTCTGCCTGCTGTTTCATCGTTACTCTGTTGGTGTGTTGGTTTAAAATCACATTTAATAGTATGCATACATACAAAATTAGAACAATCCGGCAGCCCTAAAACACATCCTTGGCCCACATCTCTCATTCTCACCGTGATCATGCATGTTGAAATCACAATAACTCTAGAGCACAGAACAGACCATCATGTGTGATTTCACTGATACACGGGCCTCGATATGGCTGAAACAATGTGGTATGTAACCTATGGACGCACCATAATGTGCCTGTTATTCCTCTTTTGTAAAAACATTCATGTTGCATCGGATGTTAAAAGGACATGAACTTTTCATCATCACATGAAAGAAACCACGTTCCTGGCTCTGTGTACAGGAAGAAAATGGCTTTAGTCGCCTCTCTGACGCGACATCGACGATGGTTATCCAGCACAGGAACGTGGAGAATGAACATCCATTTGCCTCCATGCAGGCTGCCGGTCCTGCAGACGGTTGTACTCAGGCAATAGTCGTTATGTTCATATAGAGTAGATGCAGAACACTGGTTGTGTGTGAAACACCCACTAGTCCTTATGACGGTCTCGTCGTCTTGATATCATGCTGACTGACCTGCGAGAGACACTTTTAGTCCTTCTGATTATCGTCTTCATTTTTTCAGATGGTGATATATTACAAATTCAGTGGTCCAGTATCCTGAGATAAAACATCTCTTATTATGTAGATCTCCAGAATCGTTTCCACATCACAAAGTGGGGCTTCAGTTGAAGGTACATCATCATTGCTTTCACATGAGGACCAAAGAATAACCGTTACTAGAAGTTTTGCTGACTGTAAGGTCTGGAACAAGATTCCCTGTATTGGCTATCTATTAATTAGTGACTGTATAATGCCCTTGAACCATGTCAATACTCTTGTAAACAGGAACTATGTTGAAGTCTAAATTGGAAAAATCAGACTGAATCAACCCTTTTTTCAATGCTACTCTTAAAACTAGGCACAATCAAGACTAACAGCAACCCTCTCGAATGACCTAAACATAAGAAACAAAAGCTAAAATACATTCATCGTCTTACATTTGTACATGCTACCTCTATGTTCATCGACACAGAATGCACTCAGATCACTTTCTTCATTCAAAGAGAGGTTTGAACATCTTGGATCGACGATTCACCGTATTTTGTTCAACAAACAATCAAAACACAAACTTGTGAGGGAACGCTTGGCAATGCTTGAGTTTGCTGCTGTGATCTCCTAAAGTACAGTCAGTCTCTGCTGTTCTCAGGATTTGGCAACTTTTCTCTAGCGAGAGTACACACACGCACACAAACCCACTCTCGGGTCCACACACACAGCCTCCCTCCAGCTAAAACAAACACACTCACTCACACACACACACACACACAAAAACCCCATTGCAGACAGACACCCAAGTGTCCGGATTAATAGCAGTGGAGTTCAGTCCTGCCTGGTATGCTACTGGCACTGAGAATACAAGATCTCAGAGCCACAGAGGAGCTGGTGCCTCGTGGAGCCTCTCCCGCCTCCTCTTTGTCTCTAGTTTTTAGCAGCGGTCGTCCTCATCTGTATCACTTAGCAGCTCGCTGGCTCTAGCTGGACCCGCTTGGCCCAAGTGCTTCTGGTAATGCCCGTTAGGAACCTGCCAGGAGTGTCTGAGCTGAGGAGCGGAGCTTATAGCATTGGCCCGCCCCAGGCTGGTTGCCACGGCAGTCTCAAAAGTAAGGGTATCCGGCCTGTCGCCTGCCGCTCCGCCGCTGACGCCCCCGTGGAACGGTAGGTAGGGCTCAGAGATGTAGCGATGAGGAGACGGGTTGCTGGGTCCTGAAACCTGACCGCCGACCCCTGACCCCTGAGTTGCAGTTAGAGGGTCGCCCTCCTTGTCAACCCTCCACGCGGTCCCCGTCGAGCTACCGGCGCCATCCTGAGGCTGGGTCTGATCCTCAGAGGGGGCTGCTGGTGTGGAAGAGGTGTGGGCCTGGGAGACCAGAGGGGAGTAGGAGATGTACGGTCGCGGGCGAGACGGTGTCTGCGGCAGCTGCCGCCGATTACGAGGAGTACCAGACTCTGAGGTTGAATGGGCCGGGCTGCCTGATGGGTTCCCCTGCAAACAACAGAAGCACAATGATCCACACGAGTCCTGCTGGCTTTCTTCCAGGTGGTGCACTAGATTCACAGGTTCAAAAAAGTCGCTCATTTCATTTGGGTCACAGAGTCTGAAACTGGCGCCTTAGTGTGCGATTAAACCTGTTGCACTCCTACCTGTCTCTGTAAGTTGTGCGTGCGCCCTTCGCTAGGAGAACGTGACCGTCTCCGTTCACATGATGGATCGAGGCTGCGCTCCTCAGAGTTGCAGCGGGACACGTCCGGAGACAGCAGGTGCCGCCGTTCCTTAGATCGCCCTCTCTCGTGACTACTTGTTTCTCCGTGGGTTATTCGAGGACCTGAGAGGCGTTTAAGATTTCAGGTTAGTCCTCAGTTTTAGGTCAGAACACGTAAAACATCCTTGTGGATATCACAGTGTTAAACATATCCTAATACATCGATTTAACCAATTTCAATGGAAATACGTTTTTTTTTCACCATGTAAATTACAGGTTAAAATGATATGATTGCAAGAAAATCGAAGGAATTACACTCTAAATAAGTAAGTATGAACACTGTTTCATTTAGATTTGTTCAATAAACTAAATACATGTAATGAAAACTTTTCACTCTAGCCTGCACTTTAGTCACTTCAGCTAAAATGTGCTGAACTCATGCACAGCGGCGTAAGGTTTGGAGCAGATACTGGACATGGATTTAGATTATTTTACTTCCATGACTTCTAAACTTTGTTCTGAATATGAATCAGACAGCATGAGGTGTGCTCAGTGACCTCTGTAGCTCCTCTGACGAGGCTGGTATGTGCCGTCCGGACTGATTCTCTCCAGAGAGTGCTGCTCCTGCCACAGGCCGTTCACACACTGGTCTCCAATGGTGGAGAAGGAGCGCTTCATCAGCTTACTCTCTGCTGACACCCCAGGCTTCACACATATCAAACAACCAGGAAGGAATCGCATGAGTGACTGTGAATGAGCCCTAATATAAACACACTCTCTGATAATAAAAACACACAGATACATACAACAAAAGTACAATAAATAATGTTCTTAATTTAATTTTAATACGATATTTGTTAGCTACTGAATATCGGTTTGAATAAAAGTCATGACTCTTTATTACCGGTGGATCAACAGCCAGTCTGGGCATGGAGGACGCTCTGATAGATGCCGTCCGCTGAGGTGATTTAACGGCTGTCGCGTCCTGCCTGGCCTGCTGCATCACTTGGTTATACTCCACGACTCCTGGTACCTACACAAAGACCACATTTGTATCCCAGTACAGATAAGGCATATAGTTCTTGTGGATATTTAAATTACATTATTGTTGTATTCTGTCACAGTAGTGAAACTAGCAAATAATAAGAGGTTGGCTATTGCCATTTATGGACTCCTGGTCACTAGTTGATGACAATCATTATGCAGCTTTCTCAATACTACAGTATACCAGTGTGTGTAAATGAAGGTGGTGGGGATGTGGGTGGTGGTATGGGTGGTAGGGTGAGCGGTAGTTGTCGTCATTGTCCTGTTCTTCCTTCTCCTCCCTGGAGCGGGACAGCGGCTGCAGGAACATCTCTTGTGGGGAGCTGGGGCTATGTGCCAAGAACCCTCCTCTGGTGCTGAAGGAGCACACACATTATATATTATATAACGCATAAGGTACCCGCATACATGTGTCAATCCTAGTTGATGATGATAAAGGAACAGAAGGCAACTGACAAGTCAGTCAGTGACCAGATCCTTCCAGCATAAATACACACAAACCAATATAAATAACTTTGTGAGTTTTATATTTACAGAGCAGATCCGGCGCTGTGTCCGAGGAATGAAAGGGATTTGGCATTGCATAGGATTTCTTGAGGCAGAGAGGAGGCATCCATACGCTGGAACATCGGCGCATGTTTCTATAGGGAAAGATAAACACACACAGGGGTAGATGGGGAACTGAAACAGAACCTTCTATAATTAACATGTGGACATGGATCAAATTAAAACTGTCTGGGTCTAAGCACATACAGATCTCAGGCTGAGTTTTAATCCAAACAGGTAGACCTTATGTAATATTGTAATTTGTGCATATTGACAAAAGAAAAAAAGCGTTCAATAGAATATCAATAGCACATCAGCGGCTGCTATTGATTGGTGGTCAAAAAATCATCTTAATGCACCTAAAGATTAAAAAAAGAAGGACCTGTTCCTCCAGTTGCTGTCGGAGCTTCTTGGCCTTGCTCTGCTTGTAGTAGTCCATGATCATCATGGCGGCATAGATCTTCCCAATGGTCATGTCACTGGCTGGAAAAGGAGAAAGCATCAGACCACTGACATGACACTTTAAGGGTACATGATTAAATAAAACCCCACTTCCTACTCCAGGTATGATAGATAGCATGTATGTATATGTTTCCTTTCATTGAGTGCACTGTCTGATGTGACCTTTGTGAATGGGAACCAGCAGATCTAACGTCTTCTGAGAGAGATGAGGCCAGATGACACCGATCTCCTTGTGCAGGTCCAGGTCCATCTGATTTCTATCCTCCTCTCCTGGAGTTGTGTTAAAAAAAAAAACGTCAAGTGTGATTAGGAGTTTTACATCACAGTGAATGTGTGCCAGTAAGGTTTCGATCGGCGGTCTAACCTCTGGCTATCTTAACCTCCAGGGCGGTGCGGATGAGGGCCATGAGGGTGGAGGTGAAGTGAACGGACATGTCATCGTCCACGGGCATGTTCATCAGGACTAGTCTCTGATGGCAGCAGAGAAAGCATCGTAGTCAGACACAACCCCGCGCACAAGAATACAACATGCCACAATGAAAACGTGGAAGCTCAGAGAGCATGTGGTGGATCACAACGTCTTTATAATGACGGAACTATTGTCATTATTTAGAGATACCAAATTACAGTTTTGTTTTTTATAGTTTTTAAAGCCAAATTGACGATTGATTTCTCCAACAGATTTGACAATGAACTGTTTAGAGTTTAAATGATCAAGGTTGGACAAACACTGTGTTTGCTCTACAATAAACTACATTTGAATTAAAAGGAAGGCTGGAAGCAGAAACACCCACTCCTCAATAAATATGACACAGAGGTAATTAGATAATCAAATTATGATTTCAGGGCAACTGGCTTCAGACTAATAATGAGCAACCATGACCTTTCTGAGCATCATTACAAAAGAAAAAGTAGATACTGCTCATACAACAACACAATCACTAGTGTTCATCTGCGATGGAGCATGCTGCACACACACAAACACACACATGCAAACAACACACACACACACATACAGATCATGTCATATTACACAGATATGTAACATTGGGCTGTTGCAAGAGGCACATGCAGACGGGTACATGTGAGAAACAGATATGTAAGAAAGACATGAGCACATTCAACAGCAGACTTCTTCAAATGACACAATTTAGCATGTAGATGTTTGACAACTTTATGATTCATGTTCTCTGAATGGTTTAATAAATAAACACCACCAAGACTCTTTCATCCAATTACAGATAATGACGCCTTATTTTCTTCTGCCAAGATGCAAAGCAAAACAAGCAAATCATCACTGCAGCACTTATCCTCCTGCCAATGAAAAAACACTTGAACTTCAACAAGCCATACTGGATCATATGCCAACATAGAAATAATGCGTTGTTTTTCCAATGTGTGACACACAAAATGAGAGTTCACAGTGCCTGTCCTTATTGAGGCTCTAGTGTTCATTCTACCTTATATGCCAACTTGGAGGGGCATTTCCTGCCCAGGCCTAGAGGTGGCGACATGTTGGTCAACATCTCATACATGTCAGTGTAATGGATACGACCACTGGGGGCGCCAGGTAGCCATGAAGATGGGGATGAGAAAGAAAAGAAAAGGAGAAGGGAGAAGAAAGAGGAAAGAGATGATGTTGGAGATGGAATTGAGGAGTATGGGGAGTGTACCAAGAGAAGGAGGAAGAAAATATCACAGGAGTGGGTGGAAGGTAAAAGAGAGGGGACAAGAATGGAGGAGATACAAGAGAAAGGATTATTCAAACAAAGCATCACATAGAAGTAGGGAGTAAAGTATGGGAAAATAAAACAGATTGTATTCTTTCTATGCTGCCATCAGGGCATAGAAATCTGGGAAAAGGAGAAAACACGATGAGCAAAGGAATGACAGCCTCACTGGATCTGGTACAAATATCAAATACTTACGTTGAGTAGCTTTGCATGTGTGTGAGAGAGAACTAAACACATCTTTAAAACCAGATCCAAAAGGTAGAAAGAGACAGGCCTCCCCCAGACTCTACATCTGCATCAAAAGTATAAAAGTATTCATTTTAAGATCCTTTTTAAAATGATAATCCTGAATGAGGGATGTCCTGAATCTTAGTACCCTAAAACCCGAGAGTCGTCATTCTTTGACCTGAATAAAACACCCCTAAAAGGTCAAGCAGGGCGGTGACAGCTGGTGAAGAGAAGGACAGAAGGGATAGGAGGAGCTTAGAAAGGATCCCACACGAAAGAGGCAGAGGGGTGGTGTTTGTAGATATGGGGGAATCAAACCTTGCACGCCACCCTGTGCGGGCAGTTCTTTCCAAAGCCCAAAGGAGGTGAGATAGTGCGTACAACTTTGTACATTTCCTTATAGTGGAGCCTTGCACTGGAAAGAACATACATGTCTTTAGTTGTGCATCAATAAAGCGTTGTAGTGTCGGGGTGAATGAGGCCTACATGAAACATGTATGGACATACAAACTGTATAAAATCAAACTTTTTTCGCACAAATATTTGACAGGAGCAAATATACTAAACAGACACCCCAAAACTCCCAACATGTGTGTATAAGTGTATGGAGTGGCTTTAGTCTGTTAATATTTTACAGCATGACTGTAGAACACATCATTTGACATCAATGAAATCTGGAGATTTGCTGTGTGCACAATCTCGAAGCCTATCGGTCTCACGATGGATACGCCTCTGGGGGCCACAGATAATATTTCTAGGGTTTCCCTTCCTCTTCAAGACTTTTTCTTCTGTACGCCGGCCATTGTTAACGGTCTGATTAGCCAGAATGGAGTTTGAGTTAAGAGACAACGTCAATGGCTTATCTGTATAAAAAGATATCTGAAAATAAATGTAAATGCATTGGAAAAGGGAAGCTACATCGTAGTCAGACGATAGGCGTTTAAAAGATTGCATTTCGGCCGGTGTGTTCCGCCTCTTTTGCTCTCCACATGGACTGTTTAAATGGTAAATATTGGTAAATACTTCTCGGACTACAAACGGAGTGCAAACAGAAACCAGGATGCTCGCAATCTTGGCCCTTTGCCGACGGATTCTGCATTTATATGCAGATATCTGTTTATGGAGATTAGTGTATGTACAGCTTTACTTCTCATGAAATGTTAGTGTAGCATCGAGACACTGACCAGGCGGCGCGGTCATACTCCCCCCAGATCCGGACAAACTCATCCAGGTGGTGAGGACCTAGGATGGAGGAGTCTCTGGTCAGATACTCAAAGTTATCCATGATCACAGCCACGAACAGGTTCAGCATCTGGACCAGAGACCAAGGGAAAAAGAGAAGCCAAGATATTTATTCACATGAGGATGTAAAGTGCTTGAAGAGTGCATTCATCATTTACTCTTCAGTTTCCCCGTCTTACCAGGAAGGAGCTGAAGAAGACGAACGAGACAAAGTAGAAATAAGCAAAGTCGGAGCCGCAGCCCCCCTCCTGGTCGGACGTGGGTACGGCGGAGGAGAGCGAGGTGTCCGTCTCACACTTTTGTCCCCCCAGACAAGACAACATGATCTCCTGCCATGATTCCCCTGTGGCACTCCTGGACACGCACACATTACACAACACCAGGAGGAGGAGGAGGAGGGTGGGTTAGGACTCGAGCAGTCTAGCTCACAGTTTATTCACAGTTATGTCTGCCGTCTCGTCGGTGCCCTCAAAGCATCGAGACTCAGAGACGCTCGCTTCAGAGACAGCTTCAAGATGTTACAAATGTGAAACCTTGTAGTGTCGTAGTTATTCATACATTTACAGTTTATTCTCTATGCATTGGTGCTTAGATGTCAATGTTCTATACAGTTGTATTTTAGGTTAGTTTTACTGCAAGTGTAATGCATCCAGCAAGTTATCCTGCCATGGATCATTTGAAAGATTTCTGAGCCAAAGAGATTGATTTCCGTCATATTTAAAATGTGCATTGTTTTTCTTCACGGAAAAAACTTGAACCTCAACATGGAGACCCAAACACAACACTCAACAATTGTCTTGATTGCCATTTCATTATTTGACCCACTCTGCTTTCTAAAACTCTGAGTGTTTTGCACAGCAATGTGCAAAGTGGTAAGTGGTACCCAGCAGCATCTATCACCACTTGACACAGAGTAGCCCCATGGGTACTTAGGAAGCAAAGCTTAACTACCATAACCTGTCAACATTATTCACACTACATTAAGGAAATGTGTTATTTCGCAAGCCAAATGTAGCAGCGCGTGCAGTTTGGCTCTCAATTTAACTGAGACTAACTATTCTGGAGTACTGAAGCGAAGCGACTGGATTTAGCTGAGAGTTGAATTTCAGATTGGATCAAGGAAAAGCTCCCACCATTGTGTCTATTTTGATCAAAAAGAAACAACATGAAGTCGAAAACTACTTGAAAATCCGGACTGCCGATCTCAAGGTGTCCTACCTGAAGAGCAGCATCAGAGCCCCAGAGAAGGTCTTGAAGTTGTTGTGCTGCGTAATGTGAGTCTCCTCGTTCAGCTTAATATTCCCAAACACCTGATTCACACACATATACACACACACACACATAACAATGACAGAAATGATGTCATGCCCCGCCATTATGCATGTGCTTTTTTTGGTGAGCGTTTATATATTTCACCAACACCAACAAACTTATGATGCTGAGGGACGCTGCATAAAAAATGTTAAATGTTAAATATAATATAATATTAAACACTATCTCCACAAAGACAGAGGCTGATCTATCAGGTGTCTTTCTAACCTGCATGCCAATGATGGCGTAGATGAAGAAGAGCATGGCGATGAGCAGGCAGACGTAGGGCAAAGCCTTGAAAGACTGGACGAAGGTCCACAGAAGAATCCGGATGGTGTAACCTTGTCGGAGCAGTTTGATCAGACGAGCTGCTCTGAACAGCTTCAAGAAGCTCATGTTGAACATATCAACAAACTGGTGTCAGAACACAGGGGAGAGGAGGGAAACTAGTTTACTGGTGAGACGTCAGCTTGTCATACACAGGAAGACAGTCTTACTGTTTACATAAATCCTTAAAATCAAAGGAAACTGTGCAGAGAAGAGGAGTCGAAAAGAAATGTCAGTCTCTTGATACTTTACTGTGTTTTTCTTATTACCTGCAAGTCTACCACGATCTCTGTGATGCTGCCCAACACAGTGATGAAGTCGAAAATGTTCCACGTGTCTCGAAAGTAGTTCTGTGGAAACGGGAAAAGATGCTTTGAGCCATTTGTAAAGAGTGACCCTAAATTCGCGGTGCGTTGCTCTTTGCTCTCACCAGAAAGCCGAAGGCCATGATCTTGAGGACGCACTCAACAGAGAAGAGAACGGTGAAAGCTGTGTTCAGGTGCTTCAGTACGGCCTCGTATGCCGGCGGGGCAGAGTAATACTGAAAATAGAGAGGCGGCAAGGGGTTAAACGATGTGGCGTCTGTGTTATGAGAATGATTACAAAGCGGAATATTCCCTATCCAGGTCACTGAGCTTCAGCCCTGCACCCTGCTGACCTACAGGTTTTTGGAAGATTCCTCCAGACCCATAAATAGTGCCTCAGTCTCCGCACCTTTCATCTGTCGCACTATAAAAGGAGTCATTCCTCTAGAGGCGGCAGCCACAGTTAATGAGGTCATGCTAAATAGCAGCCTCTGGATATTATAGATCAATATTTAATACAGGCTGAGTCACCCTGCGCCTTTCTGTCCGTCTGAACAAGATGAAGAAAATGCTAGTTCGGAAAAATGTAAGTGGTGAGGGAGAAAATGAAAACATCACAGTGTGAGGAGGTGGCACCTAAAGAGAACACACCAGTATCTACACATCCATGTTTCCGGTGAGGAGTGACACATCTTGGCTTATTTTAAAACCAAAGTGTTAACAGTCGCAAGTTCCTGACAACACAGGGTGTGGTTCCCCCCCCCCCCCCCATCAGCAAACAGGGATATGAGGTAAATGGCACATCATCGTTAGGAGTGAGACGACAGCTGTAGATGACGGTATAAACACCGGTTGTTGTCCTCTCATTCTAGTCCGACAGAGTTTTCTCTCCCTTCTCTCTTCATTATCTCACCTTCATCATCAGTACAATGGTGTTGAGAGCGATCATGGCCAGAACGGTGTACTCAAAAGAGGGCGAAACCACAAAATGCCACAGACGGTACTGGAACGTGTGGCGGTTCTGGGGCATGTACCGGGTCAGCGGCTTGGCACCGATGGAAAAGTCTATACACGCCCTCTGAAATACAGAAAACAGAAGAAACTGCTTATTTTCTGTTTGATTTATACAAGAACATTTATGGATTTACAAAGACATTCAGACTACATTTGATCTGTTTGGGCTTCATAGGATAAACTGTACATGTCTGCTAAATGACATGTAATGTAATGTAATGTAATCTTTACTTTGCATAAAGTAAAGAGAGAGAGAAAGGGAGACAGATTAGACGGACTAGAAAGGAGCTTACGGGTCATTAAACACATGAGAAAAAAAGACAGGCAACAGTTTGTAAGTTGTTCCTTTATCACTCCCCCTTCACCTCGTTTTTTTCCAGGCTGCACTCCTCCATCATCTTGTCCCCCTGTTCCTGGAAGGTGATGATGATGAGAGCCACAAAGATGTTGACGAAGAAGAACGGAAAAACGACAAAGTAGATGACGTAGAAGATAGACATCTCCATCCTGTTGCCGTGGCTCGGACCTCTGTCCTCCTCCGTCACGTCCACCGAGTGCTGCAGAACCCTGGAAGAGAGACACGGCCACTGATATGAACAGCTTCAGCAACAACAAAGAAGAACCGCCACGGCACAAGGACAGCAATCATTTTCCTGTAACGCCCACTAGAAATATATCAAACTGCTTCAAATCATTCACAAAATAAAGACTCTTGCATACTTACAGCTACTTAAGGATAAATTCAGGGAGAAACTTGTATTCACTGGGGTGTGGATCGAAAGCCTATTTGCTATTTAGAAGAGGATATTATTTATTTCCACACAGCAGTTATTAATGAGGACTGGACCAGTATAAACCCACAAGCACTGTCAGTGTTTTATTGGCATCACGTTATTGTGAGATAATAAATGACAAAATCTGTGTTAAGTTAATCACGTATAATATATTCCCTCCATCAAAGGTCAGAGTTGACCATTACCAAAGCATAAGCCAGCTGTTGAAAGGTGAGGACACTCATAAAAGCTAATGAGTCCTCTATGAGTGGAACAAAACGCGGAAAAAACTTCTCGCTGAATTTCCTTTAATCATATTGTGGCAGAGGGTAGCCTCACTCTCTGGGCGTCAGCACACCTAATTTGGGGGAGCCAATCATAGTGCGCGGGGCCCGGTAAAAGGGTCGGAGGTGTTTGGTTCCCCCATGACATCAAGCACGGCTTCCGCCACGTTTGCGGACGCGTTGGGCTCCCCTCCTCCTGTACGGAGGTTAATCACGGTGCGCGTTGGTGAGTTCAGTTCCACTCCAGCTGTTATGATCTCACTGTGACGTGTCCCTAACTCGTTCCGGTTTTTATATAGCCGGCAGCTTGCCTCCTCCCACCTTCCAAGTGGAATGCTTGGAATGCCCGACTGATCGGTAGGTGACTTCCGGGTACTGGATCCCGTAGCTTGGGAGGTATAACTATGTTTTGACGGGCTTTCGTCCTTTTATTTTAGGAGACTGTTGGCCAGGTCAGCGGAACGCTGCCACTGCTGTTTTGCCTAGGATTGTTTTAACCACTGCCGTGGCACTGTAGAGCGTCCACAAACGCTATTTACGCCCAAGTCACTGCGTTGGTTGCAGCGCGTCGCGGCCCAAACGGGCCGAGCCAACACTGTGCCTCTGCGGCGCGTGGGACGCCATTTAGCTCCCTCTGAGTAGGAGCCGTTTACTGTGATTTATTACGTGGTCTTGTGTTTATCTGTTTTTGGTTTCTCATTTGTCTCCTGCTTATTATTTGTCTTTTGTTTGATTTTGCCACGTGTGGCTTCCCATTCATGGGGAAACCCGGTTTTGTTATTAATTGAGTTAGTCTTTTATGTTTGTAGGGGCTCGCAGACCAAGGTGGCGGGAGTGGCGCTTCCGGGACTTGGGGTCTCCCTTTGTGTGTGTTTTTTAAGTTATCTCCAGTGCCGACCCTCACGTGTGTTTGTGTGAGTGTGTTGAGGGCGTGCACGAGTGATTGCAGTGCTTACTTTCTTTTGGGACCCCACCCGCGCTGGTCTACCTCACCCGCCACCGGTCAGAACCCCGCCCTACACTTTTATTTTCAGTAACGGCTCTTTTTTTATTATTATCTTGCATTTTATACCTTGTGTGATTGAATAAATATTGTATATGGATTGGAACCACGTCTCTCGCTACTTGTCTGTATAACGAACCAGCGTGTCCTCCCAGTCTGAGGACTGGGTTCACTACTACAGTCACCACAATTGGCGTTGATGGCAGGATAAAATGTCCGAATCTCGGCGATCTGATGCAGACTTGTGGTCGAACTGTACAGTGAGGTTCTCGGTCTCGTCCATAGCTGCATCTGTTCCAGTGAACCTCACCGTTGTCTCTCCACAAGCAGGTAAAGTCCCCACATTTTGGTGAGACTGCGGTTGTAAATCTGAGAACCTCACTGTTTTCTCTCTGCAGTCGTCTTCATTATCAAAATTGACCTGATGTTTTTCATATTTTTCTTTAAAAAAGCAGTCAATGATGTATCCATAGCTTGTGTCTTTGATGTCCCCCCGGTGTCAGGGGCCCCAGAGTATCTCGTGGATGCACTGCAACAGTGTCATCGGGCCGGGGTACAGGCCCCGTTGGGTAATGCAGGTAGAGTAAAGATCCGGGGTAAGAAGGCTAGTCGCATCGCAGGGGGCACCATGCAGGTAGTGGCGGCTACATGCGCTGAGCAGTACTCTGGGACCACTGTTGTTTGAACCCCCTGAAACCGGCTTACCCGCTGGACTGCTCGCGTCGCCCGCCTTGGTTCGAGTGATACGAGGCACAGCCTACATACCGATTGTTAATGTGGGCACCACTGATGTGTGGCTGTACCCCCGCACCATTGTAGGTACCTTGGATGCTGTTAATATTGTCAGTCTGCCCACTGGAGTCACCGAGAGGCCATCTAGTGTAGCCACAGTGGCATCTCAGTCAGTTCTTCCAACAGTGACTGATCAGCTGGAGGCCCTTGACCTGTCGTCCTTGTCGCTCGAAGAGAAGGAACAGGTGAGGTCCCTCCTTGGCAAGTACACCTCAGTATTTTCTGCTTATGAGGGAGATTTGGGCTGTACTAACTTGATAGCCCATGACATTCCGCTCTTGGATGACGTTCCTGTAAGACAACGGTACCGGCGTATCCCTCCATCAGAGTATGAGGTAGTAAAAGAGCATATTAATCAGCTACTGGAAAGGCAAGTGATCAGGGAGAGTTGCAGCCCCTATGCTTCGCCCATCGTTCTAGTAAAGAAAAAGGATGGTAGTCTCCGCCTGTGCGTTGACTACCGCCAACTTAACAGCAAGACCAGAAAAGATGCTTTTCCTTTACCTCGTATCGAGGAATCTCTGGATGCACTGACAGGTGCCCGCTGGTTCTCTACCATGGACCTGGCTAGCGGGTACAACCAGGTCCCAATGGCTGAGCAAGACAGACCCAAGACCGCCTTTTGCACCCCATTTGGTCTGTTTGAGTGGAACCGCATGCCCTTTGGGCTCTGCAACGCCCCCGGCACCTTCCAGAGGTTAATGCAACGTCTATTTGGGGACCAACAATGTCAGTCCTTACTTCTCTACCTTGACGACATTGTGATCTTCTCTTCCTCAGTAAAACAACATCTGGAGAGACTGGAAGTGGTGCTTGGTCGGCTTCAGCAGGAGGGTCTTAAGGCGAAACTCTCCAAATGTGCCTTTTTCCAGAAGGAAGTGCGGTACTTGGGCCATGTCATCTCGGATCAGGGTGTTTCCACCGATCCGCGCAAAATCGAGGTGGTGGCGAATTGGCAGCCGCCTTCTACGGTCTCAGAGTTGAGATCGTTTCTGGGGTTTGCCAGCTATTATCGTCGCTTTGTAGAGGGCTTTGCCAAGTTGGCAGCCCCACTCCATAAGCTGGTCGCCGAGCTGGTAAGCACCAAGGCCAGAAGGAGGGCAGCGCCAGAGATTCTTGAGAAGTGGACAGAGGAGTGCCAGCGTAGCTTTGCGGCGTTAAAAGTTAAACTGACCACTGCACCTGTCCTGGCCTATGCTGATTTCTCCTTGCCCTTTATCCTTGAGGTAGATGCGAGCTTTGGTGGATTAGGGGCAGTGCTCTCACAGGAACACGGTGGCAAGGTTAGACCGATAGCATATGCCAGTCGAGGTTTGAAACCCACTGAGCGCAACATGCAGAACTATAGCTCAATGAAACTTGAGTTCTTGGCACTAAAGTGGGCCCTAACTGAGAAATTCAGGGAGTATTTGTTGGGCCACAAGTGCCTTGTTTACACAGACAACAATCCATTGAGCCACTTGTCCTCTGCTAAACTTGGCGCGACCGAACAACGGTGGGCAGCCCAACTTGCATCCTTTGACTTTGAGTTAAAGTACAGGTCGGGGAGAAGCAATCAGAACGCTGACGCCCTCTCCCGGCAGCACCCACCAGGGGAGCGGGACATGGACGTCCTGGTCCCGGGCACCTTGCTCCCGGAACCATTACAGCGGGCGTTGCAGTTGGGGAAGCTTGAGGCAACCCAAGCTGCGGTCACTGTCTTGCCGAATCGCACCCTGTCTGACCTGTGTTCTCTCCAGCAGGCTGACCCAGTTATCCAGGAAGTAATGTCATTCTGGAGACAAAAGCAGCGTCCTAACCAGGAAGAGCAGAAACATCTATCTCAGCCCGCATTGGTGCTACTCCGACAATGGGACCGTCTGGTTGAGCAGAACGGCGTCATTTGTCGACGTATTTTCCGCCCTGATGGTGCAGCGGCAACATTCCAACTGCTACTGCCAGCTGTCTTAAAGAACGAGGTCCTAACGGGGGTTCATCAGCAGCACGGCCATCAAGGCGTGGAACGAACGTTGGAGCTCTTGCGAGCTCGTTGCTACTGGCCAGGTATGTCCTCTGCGGTGGCAGACTGGTGTCAGGCCTGTGAAAGATGCCAAGTGGCTAAAGACACCCAGCCAGCTACTCGCAGCTATTTGGGGCATTTATTGGCTTCACGGCCTAATGAGATTGTGGCCATTGATTACACTGTGTTGGAACCTGCCCAGAATGGTTTGGAAAATGTTTTGGTGATGACCGATGTTTTCAGTAAATACACCATGGCTATTCCCACTTGTGATCAGCGGGCATCTACAGTAGCACAGGTTTTGGTCGCAGAGTGGTTCTACAAGTTTGGTGTCCCCGCCCGTATACACTCGGACCAGGGCCGCAACTTCGAAAGCTCCCTGGTCCAGCAGCTGTGTGCCCTTTATGGCATTGAAAAGTCTCGCACCACCGCCTACCACCCGGCTGGTAATGGACAGTGCGAACGGTTCAATAGAACCCTCCACAACTTGCTGCGCACTTTACCAGTCTCTCGAAAGAGAGATTGGAATTCTTGCCTGCCCCAGGTATTATATTGTTATAACACCACTCCCCATCAGGCAACAGGGGAATCTCCATTCTTCCTCATGTTTGGTCAAGAACCTCGGCTGCCCGTCGACTTCCTGCTGGGCCGAGTGCCAGACCTGGTTGCAGGAAACATCCATGAGTGGATGCAGGAGCACCAGACTCGGCTGCAGGTAGCGTTTCAAGGGGCTAGGGAGAGGCTGAGGTTGGCAGCAGAGCGCCGAAAGAAGAATTATGACCAGCATGTTCGAGATGCCCCTTTGACCACAGGGCAGCTGGTGTTGTTGAGGGACTTTAGTACGAGGGGACGTCACAAAATCCAGGATTTGTGGTGTCCTGGTGTGCATAGAGTTGTGAAGGCACCAAGGGATGGTGGCCCAGTGTACACTATTGCACCGGTGGAGGACCCCAGTAAAACCAAGCAAGTCCATCGTAACCGACTAAAAGCACTGGTTAGAGCAGACTCTCCAGGTCACGCCTCCACCATTAGCCCGTGTTCGAGGGACAGGCCACGCTCTGAGGGGGAGTCCTCCTTTGAGGGTGACTTGCTGCTGGTGCAGCCGCAGCAAGGCCCTCAAGCAATGCCATCCATCCCTCGGTTGCAACCCCCACCAGCGGCCCCTGCCTCCACGGTGCCTATTACGAGTGCAGACCAACCATCTTCGTCCTGGGCTGACCCACTCTCCAGTTACTCTGAACATGGGGAGGTGGCAGCGCGTCGGACCGCACGGTCAACTGCTGGTCACCATTCAAATGTACACCATCTCCCCAGATCGGTGGAGAGAGTTGCTGAAAGGCCTGGAAACCCCCCTGGTCCGGTTGCTAATGCAGTGTTTGCTGTATTTAGGCCCTGGAATTAGGTTGCTGTATTTTCGATCTTGCCGTTCCATCGTCGGGGCGACGATCTAAGAAGAGGGGGTAGAATGTGGCAGAGGGTAGCCTCACTCTCTGGGCGTCAGCACACCTAATTTGGGGGAGCCAATCATAGTGCGCGGGGCCCGGTAAAAGGGACGGAGGTGTTTGGTTCCCCCATGACATCAAGCACGGCTTCCGCCACGTTTGCGGACGCGTTGGGCTCCCCTCCTCCTGTACGGAGGTTAATCACGGTGCGCGTTGGTGAGTTCAGTTCCACTCCAGCTGTTATGATCTCACTGTGACGTGTCCCTAACTCGTTCCGGTTTTTATATAGCCGGCAGCTTGCATCCTCCCACCTTCCAAGTGGAATGCTTGGAATGCCCGACTGATCGGTAGGTGACTTCCGGGTACTGGATCCCGTAGCTTGGGAGGTATAACTATGTTTTGACGGGCTTTCGTCCTTTTATTTTAGGAGACTGTTGGCCAGGTCAGCGGAACGCTGCCACTCCACATGGGCCACTGCTGTTTTGCCTAGGATTGTTTTAACCACTGCCATGGCACTGTAGAGCGTCCACAAACGCTATTTACGCCCAAGTCACTGGGTTGGTTGCAGCGCGTCGCGGCCCAAACGGGCCGAGCCAACACTGTGCCTCTGCGGCGCGTGGGACGCCATTTAGCTCCCTCTGAGTAGGAGCCGTTTACTGTGATTTATTACGTGGTCTTGTGTTTATCTGTTGTTTTTGGTTTCTCATTTGTCTCCTGCTTATTATTTGTCTTGTTTGATTTTGCCACGTGTGGCTTCCCATTCATGGGGAAACCCGGTTTTGTTATTAATTGAGTTAGTCTTTTGTGTTTGTAGGGGCTCGCAGACCAAGGTGGCGGGAGTGGCGCTTCCGGGACTTGGGGTCTCCCTTTGTGTGTTGTGTTTTTTAAGTTATCTCCAGTGCCGACCCTCACGTGTGTTTGTGTGAGTGTTGAGGGCGTGCACGAGTGATTGCAGTGCTTACTTTCTTTTGGGACCCCACCCGCACTGGTCTACCTCACCCGCCACCGGTCAGAACCCCGCCCTACACTTTTATTTTCAGTAACGGCTCTTTTTTTATTATTATCTTGCATTTTATACCTTGTGTGATTGAATAAATATTGTATATGGATTGGAACCACGTCTCTCGCTACTTGTCTGTATAACGAACCAGCGTGTCCTCCCAGTCTGAGGACTGGGTTCACTACTACAGTCACCACAATATTAAGAATTAGCAGTCGTCCTCCGACTCCAGCTGGACACTCACTGAGGCCATCCCTCTCCAGTGGAAACAGTGAAGAGAGTGAGGAGAGCCCAGATGACGTTGTCGTAGTGAAACTCGTGCCTCTTCCAGTCTCTTCTCTTCACCTCTTTCTTGTCCTTACTGTAGTCTATGTAGTAACCCCTGGAGGACAAAGAGGAGACCAAATTATAAAGAATCATATAGAATTTGGTAACATTTCAAACCATTTTATTCACTAAAGTGTCTAGTTATCAAAAGACATGGAGACAAAAAAAAATATTATCATCAAGGAAGGAAGAAAAGAATGAAGCAGAAGAAAGAAAAATGTATGTAATTATTAAGATGTAAATAGGAAAAGAAAAAAGGCAGAGGGGATGTGGAAAGATCATAAAATCTGAAGCAAATTAAAGAAAAATTCAGGAATAAAGAATATAGATCTGAATGCAGCAGTAAAACAGGACATTACTGGCAGTCTTTCTCTGTGTCCTTCGAACTGTCGCTGCAGTAAAAAAACTTTCCCTTGAAGAGCTGCACGGCAATGACGGCGAAAATGAACATAAAAAGCTTGTAGACGATCAGGATGTTGAAGACGTTTTTCAGAGACGTCACCACACAGTCAAACACCGCCTGCAAGAGAGACAAGTGAGGTGGGAAAACGTGGTGAGATCAGGGAATTGGGGTCCGTGCAGATGTGCACATACTGCAGCAACAAGCGAGCAGGAAGTAAAGGAAGAGGGACATTTCATCACCGGTTTACTGTTTGACGCACATAACTATCTATGTATCCATTGTGTCCAATTTATGCTATCATCACACAGTAAGAACGTTGAAAGTATAGGGTGAAAGCAGGTACGCATTTTACATCTGAGACGAGGTTGAGCTACAACTGATTTCATAGAAGAAAAAATATAAAACACACTTTGCTACTTGCAATGCTTCTGGTTTTTTATCACATTTTCTGACAACATAGTTCATGAATGAATAATCTATTTAACGTCTCACAAGGTAAATTTGATTTTTACTGAAAATAATCGAAAGACAGGTGCTCGGCTTCAGTGGTAATATGTTGTGGTAAATATGATGTGGTACATATGATGTGGTAAAATAAGTGACACCTTTAGGAAAAGTTAATGTTCTTCGTTCCCTCTACCAGTGACTATAACGAGATGTGTGCATCTTCTCATCAGTTGCAATCCCACAATGAGTTCCTGTTAGTCCACTCAGACAGCTCTCCAACTTCCTCTCAGGCCGGCTGATTCCCTGCCTTCACTTGAACTCTACCCTCTCCTCTACCAGGTCAGTTTAAATTTTAAAAATGTTGACCTAAAGCGTTATCCACCTCTGTATGCATGAACTTGTACAGTTGTGTACGTCCTCTTCTCTCCTCCTTGTGGACAGATTACGTGTGAAGTTTGTCTGACAGGTTCTTAATATGTGAGTTTCTCACATAATAGTTTATCATCTCATCTGTCAGCAAATTCTCTGCTCTCGGGTCTCAGAGGAAGAATCTTAAGATGGGAAAAGTTAAATATGCAAAGGTATATGCTTATATTTAAAAAGATATGGTTAAAAACAGAGCGGACTGCCGCATGTCAGAGACCTGATACACATGATACAAGTATGGAAACACAACCACGACATCAAAGACGTCTTTGACCTTGAGTTTAGGAAGTCTCTTGATGGTCTTCAGGGGTCTGAGGACACGCAGCACTCTCAGAGATTTGATGGTCTTTATGTCCCGCCCTTTGTTGTTTCTGAACACAAAGACAGACAATGTGAGCATCACATCATTGCAGCTGGGTAATCATCACATTGTTAGACACTCCTTGATTTGTTTCCCCCACCTTATTCATGCATCGTTACATTATGTTTAATGTGGCATATTCTACGTATGTTACACTAGGACACAATACAAGTATTCATTCTAAGAGAGGAAGACTTTGTGTTTTTTACCCCATCACATTGCTGCCGGTCAATTCAACAGGGGCATCACCCAAAGAGGGAGGAAGACAGGAAAGAGGGACACGTATATCAGGAGTTATAATGTTAGAAACAAAATGGAGGAGATGAAAATATTTACAGCAGAAAAGTGTAATTTACAGCTGATTTAAAGACACTCTGATGTTTGTGATTACTGTTTAAATACATGCATTAAAATAAATCATGTTACTGACGAGAGGGCGAAGGCCACCAAAGCTCCCACCACGACGATGAAGTCGAGGATGTTCCACAGGTCTCTGAAGTAGGCGCCATCATGGAGGAGCAGACCCTGGTCAATCATCTGAGGACAACATGAGAGACAAGACGAGAGTGTAGCGTGAAGAATCTTTCGTCTCCAAGTTAGTTTCCAGTGATGGAGCCAACTTTGAATTCACATGTTTTTAGGTTTTTCAAGATTCAGTGTAAAGCTCCTGGTAAGATGGCGCAGTGGTCCCCAACTATCAGTGGCAAGGTGATCAACAGCCCAGGAATGAAGGAAAAACGGTGAACTATTTTTTACTGCACAACAACACTTATTTATATACTTGATTATTTGCCCCTTAATTGTAAAATACTGGTTAATTTGACATATTTGGGATTCAAATGAAGCAAGGAAACCTTTTAGTTCAACTGGTCACAATCCACGTATACAACGGGAGACGAGGGGTCTCGAATTGGGTTGCAACGGCACCAAGGTTTACTGCGCTATTTAAACTGATGGTTATTGTACCGGTACATTTATGTTTCACCACAATTTCTTGCAATCGACCGCCACAAAGTGACATATCATTTTCATTCCATCGACACAGTAACCCACCTTTATAATCATTTCAAATGTGAAGACTCCGGTGAACACATAATCAAAATACCGCAGAACCTACAGAAGGAAAGTCAAAAAGGCAGATCAGAAAATCAAAAACATCAAGGATATAACACAGATAACACAACTGTGTTCTTCACAAGTTGACATTTGTGGCAGCTGTCGCTAATTTGGCCTCGGCTGCTGGTGATTTGCAATCAGTCAGCAGGTCAGGCGACGCGACAAAAAGCTCTCTCCAGTGGGGGGGGGAGGGAGAGGCGCAGGTTTTGCGGTCTGTTTGGGTGGGTGCGCTGCTGAATAAAAGATGTCTCTCGACCAAACCTCGTGGTTCCGGGCTGATCCTTGGTGCTGGGGGGGGAAACCCACGGGTAACGGACGTGGTCTTGTTACAACATTCTTCAACTGACATTTGAGACTATTTTACTTCACACAATCTCATCTTGTGGTGAAGTATAATGGCAGTACAACACAAGTCAATTTGCCTAATTCCTCCGATAAACAATCTCTCTCCGTGGTCTTCAGACTGCAAATGTCCTCACTCATCGACAATGTACCTACCCCCCATCAAGTCACATTAGATGTTCATTGCAAGACAATTTAAGGGATTTATTTTTACAGAAAGTTTCATTCCTAAAATGATTTTTTGCTCAGTGTGAATGAAGCCAGAGGCACAGATTAACAATGATTTGAATCGTGTCTCAGGTGATGTGGAAACAGCAGAAATATTCTGGCTTCTACTAAATCATTTAATGTTACAGCTGTCCCTGGGTCAGCTGTGATATGTACATGAATGTGAATGCACAAACCTTATTCCAGTTAGAGGAGGTGGCTACTGGGTCCTCAGCAGCCAGTGCTATACTACTAGCGGCTATGACCAGCAGGATGGACATTTCAAAGTACCTGAGGTTCACCACGTAGTGACACGCTCGGCGCACCCTGAGGGAGAGCAGAAGGTCAGAGGTCAGGTACCATATTTACTAAGACTGAGACTGTGGCCCTATCCCAATTGTGTGGCCCCTAAAGCCATCAGCCTTGAAGCCTTAAGGGACTTAACTGACATCACCTGTCAACTGGTTGAGTGTGAGAGGCTGCAGGGTCTTGAAATAGTATAAATATGCATGGGAACATGTTATTTATAATGTGGGTATTTATTATATATTTTTCACTCCCACAATGAAATGTCTTCCAGACTCCTGTATTAATTGTCAAGTAATACATTACATTTTTGTGTGTAAAAAAACTGCTTCAGTAACAAATGGAAAAGAAATGGTTAAAAAAATAAACCAGGTGTGAAACAAAGGCTCTTATCTAAATGTCATAACGTTATGGATTGTGGATAATTCCCTCAAGTAAAGTCTGCAGAAATGCAAACTCATGGACTGAAATGTAATGTTTAAACAACAGGGATCCAATCGAAAGAGACTAAATGTCCTCGTGGCGGCAATTTCTTCCCAGAACATGTGAAGTCTGGAGTATCACCGTTCCCCTGGGGCAGAAAGTGGATCCTCGTGGCAACAACTTACGGGTTGTCAGGTTTGAAGATGAACATGCTGTCTGGAGTCACAGGGTCGACTGGCTTTGTCTCATCTGCCTCCTCCATCTCTGATTTACAGGTTTCAGGGTCCTTACTGATGACTGGAGAAGGTCAGAAGAGGAAGATGATGAGGTAAGGACAGATGTAAGGAGGAGAAGAGTAGGATAGAATAAGAGGATGACACAGTGAGGGTACAAACAAAAGAAGGAGGCCCGTAAAAGTTGCAATCTTTGTGTTCAAAATGGGATTTTAATCTGGCAAATACCCACTGAGACTAGATGGAGCCCAGCAGTGGTGAACTGAATCAGTGAGCCATGGTGAGAGATGCTGCCTGCTGTGCCGAGGCTTTGTAGCTTGTGTCGAGTAAAACAGGAACTTTTCTGTGCATCGAGACTGGTATAGTTTTTTAGACCATTAACATCACTGATGACGCCCTAATATGTTAATAATTAAAGTACATTCACTGCCCTCTGCTCGGTGAAACCACTGACACTTTCTAGTTTTAGAACACATATATTGCACCTCCTGTCATTATTGTATGATATATATAATTCACAATTATTGACAAGCAGATTGATTAATACACATTTGATGCAAGACAATTCAGCCGACTGGGGCAAAATACAGTAGCATATATCGAATGGTTGGCCACAGATCAAATGGTTGAGATCATCTGTAATATATCTGTCGGTTTTCACTAGCCACAGTGCCTGACCACAATAACATGACTCAATGCTGTGGATGCAACCTTGAAAAGTGACGGAAATGTGCAAGTGTTTTAAACTTGCATTCTCTCTAGTCAGGAGGGGGCGACTCCTCTGGTTGGACGATCCTACTTCTTCGCTAATTTGTTACAATGGTCTCAATTGCTAGTTCTGAGTCTTCTTCAATACAGCATGATGTTAATTTAGTACATCATGGTCCCATTTAGAGTAAAAGATACAATAAAATAGGATATGCTTTAGGGCCGGGCTACCTAGTCATTGACTGGTCACTACCTCAGTCAAGTCTGGAAGTTGTGTTTTTGTCTGATAAATTTAACCCTTCATAGTTTTTTTTTTAGTTCCTGGAAATTGGTTGTAACTTTTTGATCCCCTAAAAATGTCTTATTCAGTGTTGGGCTATACTGAGCTTCATCTTCTCATGTCACTTCTAGTTGGAAGAAAAACAAGATGGCAAAAACGAAAAACCAAAACGTCAACGGCCAAAAACGTTGAATTTGAGAACTAAAAAAGGCAATCCAGAAACCCATGGGTGACTTCACTGTGACTATGATCACTTCTAATATACAGTCTATGAATACATATGAAATTAAGCAAGACTCTGCAACTGCATGGGCTATTTCTATCTCAAATACCTGTGATTGTGGAGAGCTCCAGAGATGACTGAACATTGGGCACATCGACGATTACACTGGAGCTGAGCTGAGATTTGTCCTGGTCCTGGTCTGTCTCATTCTCTTCTTTTTTGCTCTCTAGGGTGACAGGAGGAGACGGGTCTGATGGCTCCGGATGTTCTTCCTGCATCTGAGGGCACTGGTCACCAGTGTGGCTCTGGTTGTCTGGTGGCTCGGTGGCTCTTTTCTCACTCCGTCTAAAAATACAGACACAAATACTTTACTTTCATAACATCTCCAGGTCGTTGAAAGTCATTGGCATTAAACATTGAAATGGGTTTACTCTGACTGGGGACCTTTTCTGTATCTTATTCCCCTTTCTTCTCAAATCATTCTTGTCGCTCTTCACTTTGATTTCACCTGCTTACCAAATCCAAGCCAATTAAATACCACAACCACACGCTGTTGGTCTGTCTCACCTGCTCTCATCAGGTTTGGACAGTTCTTCCTCCTTTTTAGAGTCTGTCTCCTTCTCCTCTACTTTCCCTGGGTTTCTCCTCCTCTCTCTGCTGACCGAGCGACTCGACAAGTGGCTTCCATTCCCGGATGATGACCCCTGACCTCTGTCACAGTGATGCAGCGCCCTCCTTCCCCTGATCCCACTATGACCGCCCATCTCAGGAGTCAGTGTGTCAAAGTTTTCTGGTGGTCTGAACTTCTTTACGGCACGGTGTTGTCGCTCGCCATTCAATCTGGGGCTCGAGCGCTTGCTGACGGTGTTGTGACTCTGATCAACCGTATTATTGCTCTCGGTGATGGAGTCTGATTCAGGAGGCTCCGATATGGCCACAGACACAGAAACATCAGCAAGGGGTACGTTCAGCGACTCGGTTGCCATGACCACTGGGGGTTCAGATATGTCACCGGAGAGGGTGGCATCCAGAGGCGTATCCACCGGCATGGAGGAGCCTGGAGCCTGGTGATTGGATGGGGAGTCTAAGGCGTCCGTCAGTTGCTTCAAACTCCCAGTCTGTGTGGCCTCCATGGCCTTGCGGTGCAGTGACAGGGGAGGTCCCTGTGGGGTCTGGGCTGAAACAGGGGGCCCGTCCTTCTCCTCGCTGGGGCCGCTGAACAGGACCTCTCGGCTGGACATTTGGCGGTGTCGCCGCAGCTGGCTGGTCCTCTGCTCCCACACGGACATGGTCATCCTTTTACTTCTCTCTCTCCTGGACATGAAAGAGTTAGAGGAGTTGAGTGGTGGGGGTGGGCGGGGGCGGCCCTCCCTGATGCTGCCATGGGCCTCCTCCAGGGAGCAGGAGTAGGTAGGCCGGCTGCGGTGGATGGCTCTTTTCCTGTACAGGTAGGGCCGCCTCCTCCGGCTTCCCCTAAGAAGAGAAAGAAAAGGCCAAATGTCAGCACATAGAAGCAGAACATTTAGTAAATGCAGCGCAGCATTAACATAAAGAAGGTTTAAGTCAAGGCTAATGTTGTATTTCATTTGGTTTGAGGCCAGTTATTTTAGCTAGTATTTATATTTCCACGTCTGCAACCATTTTTGCATGCTATGTATTCACCCAAAGGCTAATTTGATTCAAAGTAGAGTTTCTGAATTTCCATAAAGGTTCCCTTTTTGTTTCATGAAATGTAAATGAACAATCAATACATTCAAATCCCCAAAAATAAATATTACAGTACATGTGCAAAGAAAAACTTTGGTCTGATGTTCATGTGGTTTATAAACAACAAAGAGCATAAAGCAATTTACTGGATTGATGAAGATGTTAGGCGATAAATTAACCAAGCCAGGTGTGACGATAATAACAAAAAGAGTAAGATGCAGAATGAAACCAGTGGAATAGATATAAAGAAGGTGGAATAAAATAAGGTAGGAGAGCTTGGAGGAACAGGACAGAGCATGAACAGAAGCCTATAAAGGATGCGTCTGGGACATTTACCCATTTTAGAGAATCAGACAGGCGTTAGTGAGAGATTCAGAGAGCTGAACAGACAGTGTTACTTACTGGAACGTGGACTCTTGTGTGGTCCGTGTTATCAATGAGCGATTGGTTGAAAACAAGACATTAGTGCTTTTGTGAGTCGAGACATAACAGAGCAGGAGACACACAGCGAACGATCCTCAGCAATAAACACAAAGACCAAAGTCATCAAAAACAACCGTTTATAGACTGTTGTTGTCATTTACCAGCTGTCTTGGATTTGCTATCCATATGTAAAACTGTTATATTGAGAAGACTACACACGGCGGTATTAGTGAGGGAATATTCTGTTGCAACGTCATATATCCTGACTGCAACAGAACATTTCCACTGTGCACTTCCCTTCTTTTAAATGCTCTCAATGAATACATTTGGTCTCAAACTGACTGGACTGCGGATGCTTTGCTGTGTGTCTCCGCTGGAGCCCAGCGGCACATTGACAAACAAGATGGGAGCAGTATTAGAAACATTCATAAACATCAACAGGAAGCGCAACATTGATAAGAAGACATCTTATTGAAGATGTTAGACAGTCTGAGCTCCGGTATGGGTACAGGTATAAAACACACAGATGGGCTCCATCAACCAAACACAGGAAAACATATTTAGAGACCTTTGGAACAAAACCAGCACATTGGGATGCAGCTCTGAACACCACCCTCAACTCAGAGCACTCACACATTAGCATTCTTTTATGACATGCTAGTCGAGTTAAATGAGGCAATTCATGTGCAGAGCTTCAACATATTAGTATAAAATATTCAGAATATTCGAGAGCATTAGGGATTAAAGACTTCACAATGGAAGAAAAACTGGACACACGTTGAACCAAACTATACAAATATCACTTATTATTATTGCAATTCTGCAAAAAGCAGGGATGCGGCGTGTGTCATTTTGTTTTTTCTTCCTTTGATCGTGCGGACCAGACGCATGCGTTCCCAAAGTGAAATCATCATCCACCTCCAACATGCTGCATCCTTTTTATTTTTTTCTGGAGCAAATGCTTTCATGCAAGTTTCTTGGAGGTCAACGCCCCCCGCACACACACACAGGAACCGCCGGGGTTTCATAGCTGACATCGGCGATGAGACCAGAGACCCTTAAAGTTCAGTGTCCTCTATGAATACCGACGCCGGTCCAGACGACCGCGTGGTATTTCTGTCCTCTCTATGGGCTCTGACAGGACTCTGACCCCAACTGAATAAACCAAAACTGATGTACATCTCTACTTTTCTTTCCGCTCTGTTCGAATTAAATTTTCGTTTGGCAATTTTTAGGAAAATGTCGAGGCCTCCAAAAAGAGAGAAGCGAAGATAGACAGAAAGAAGGTGCGTATTGTCACGTTAATAAAATCTTTTCTTGTCAAATCTCCCACATGCCCATGCAACAAACTGCTTACACAGCGTGCATACAGAGCCAGAGGTCCCCACTCTTGTGCATGCACATGCACCTCCACCACCTACGATAAGGCACAGTGCAATCAATCCCTGAGAAAACACACAATCTATTCTGCAAGCTGGAAACCTGAGCATTGAGAAAACATGGTCACGTTATCAAAATTTCCACAAGTGAGAACACTTCAACAGGCCAAAGCCTGCAGACAATTTATTTTACTTTATTTACAATATCCACAATATCCATCCGTTGCTGAACCCATTTGTATATTACTTTAATGGACAAACCATGTTAATTTGGACACTAAGTAAACCTGTCTCCATGACAACATCATAAGCACCTCCCACTCTGGAGTAGAGCCAGTAACCATGGAGACATAGACTTCAATTTGGAGCAAATTACAATGCTGGGTGGGGGCAGGCAGAGGCGAGATCGTAGACTTTTCAGAAGAGACAAATCAATAAGTCTCTAGTGGGACGGCATCAAATACTGATTCTCTCAACAGGTCCTAGGTGGCATTGAAGTGAACAACTTGAAGCTTTGTATCGACCTCAACCTCCAACTATAACTGCGTGACGTGGTTAGGAAGCCAGATCTACTGCAACCTGATGACAGACCCGCCATTTATTAGAGGCTCCAGCAACTCGTGCTGTCGCCTGTTGGCACTGCAGGTCAGTCCGATATAGACAGTCCCTGGGGGAAGGGAGGAGGGAGGGAGAGGAAGAGGCAGACAGAGGGAAGAGAGGAGGAGGTCAAGCAGGGAGAGAAGCTGCATCCAGCACTTACTCTGAAAACATGAAAGAGGACAACGGTCCGACGTCCTTCGCCTTCTGGAGAGCGTGCTTCTGGTTGAACGCTGCCTCTGCCTCTGCTTCCTCTTCATCCTGATCAGAAGAGGAAAAGAGCAAAAGGCAACTGAACAACTGTTGTAGAAGCCATTACGCTGATTTGCGTTTATATATACACCATACCTCATCCATGTGGGTCAATTATAATCATGCTTCTGCCCATAGATCAAATTATGCTGAAATACTGTTGACATATTGGTGAAATGATGATGATGACGATGATGCAACGATGACATCAGGGGGCGTTCACTATGTGTAGACGTCACCTGAGTACAGCCGGGTGTGTTTGGCAAGAGAGCGGAAGGGCAAACTATTTTTCAACTGCATTAAAGACAAGGCGAGGTTTTTCTGTTTAATATGAGTTTAATTTACGTTTCTGTTCTTCAATAAAAGAAAGCACTGAAGTGACACTACGAAAGAATGCACGTTGATTTTATTGACCGCTCCTACAACTGTAGTTCTGTTTATTCTGTTTAAATGATTCAACAACATCAAAGTGACGAGAGGAGATGATAGCAGGACTAGACACGGTGGGGTGGTACGATTATTTACACTATTTAGCATTTAGTAACAGAATCTAACAAGAATAAAACCAGATGGCACCAGGTTTGTTCTTTCATTTTCACGTGTTTATTACCTTCGTAAGTTCTTGTGCATTAGCAAGGTTATCCACAGCAATGGCCAAGAAGACATTCAGCAGTGTGTCTGGTCACAGCTGAGTTAAGGACTTGGGTAAAGTGCATCAGACGAAGCTAATAATACCGACTGACTAAATTATTGAGTCAGAATTATATAAAATGGTGGTACTTTTCCTTTCGTAATAACAGTAGACAGTTAGTTACATACTTAAAGGAAAGCAGTAAATGCTCCTTATGAATATGACAATTGGGAAGGAAACCTATATTTCATTGAAAGAGGAGTAATAAAGGATACAGTTTCCAAACAGTGTGAGCACTATGAAGTAGATGGAGGACCACATGCCCGACTTCACTCCTCCTTGAGAGCGAATACCGTTGTACATCACCTCGTTCCAGTCCTCTCCGGTCAGGATCTGAGAAAACACACGACGCACACAGAATATTATCCCCTTAACTATCCCGCACATCACTGTTGAGCTTAGCTATAAACAGCACACCTGCTAGAATATTGTCAGACTCAGAATAGCATTTCCTGTACATCGTCACTGGCTGTATTAAACTTGTGTGTTAAATTTGTCAGGTTCATTTCCAGACCTGAAAGACGGTCATGATGGCTGCAGGAAAGGTGTCAAAGTTTGTCGGGGTGTGGTCTTCAAAGATGAACCTGTGAGAAAGACACATATGAAAGACACATTTTCTTTCAGGGGGAGACCGCAGGTCAAAAGTCATAACAGCAGGTCAACGGTAGAGAGACGTGGTATCCATCATATAAAGCTGTGTGTCAAGCTGTCTGAGTCCTAAATGATTATATATAAACATAATTAATAACAGTTTGAAATTAATTGTGAACGTGTTGAAGGGTTAAGAACAATATAATGGTTCAGTATGTGACGGTCATCCCCATTCTCATTTATGTCTCATGAGTTGTTGCAGCAATTTTGGGGATGATACCATTAATTACACAGATTTGGTGCAAAATCTAACTATTCTTATCACTAAAGAATTTATAGAAATCCCTTTAAAACCCTTCATTAACACACCAACATGTGAGGAACACCATAGAAATGCCATGCTGTGATTTGGTAAAACCTTTGACATTTGGAGAGTTAATTTAAGCAACTATTGCATTTTTCGGGGTGATTGTTGGTGAGCGCCTCTGTTATGGGAACTGCTAAAAACACCTGCTGGGTTATTGCTCCAAACAGCTTGGGATCTACTTAAAGTGGGCATTCCTGTAAAGGGTAGACACTTGGGTACCTATAGAACACATTCACATTTTCATTTCATTTACGTTGACATCGTCGCTCTGGCTTTAAAACCGAGCCTGCTATAGCTGCTCGGTTCATATTGGTTGTGATCCAGAACTGGGTCTAATATTTTCGACCCAGAAATCAATCACCCTCTCTAACTGGCGGCTGATATTTCTTTCTTTCTTGTGTTCTGTATTCTTTAGGCCAGTTCAAACCCAAGGCCATCGTTTCCTGAAGTGACAGCTTGTGAGAAACAGCATCAGGGGAAAATCAAGCGACGAAAGCTGTGACAAAGAAAGTCTGAAACCTCGACCGAGCTCACCGTGTGTTGGAAAACAACAGCGACAATGTGCTCTCCTCTAAACTGTGTGCAGTTAATAAAGATCAATCTACCGATCAATGGATTTTACTTTAGCTTTGTTCATGTGTCTGTTAATGTGTCTTTACTGGAACCACAGGAAATGAAAAACGAGCCAAGTGGAAGACACAAACATTCTATAATTGTTGCCAGATGGATTCGATGTGTTTTTAGCTCAGGTGGTTCCTCACTTGACTCAATTTATTTCTGCACTCGTGTCGAGGGATGCACAGAGCACAAGTATTTTCATCAGACGACTGTGGGCGACTATTCATTGTTACCTGCCACCGAAGAGCTGCATGCCAAGGAGTGCGAAAACGAGGATGAAGAGGAAGAGGAGGAAGATGAGGGAGATGATGGACTTCATGGAGTTCATCAGAGAGACGACCAAGTTTCTCAGAGACGCCCAATACCTTGACAGTCACAAAATACCACATTAGTGCTTAATTTTTCTTTTTACTTTAAGGTAAACTCCACATATGTTTCACATCAAAGTCTGTTAACAGGTCTGAGCTTGTATTACTATATATAGAAAAAAGGTCTAATAAATCGCCTCAAGTGAGTCAGTGTTGGCTGGGGCTGAAAATAAAAAAAAATAAAAAAACTGGAAGTGTAGAGCAAGAACAGAGTGAGCTCACCAGGTTTATGTAGCCCCCTCTTCAGCTCTCATCGTGTCTAGATTTATAAAAACGTACCTAATATCAACCATCTTGCCAGAGTTTTGCAAAATGAGGATTGCCATCTAGACATGACCTTCATCTCTGCTTATAGGATACATGAGCCACTTATAGCATAACACACCCAGATCTCCAACAACACTGTTTTTTTCTTATTTCATTGTGGGTAATTCAGTTGCCAGGTTTTGACAAAGAAGTAGGGGGGGTGGAATAAAAATAAAAATATGTCTATTCTTATATAATACATTTAAATTCCTTGTTTTAGACTGTATGTCTGTTATCAGAATATAATGCTAAAAATAGACAATTTAAATTTAAATGTATTCCACTTCGCTGCTTTCTTTTTGTTAGGAATTTTTAAATGAATTTTTAAATGTCATGGGCATATATATATATATATGTATATATATATATATATACTGTATTTATCTATATATATATATACACACACTATATTTGCATATATCTAGGTACCTGTCTGTATGTTGTGCTTTATTGATTTTTTATTGTTTTGTCTTGAATGCATACTCTTATTGTTTGATGCACCTGGTTGCTGCTGCATTAATACAAATAGCAAAAAAAGACTACATTTAAAGAAATAAAAAAATATATAGAAAATGCATATCATAATAACATGGCAAACACAACACAACTGCAATCTTTCAGTACAGTAAAATGCTCCGTGTTAACAATACAACACATCTCAGATGTCAAAGAGTTAAGAAGGCGCTAACTTGGTGATCTTGAAGATCCTCAGCAGACGGAGAGCACGCAGGACACTGATGCCGAAGGAAGTGCCGGGCCTGAAGAAACCCCAAAGCACCTCAAAGATGCTGACAACGATCACCTACAGACGAACATACAAACACACAATGAGTCGATACCAACAGCTAGAGAGACAGAGACAGAGGAAGTGAGGACTGATGCCGCATCATTCAAGAACACAAGCGGCATTTCTGGGAAAACCAAGACGTAGAGAGGGAGACCGAGTACTGACGCTGCAGTCAAAGCAGTTGAAGGAGGAATGGAAGTAGAGACGCGGTCCCAAGCTGTACATCTTCAGAAACATCTCAGTCAGAAACAGAGCGAGGAACAGGAACTCTGCATAGTCTGGAACAACAAGAAGAAAAGGTTCTTCAATCGTGAAAACTTACATAGACTATTATATAACAAAGCAACACATTTCAGAGCCAATTGACTGCTTTATAGTGGCGACAAAAAGGTGTTTCAACTGCCTCAAGGTGTTACTGAAATGAAGTGTGTCTCACAGAGGAAGTTGGACAGCCAGAGAGGCTGGTTGTGGTGAACAATGGCCACACACAGCGTGTTGAGAGCCACGATGCCGAGCACCGTCCAGTAGAACGTGTGTGTCTTCACCACACGGCGGATGGAGATGCGCAGGAGACGCTCCTTGCGGCGGAAAAATGCTCTCGGACCTCGCTTGGCACTCCTGATACTCGCTCTGGCCATGGGGATGCCTGCGGGGACGAGGAGGAGACAGAGAGGGAAAGGTAGCGGACAGGGCTGGAACAGCGTGTTCTGTATCTTTCACTGAGCTCCCAACACTGGTCACAACAACGTCAAACAAACACTTCCACAGCTGCCGAACTGGAGAACGACTTTACACTTCATGTGCTCATCTTCATCAGCCTGTCCAGAGTCCCACTCACCCATGTCGCCATATTGCTCCTCCCCAGGTTGCCCTCGATGCACACCATCCATCCCTCTCCTCTTGATGGTGGTGGCTCTCTTCAACACTGCGAACAAAGCAGGTTTTGTACATATTAGAGTCCCAGAACAAGATGTTCAAACTGTATAACCAACACATTCTGTGATATTAGAAGTAACACAGCATGAGGACGGTGAGACGAAGTTTACTTTTGGGCAACACGGCCACAAAACACAGTTTTTTTGGCAATCATTGCTTCCGATCACATTGAGCTTGTTCAGTGAATTGATGTTTGCCTTTTTACTGGTAGTACATTAATGTGGCCCAAAAAAACTGCCTTGTGCAATAGGTCGACTCAGGCAGTGCGGAACGTTAAAATGCAATATAAAGATAACGATGAAGCAAATGATAGGAAGAAAATCACAACGAGGATCATCTGCATCAAGCTAATGTCTGTGAAGTTAGCTGAGAGGGAATGTTGACTAATTTAATGCTGCAGTTGAATTAGATTAACGCGTCAGTGTAATGATCCAAACAACAGAAAGCAAACCTTCTGGTGCTGCTTCATGACCTCCGTCATGGTAAACCATGCTCCGACGCGGCTCGGCGGTCCATGCATTGCTCCTCTTTGAGCGGCTGCCATACAGAATCAGGTCACATGCCGTGCGGAGCACACATGCCGAAGTGAGTTTGATGAATATGTTTTGACCTTTTCGTTGACAAATGTGCGTCCTCCACTCGTACCTTCCTGCTACCTTGTGATTTCGGAATCTATACTTGCAGTATATATTTGCATGAGTACTTTTTTTAATAAGCTGTTGATTAAACACACAAACATATTGCTGCCATTTCACACACCGGCTGCCGTCAACACACTCACACACACACGCACATAGGCCAATGGTTGCTTAGGCAACCGCAGTGCGCCGCCTTTCTTTTTAATCAAAGCTGTCAGAGCTTCTGGATGTATTTCCATCACAGCAGCTAGAGCCCCTATCTGTTTTTACTCCAGATATGCATTACATTTATTTGTATTTTTTCAGAGTGTCTTTGTTCTTCCAGTGACTGAAACATACTGAACAAGAAACATACTTCAGTAAGGACTTGCCCTCTTTGTGTTCCTAAATGTGATTTTGAGTGGCTGCGTGTGTGTGGGTATGTCTGTGAGAGTGTGTGTGTGTGTGTGTGCGTGCGTGACAAATGAGGTGGTGAAGTTGGTGAGGGAGAAAGCAGAACAGAGGACGGTTCTCACCATAGGCACCACCTGTACTCCACTCTGGGAGGCTCCTGAGAGCTGCCAATCAATCAACATTTAATAAAAAGCCCTGCTGGTTCAGCGAGGAGGAAAGGTCATAGTAGAGTTCAGAGGGTCAGGGCAGGCGCAGTGTCTGTGCGACACTGTGGTTAGTGTCTGGTTTGCTAAATCAGTTGTCGAGCGGTGCAATGGACTGACGTGATCTTTGCAAGTGCACCACATTCAATACAATATGTTGATTGTATACCCCACTCTGTGAGGCTGGAGGTAATGGGTTGAGCTAGCCGTCATGCTAACATGTTCACAGTGACAGGCCGAAGAGTTACGACAGCACTGGCAGCCACTGCTGCCTGATGATTGTTTAATATTGATAGGAATGCTCACCTAACTTTATTATGACTAAATGCTGATGTTAAACAAGGAACAATGTTCATCATGGTCACAATCTTTAGTTTTGCATTTGAGCATTTTCTAATGAACACAAGTAAGAGGGTGATGGGAAGATCATGGTGTTGGTATTTGGTGATAAATCCAAAATATTGGGAACAATTCACATTTTGAATCAGATGACATGTAAGAGTTTCCCTTCAGTTTGTAGGATTCGTCCTTCGGGAACCAGGAATATTTCAAAAACATTTCTTGGCAATCCAACCAGTAGTTGTAATATTTCAGTCTGGACCAACGTGGTGGACTAGCTGACTAACTGACTAACTGACATTGTCATTGGTTGTTGCTGTCATGACAATTTAAACCAGATTGAAATGTAATTCAACTTCTTTGAAAACACTTTTTTTATCTGAGTCCTAAAAAAGTAGTGTGTGAACCTAAAATCACACACAAATTCACAAACTCTCATGGCATATGCTTGAATGGCCTTCATAAAGCACATCTTCATCAAGCGAACATGTCAGCATTAAACTGATTCAGTCGTAGAGAGACAGAATGTAAAGGAAAGTGAGGACAGCAGAAAGGCATCGGCACAACGAAACCAGAAGAAAACAAAGATCGTTGTGGACTTACCATCGAGGGCAGAGTTTCCTGAGTTCTTATTCTCCTCTGCGAGCATCACTTCCTCTGGAAAGCAAAAAGTCAGACCCGATAAGAAATGAGCAGCCGATAGTGGCTCAGATGGAAAGAGATACACTGACATCTTGAGAAGCAACATTTATATCTCAACTGTGAACAGGTTGCCTTAGATAGTCATACGTTCACCAAATGATAGGATTAGTCTTAAAGCTTAAAGGGAAGTATTGACTTTTCTTTTCTCATAAAAAGCCACTTCCTTGGTCTCCCTGAGCCGTGACTGGGACTAAGGCCACCTGCTCTGTCGATCCAGGCCCGGTATCCGTTGAGCTCTCTCTCAATCTGCTGTTGGCGTCTCAGTTTCATGAAGGCCCTGCGGTTTTCCACCCTCTCCCTTTCCTTCGCAAATTCGCTGCAGAACAAAAAACAAAATCACTTATTTATGGTCTTTGAGGGTACAGGGATTTATGGTCAGATGGATAAATAAATCCTCCTGGAGACAATCACCGGGGGGGAAACATATAATGTTGTGTTGAACTCTTGTCTTTTCTCATTCAAGAGCCGAAGAGAGTGAGAAGGCAAAGGAGGACTGTGGGGTCAGATCAGTCTCAATAACTGCACAGAGAGACTCACAAATGAAAATACGAAGATTCACAAAGCTCACAGAACAATTCACAAATATATTCAATGTACAAATGCACGCAGAGGGGCGGGGCTTATCTCTGTGGCTTGACTCCGTGGAAAAAGTTAACTTTTCCGCCATCCACCATAGAAGAAATAACCACTAGTTCTGCTTTATACTTGTTGAGGACATCACACACACACTTCGGAACATCCAACACCCTCACACAGCTCGGTGAATTCATCGACTCGGTACGAAAGACTGCCGCTCCCAACGCGACTAGAGTAGCATCAGTCAAACCATGGTGATAAGCCCCGCCCCTCTAAAGCGGGACGACATCTGATTGGCTACAGATCGGTCCATGTTGGAAAAAACGCATTTACAGATTGAGCCACGAGTCTCATAAATCCGTGCGCAAATAAATACAGTGCGATCCACAAATAAATACATATAAATCCACACAAAAAATAGACAAATCCACATAGAAATGCATATGTATATTTGTGATTTTTCTTTTACATTTATATAAATCGTAATTTATTTTCGTGTCTATTGGAATATATTTGTGGATTGTTGAGATCTTTATAGTGTGGATCTACCATTGACCTTTATGTGATACTAATTAACTTGTTTAGATGTTAACACCACGTACTGAAATAGCACTTGACAGCAGCTAGTTTGACTCAAACAGTCAGTTAAAAAGCAGCGTAGAGTCGATAGCCTGTCAGGCCCTAATAACAGGCTATCGGCTGACTATACTGCATGCTGTAACTCTAGTCAATTTCATGGATGTGGAGTATCTTTGGAAAGACCTGAACAAATAAGTAGCTGAACCTGAGCCCACTCAGTGTATCTTGCCAGAGACCAAAACTAATGGTGCATTAGAGCAGCCCTGAGTCAGTTCGATCCCCACTCTCCCCATAGTTGCATGTCGAAGTGTCCTTGAGCAAGACACTGAACCCCCGGGCGCTTCACTACAGCCCACTTTTTCTTAATAACTAAGAATGGGTCAAATGCAGAGAAGAGTTTCCCCACAGGGATAAAGAAAAGTGTACATTTATTTGTTGGTCCTCCATGGGACATCTCCAAGCATTTTCAGAAACAGAATCTTTGATACAGGGTGTTGTTTCTAGCTCTACGCCCAACCAACCTAACCTGCGGTGTCGGTGTGCTCTCTTTTGTTAGCCCCCTAACCTGATTCTGAAATCTGGTTTGGGAGATTAAACTCCCACCATCAAAGCACAATGTCCAAGCTGTCTTCATCAAGTCATGGCATCAAAGTGCATCATCAATATGTCTCAAGGGACCACCTGAAGGTAACTTTAAATAACTGACCTCTATGTTATGGAATATAATAACAGTTCATGGCCATCAAGGACATGCAACAGTAGTGGTGTCTCCAGGAGGAAGAAGGCTATCAGTAAGGCAATCAGACACCTCGCCTTCACAGAACCTTATATTAGTTTAAAATTGGTCTATGAGCTAAAAAACACATATCTGTCAGAAAGTAGCTGAAACCTTGAAAAATGTAACATTAACCTGGATTGAAGCTGTGTACTTACCCAGAGAGGACTCCCAGCACAAGATTCAGGACAAAGAAAGAGCCGATGATGATGAGAGGGACGAAGTAGAGCCAGTTCCAGTTGGGGCCCAAGGCATCGTCGGTCTAAAACATCAAAGTTAATTCTAAATTCAGTAAAATCACATCAGGCTGGAGTAGATTCATGCTTCCATTGATAGAAATACACAGGTGTAGTTGTTTGGGTGGCTGCTGAAGATTCAAGTCAGAGGGCAGGCAGGGCATCGAACGGCTACATCATGTGTATTGATCTCCACAGTGGAGGTAAAACTACTTTACGAAGCCAACATAGGAACAGAATAGAGCATCTCTACTTCAGTCAGTGAGCCTGTAGTCAGCAGTCCTTTTATCAGCCTGTCATCCTTCCACTTTCATGCCTCCTTCATTGTTCATCAGCAAAGCTCATTCAGCATCACTTTAGACAACATAATACAATCAACCTGGCAAATCATCTGCCTTCATCAATCTCAATAAAAACTGAAAGAGCAGGCAGCTGACTGCAAATTACACCCCGGTACGGCATTTAGTGTGTGTGAGTGTATGTTTATGATTGTTGCTTTACTGAGATTTAAAATTGTAGGTAAAAGAAGAAAGGAGAAATTAAATTATTGATTAATTCCGTGATTTTTCTTTTGGTTTCCACATAATAGGCAACTGACAAACTGACAAAAACAAGACACGGATTACTTAAGAAGTAGTACTTACAACAAGCAATCCCCAAACAATGTCTATCCTTCTTTCTTATTCTTCTCATGATTAAAAGTGGCTCAAATAATAGAAATCTTTTGACTAGTCTTGTGAAATTCACTCTGACTTCCTAAATCATTCTTGTTATATGGTATCGCCGAAATGCCACGCTCATACAAAGTTTTTTTGGATACATTCAGTTGTTTTTGACGGGAGTATTAGTGCTAATAAATCTAAATTTCCGCACAACTTCTGTTGAGTACTTTGGACCTTGAGTAGTGTATTTCCTTACCGGTTTGAACATTAACATATATTTTTTATTGGAAACACTCTCATGCTGAAAAAGCTTCTGAACATATTTCCTTTCAATCTGAGGCACCACGAGATATTTAGCAAAAAGTAATTGACAGTAAAAATGCCCATATGTTAATAAAATGGTTCGGTCTTGTCCAAAATAACCATTCTGATTGCAACACTGCACTAGAGTCATATTGTATTCATGCATACTGTTTCTTTGCCAAGTTCAGGAGTGTCCAGGCCTTTATGAGAAGAATGGTATTCTCTGATGGTATATCTTTGAAGCGGGCAGGAACAGGATATTGTAATTCAACCAGAGGTGGACATGTTTGGACTTGATTTGTTGGACGGGCATGCAGGCAACACATATATCAAATTAGCAAATGGTAACACAGCTTTCTACATACTGTCTTTGTTTGTGTGTGTGTCTTCCTGCTCCTCTAACTCTGACATAGATGCTCGTGAAGCAATCCCTGTCCGAGAGTCACTCCACAGCAGAAAATGACATTGTTACACTCATTATGAACATGATGCGGTGCGTTCCTGCTTTCTGTTGTATAACTGTCAGAGAATTAAAAACCTGTCCTCAAGCTTTTACTATCAGACTATAAGTCCTTGAGCATAACCAGTTCCCTACAAAGCAACAGCGTAACTGACCCAGTCAGTCACTCGGGATGACAAAACAACACACCTATGGTCATGATATATACAAATAATCCAATATATCACATAAACATGGAGAAGTAAGAAAAACTTTTCGAGACTTGGTTTCGGGAGACAATTTTCTGCAAAACTTAAGACCCTGCTTCAAGAAATGATTCACGTCAGTTCTGTGTATTTAAATATATGGTAACAGAGGCCAACATTTAATTGTTCTGCCTTCTTCATGTTTACATTCTCACAATATATAGCAGAGGTTTACACAGTCAGTAATCCAGGATTACATTTCTAAGAGATTCTGAAGCGTGTCATATCTCATAACTAGGAGGTGGGCAGTCGAATCTCTATTCAGCCTATGCAGCATGTTGCAGCAGGTTGTACATTTGTACGGATGAATAGAATAGAAATGACAAACTGAGAGCAAAACAGAAATCAACAGAGCACTCTGAAACACTAAAACCATCTGCCAGTGACCCTGACCCCATGTTCTCCAGGACGCAGGCCTCCAGTCAGCTCCCATCAGTGTGCGAAAGCACCTCCTGTTCTTTGGGTTTAATAGAATCTAAATTGTGACAGAACACTGTTGCACCTCAATACTTTGCAGCAATTCAGAGCAATATTATGAGCGGCACGTCTGAGTGTGTCTCACATTGTAGAGTACGGTGGTCCATCCCTCCATGGTGATGCACTGGAAGACCGTGAGAACAGCAAACAGGATGTTATCAAACTGAGTGATGCCGTCATTGGGACCGATCCAAGTATCGCTGCAGGTGTATTTGGCCGGACACCGACGTACGCCACACGGGACCTCGTACTCGGAGGAGTCCACCGTCTCATTTTCTGAAAGGCGTATAGATCGTACATAGGATCAATGTTACAAAACAACTGAAAAAACAGACCTCGCCGTTCAATGAATGTCGATATTTTTATTTATCACAAATTTTTGAATTTTCACACAGAATCTGAGAATTTGAATAATTTGTTCTCATGCCTACTGCGCAGTTTAAATCCATCCGGGTACCCAGTGAGCAACGCTGCTCTTCATTATTGCTCTACAATTGAGTTGTGTGACAGAGACTTATTAGGCTCCAAGATATCTTACTGGCCAGGTGTTACAATGTGAAGGAAGAATGAATTGGAGTCAACAGGAACAAAAGAAACCTCTCTGCAGATGAGCAGCCTGTCAGAACAGGAGCGTGACCATTCAGTGACAGAAAATACGCACTTCAGACCCCCTCGTTATCTAACTGTCCAATCAGCTTCAGTGAGACAGGAGCAGCATGGAGGTTAATGACAGCTGTGAACAATGAGCTATTGTAGAGCAGCGCATTGTTTTTAATGATACAGGACAACACTGACAGTTTAGTTTGATCAAGCCTGCAGGTGCAGCCTGGCGTGCCATTGTGCATTTGTAAAGAAGACAACGGCGCTACCACCTGATGAGCTATGAACACAACAAGTAGACACACACATACAGTAGATAAACGCTCAACAACAACAACAACAGCATGAGCTCTTTCTCGACTTTTCTTTTTCTCTCTTTGATGCAGTTTGCTGACAAACAATCTTCATAAATTTGTCTTTTATCCGTTTTCAATTATTAATTAATCACAACCATTTCAGGCCCTTTCTACAAATGGCTCTCTCTTGTTATATCTATGCCATCAGTGTGTGTCAGAGTTATTGAGATAATTTCCTATTTTACTTTGCTTAAGATGAATAAATATCTGGATAACAGTAATCACAAGATGTTACGATTGGCTAACAACACAAATAAGTATAATTCATTGCATAATGTGTTTGTATGTATGTATATGTGTGTATCTTAACTGCAACACTGAATTGGTACAAATAAGTTATACCAAATTAACTTACTATTACTAACACACACTTGTACATTTCCATCTTTTGGATTTCCTGTATGTGTGAAATACTAGATAGAAGGGTGTTGTAATTAATCAATACAAGGGTTCTGTCCTTTTAAGAAATAATTTAAAAACTGTCCGTCATAACCTCCTTTTATTTATGAACAAATCTAATTAATTACATTTTGTTCTCTTTTTTTCTGAATCTGTTCTTTTGATTTATAGAATATGATTGAACAGAGCCAACATTGCCAGACAAATAAAATTTTCAGACAAAAGCTGTGACGTGTAAATAATATAAAATAATCAATCAACTAATAATATGGCACACAATTATATTTGAACTGGCATAGTTTTAAGTCAAGAACACATGTTCGAGGGGGATATATGTATCTATATCTTTTAATCACTGTTAAATTCAGAATGTAATAATGATAACTATTACTGGTCCATACACACAGCAACATTTAAGTACTAATCCCAGATGTACATACTGTGCACATCCGGTCCAGATATATATCTGCTCATGTTGCATTACTATGCATATACTGCATGTAATGTGCAGCATGTACCTGTGGGCTATAGAGACACATATATATATATACATAAATACAATGAGTGTGTCTGTACCCAGTATTCCAGGCTGCGGTATGCAGGTGTAGTGCAGTTTGCCGCTGTAAAACTCCAGGCCGATGATGGCGAACATGAGGATTGCAAAAAAGAGCAGCAGACCGATCTGCAGCAGAGGAACCATGGCCTTCATTATCGACTTCAAGACGATCTGCAGACCTACAAGTAGAGCACACAGATTAGAGCTGAAGCACTTTGTCAATTTAATTATTCACATAGAATGGAACAATTTTGATAATCTATTAATCATCCAAGTAATGTAAGCAAGCAAACACTGATTCCAGCTTCTCAGATAAATATTTACTTGTTTTACTTTCTCTGCCAATAAATTGAATATCTTTAGATTTTTTACTGTTGATCAGACAAAACAAACAACTTGAAGATGTTGGATGAGCATGTGGACATTTCCACACATTGATATTCGAGTAACCAAACCATCACTTTATTATCAACAAAGATCATCAGCAGATTATTTGATTGGTTAGTACAATACCTCATGGTAATATTGACCAGGAATTTAAGAGAGGACTTCGGTGAATAATTCAACCTTTATTTATAAAGTGTATACAAATGACAGTTGCGATTGGACTTTACTTAAAAAGGTTCACTCTCACGTGAATCTAACTACGCAGGTAGTTTTTAGTTTTCGTAAGAACTGCTTTCTGCAAAAAACAGAACAAAGTGGTCCCTTTGTCTGAGGTTCACAAACATTCAATTGGATTGGAGGGTTACATTTCTGAGGCAATATATAAAAACCTGATCAGATACCAAATACCGCAAACACTGCCTTCATGGCGAGATACACCAACGGGAGCGAGACAATGAGTTTTATTTTCTTGACTTTAGCAATAAAAGGATATTGATGTAATGTGGTACTTACTCGGGATGCCTGAGACCAGTTTGAGGGGTCGCAGCACCCGCACCGCCCGCAGGGTCCTCAGGTCCACTGAGATGTTCATATGTGCCCCTGCAGCGGCCAGGATCCTGCAGAGGACAACACAAACCCACAAACAGACACACACAGTCACATGGCTCAGTTGTCACTGTCTTGAGAGCTCCAATTTTACGCTTTATAATCTGTTGTGGAGTAGCGTCAACAAGGAGACACACACAGTGGGGCCATCACACACATTGGAGGATGGCTGCAGAGCTTAGATACGGAGTGTGGGGTCTCCAGCACGCAGAGAGAACACAACAGGGATGTGTTTTGTGGCTTTTGGCTGTGTGGCTGTGTGGGAGGATGCGATGGCTGTGACAACTGCTATTTAGAAGAAGAACACAGAAAGCAGCTCTGTCAAGGGAAGGCACGACATTCTCAGACGAGAGAGACATGAAGCTCGCAGACAAACATATGCGTGGACACACACACACACACACACACACACACACAAATATCACAATCACACTGACCTCTTCTCTGCTACACAAAGCCAGTCCTACAAAAGTTAATTTTGTTACCATGTCTTGTTTTCTATCTATTTTCCTGCCCTCTAAATACACCTCTGAGGCCTTCAGCCCTCAGACTGATGAGGAAAAGGAAAGACAGTGACTCCCCCACACCACCCCACCCCTCTGCTTCCTCATTAGTCTGCCCTCCTGCTGCCCTTTTCTCTCTCCTCCTCTCTGTACCCTCAATATCCTGCTCTTCATACCTAAACCTCTCTCCTCTCCGCACTACTTCTTCCTCCACCTGTTTTTACAAACCTCCATCCCAATTATACTGGCACCTTTGACTCTGTTTATCCATTTTCCACTGAAGTGAACACACTTATTTATTTCCCCTTCACCTGGTTGCCCACTGAGAGAAAAACAAATATATGAATGAAAAAGAAAGTTAAAAATAAAAAAGTTGTTGCCAGGCATCTCAAGGTAGTGGATAGGCGGATTATGCAAAAGCGCAGCCTTTTAAACATATGATATGTGTGCAGTACAATGTTTAAACAACATCTTTCTGTAATTTACTCTAAGATGATGGCATACTTGATATGACACAAAGCAAAACAGCCACGCAGACCCAGTTACTCTACTGTGACACAGCGGTGAAAATTAGTCCCGTCTACAGTGTTAGGAGGCACAGAGCGTCATCTGATTTAATTAACAGAAGAAAGACATGCAGAGAGAGAGAGCGAGAGTGAGAGGAAGAGAGAGAATGAGGTGAGAGAAAGATTAAATATAGCTCACCATCATCCATACAAAAACAGAAATAGAATTATTCTCATGAGTTTCACACCTCTATCTATATATCCCTGTGGATGTACTTCCCTTTCCAATTTTCACCCCTAACAAACTATTTCTTTGTACTTTTCTTCTTCCCTTCTTTTACCCCAATCACCCCCTTTGCTGCCTCTTGCCACCTCTGTCATTTCACCCCCCACTTCCTCCATCTCTCAATCTTTCCTCAGACCATTAGTCAGTCCTGGCTGCTCTTTAGTTGTTATGGAGACGAAGGGATGGCGGGTCTAAAAATGGCTACCTCATTTAGTCCACCGTTATTCAGTGGATGTCCTGGGTCCCGCTTTCTAATAACGACCTTTTGCAGTTCAGAGGATTTTTGCTCTCAACGTCCAACTGGACTCATTCCAGTCATGTTAGCGGCGTTTTAATTGTCTGCTTGTTTTAAGCCAAGGAGGTAAATATGCTTGCAAATAAGAAAGAGACATTGCAGCTAGAAATAGTATGTTAGCAGCTGGGCGTGAGCCGGAGCCTCTTTTGTGGCTGTGTCTTGAGCTGCTGTCCGGAAGTCAGTATCGCCGTCATGCCAATAGAACCGTATCACGCTAGATATTCATAGTTTAGATTGCTTGGATGTAAAGATATTCTCTGTACGTGTTCATGTATGCTGAAATATGCACAGACAAAACAATATGAATTTGTCTGTGTCCTGACACTGTTGTGTGATGTTCCAGTGTGACACAATGTTTATATTTGTTGTGTAAATTACGCATAAACCTTCCCAGAATTACAGCGAAGCATAAGTACACGTACACATCTCCTGAGAGCTGTCCATGGTGCTGAAGAGGATGACGAATCGCTTTGACATGAAACTGGATTTGGTCTGTAAGCCACCATGTATTGCAGGGTACATGAAATAAAAAGCTTAAGTGAAACAAAAGATATAACAAACAGCATTAAAAAAACATCACTCTGCGCGTGTGCGATATATCGCTCTTTTAAAATGTCACTTTATTCACAGTGGGAGCTGCTAGCTTGCTACATTTTTCAGGCGGAACTGGTCTAGCCTGATGCCAATCTTACTGATCTAATACAGGCTGCTGTGGTCAGGAAACTGGACATACTATATCAAAGAATTATAATAACAACTTTACATACACAGTCCAGGCAGAAATGAGAATTATTTAATGGATTTAGATGAAAACATTGCCAGAATGTCCAGTGATCTGCACTCTGCTCCGCCAAAGTGCTTTCCAATCATCATTATGACAGCTATGCTTCACACTACCGCCGTCTGGACGTTGGCACCCTCTATAAAGAAGGTGAAGGTTGGCCACAGAAACTGGCAGATGTAAATCAGCGACGAGAAGCACAACACATGGCTGAGTTGGCGCGAAAGAAGTATTTGGCAGACAGTTTATCTCCACCCTGTAGTTTCCCTTCTCCCAAATGTCGGACAATTCATCTGTTGTTTGTATTATGTTGGGTCTATTCCATGTGATGGTAAACACGTATTATTAAAATGATATTACTTATATTAAACTTACATTAAAAACTCATATCTTATTCATAGATAATCGAAATCGAAATCATGACAAAAATATTTAATGAAAAAAAAAAGAAAAGATAAAGGCCTTCCATCCGTGTCAGGCTTTTAAAAAGGGCTTAAATCATGTGAAGTATCTAGCCACCTCGTCCTTGTCCGTCCGAGTGACGTCACACGAATTCGTCTTTGACTTGAAAAACTGAGAATTATACGAGTGTCATCACAGCGATGTCACAGAACAGAGTTTATAAATAGAGCCCAATTACATGATTTAATCACTCAACATTTTTTTGTTGAGTTTACCAGGCTACCGACTTGATTTCAAGACGGGGTGAGGCGTTCCTGCCCTGGTGAAGTATCCATCTCTTCGAACTGGTTGATTGGTCCTTTTCAGGAAGTGGGCCAGACATGCGGTTTGAGAGGCTCGATGATCCCGGGAAACAGATTTTCCAGGGAGAGTTGTTGACAAAATCTAGCCACCTAAATTCTTAATTTTAAAGAATTCAACACAGATGTAAAACGAATTCAACCGTTTGACATCTGTGTTCTCGGCTGGTTGAATTATTAACTAAGCCGAGAACACAGATGTCAAATAGTTGAGTTCACTTGTGTTTAAACAATGTGTTACTTGTAGCTTTCTATTGGTGCACCAGAGGAGGTAATATGATACTTTTAATATGAGTGTGTTCATGTAAATACATTTAAGAAGCAACAACTTTTATAACTCCCACATCGCTTCAAGTTTCTCTATCTTTTGTTCCTCTGCCAACTAACCTCAATGGTTGAAATGTGAGCTTCAGTTTGGCCCTGATGGGGAAGAGAGCGTCTCGGATGGATCGAACCCCGGCAGTCACTTCATGAACACCTCACCTGATCCCAGAGACAACACACATCTGAAAGGTGTCTGAGTAAATCAAGTCGTTTTTAGTCGCCGGGAGATGTCGCGCAGAAGGACATCTTTGTTCACGCTGCCCGTGCATGTGGGCGTTGTGTGAGACACACAGCTAGTGAACTGCGCTGATGCCCCGGTCAGAGTTGTCAGCCACGATAAGTGAGAAGCGATGACGCACCATGCAGAAGTGACAGCTTGCAGCTGCGTGACTAATCTGTTGTGACAACCGTCACGCTGTGATACTGATAACGTTGTGACTTATTCTCCACGTCACTGTCAAGCTGCTAACTAATATGATATGATCACACCTGCCTATTGCTGTGATATCAACTCCACAGCAGGTGCGATTAACGCCACTCGTTCTCAGCTCAGGGGCTACAGGATAATTGTGGTGCATCACAAGATTCTGTTTATTACGAAAACCTTTTTCACTGTGCTTGTTTTTATTGCTATTATCAATTTTATCAATTACAACTGCACTTTTGTAAAAATTGTAAAATATCTGCTGTAAAAATAAGAAGATCTCTCTAGTGATCTCTATGTGTCTAAAGGTCAGATGGAGGACTTTTTTGTACACGATATTTGATGACACCAAACAGTGGTGATGAAAGATATTGTTCTCAGTTGGATAGTTGACTTCTGGAAGGTTTTCCACTCAAGAAAAATCAAAATACCATATAGCAAAATATATATATAGTATATAGTCATTATGTGTCAAAGTCAATGTCAGCGTTACTCGCAGTAGATTGCATCAGCGTAAGCTCTACGGAGAGACAACCACACCATGAGTTGGTAAAGCTGAGCGGAATAAAAACATGTGGACATTAACTAATACAGTATAACACTGTGAAACTCAACTATATTTTCTGACTGATGATATCAATAGTTAGATAACTTGACTTGACTAATTTCAGTTTTCAGCATCGACAACACACAATTAAACCTCTAATACACTTGTGTGTTATGAAGACCTGTGATTCTGCAGGACCATGAATCCATGTGTCTCCTCTGGTGGCCCATAGTGCAGTGGGTGGTGGGTTCAACAGATCGTCTTGACAGAATAAGGAATTGTGTGGAGGAACTCCTACAGCGCTGCCCTGGTTGGTTTAGTTAATATAAGCCTCTTCGCCTTCCACAGTGTGCTCTCTCATTTCTACCTCCCCCTTATCCTTTTTACTCTCTCTCTGAAACACACACACACACACAGACACACACACACACTGAACCCTTCTACCGGCTGCTTGTCGGTGCTGGTTACCTTCTGCCCCCAATGGATGGGCTTAGATCACCCAGTTGTTGGATTACCTCCCCTCCCCCCTTCCTACTCGTTGCAAGTCATGTCTAAAATGTATGTGCTTATGTGCTAAGGTGTTTTTTTCCTGCTCCCACACTGTACCCCTCTCGGGGCATAGTCGGGGGGTTGGTGTTTTTTCTCGCCTTCTTCCCTCATGTTATGCTGTAATCTTTCATCCACCCTTTCTTGTAATTTCGATGCTTTTGTACCTGTACTCTGGCAAACGACAAATAAATATATCAATCAATCAATCAATCATTCACACGCAGAATATTCAAGTTGTTATGCAAGATCGAATGTTGCTGCTCAACAGCCTGAGATACTGGCCTCGCTTTATGTGAATCAGTTGAGTATCAGCCTGCATATTGGTTTATGTGTCAGTTAGGTAAATGTTTGCTCTTTGGCTAGAATGAATAATTTATTTGGGTAAATGATTTATTAGCCATCTGTTGGAAGAGAGAGAGGGAGAGATGAGGGAAAGGGAGCAAGAGAGATAAAGACAGAGTGAGAAATGTTAATTCCGTGCAGTGCGGAGAGAGATGAGTCGTTGGCGGTGGCACAGCAACTCATTCGAGGTCTCAAAAGTTCACAAACAAAACCAATGAGAACAATGGAAACGTTGCATAACATCATGATCACTGCCTACATACTGTATGCTTCCATTAAAGGCAGGGCAAGAACAGTGATGAATTAAAGAGTTAAATATTTGGAAATACACATTGCAAAACAAACATCCGGCAATGCAAGTTGAAAATAAAATGCAAAATTCAATTTCATATGCCAGAGGTAGAATACGTTTCTTGATCCTTCACAAAAGAAGTAGCAATAACGCAATGCAGAAGAATGATGTCATTCCAAGCAAAAGTCCTGCATTCAAAATGTTTCTGCCGGACTATATTATAAAGAAAACTTGCAGAAGTATATATGTTGTTGTGCTGTATGTTGCTCGGCCCTCTGGTTGAACTGCTCTCTTTTACTCTGTGCACACACTTCATACACAATCCTCTCTGCAAGCATACATAGCATAGACAACACTACTCTCAGGAGTGGACAATTATTATTTTAATTAATTACTTTATTTATATTTAATGATCTTTTATCCAATCTATTCATTATTACCCTCTTTTCTTTTCATGGTGTGAGCACCATTTGATGTGTGTTGTTCTCTCTGTGTTGTACACTGTACCTGAATACCATGTGTACCAAGACATACAACTGAAAAATAAAAATATATATTGTTATGTTGTTGAAAACTAAATTAAAAATGAGTTCAAAAAAAAGAAGAAGTGCATATCAATATCACATTCAAGAACAATATATATTCTTGAACTCTGTTTTTGTCTCTTGTGGACAATGTAAGCCAAATGCAACACATTGCTTGTTGGTAATGACACGACTGACCAAACACAGCTCACGAAGCTGCTTCGGTGCTGAATGTACTGATACAACATGGTGTCCTCAGAAAAGCCTGTGCCACATGTAATGCCCCTCACATATTGTCATCTTAATAAATATTCCAAGTGTACATAATGGATGCTGAAGGATGATCACTGATTTCATATGCAATTTGTACTCTGGCCCAGAACCCTCGCACAGGTACTGACAAAAAACTCCCCCAAAAGAACCTTTAACGGGGTGAACACCTGAGGGAGAACAACAGAGGAGAGATCCCTCTCCCAGGATGGATATGAATGAAATACATGTTACAACACATTCAATGCATGACAGAAATGAATCATATAATGAGAGTAGTCAGACTCCTGCAGGTCAGGGTCTTTAAAGATAGTCATACCTTATTTCTATTAAGCTTAGGGCTTAAAACACTTCTACAGCACTGTCTGGCGCCGGCAATTGCAAAATGTAAATTACCGTAACTCCTCCACTTTCCTGTCCCAACAAACAAAAATAAGGACACTGGGAAAAGAACAGACAGAAGGCAGCGTTTTCTCTGCCATAAAAGCACTGGATGTGTGAGGAGTGCAGGGTTGGGACTCCAGTTGAACAGGAACTGCTTCAGGGAGCTAAAGAAATCTCTGAAACGTCTGAACATGGACACATATAACAGCCTGTAACATGGACACTGAAAGCTCCAGGCAAAAACAACTGTTTGAGAAGATGTCAAATAGGTTCAATGTCATTCTTGCAATGTGAAAAGTTGTATACAAGTTCATTTTAAATGGTTTATAAAGAGAAACCTGATGAAAATTAAAATACGGTTCTTTACTTTACACACTGTTTTAAGCATATATAACATATAATAATAACAAATACTTTGGAAAGAGACATTTCTCCCTAAAAAAAGTGCAACACATTTTTCACAAAGGACATTTTCTGATTTTCTGATTGATAAAAGAAGAGAAAAAGAACCAGGCGGCCTGTCACCATTACAGCTCTAGAGGGGTTTTAATATCTGTGACGGTGCCGGTTTGAACCAATATATTGAGAGACTGAGGATAAGTGAGACTCTTTGTTTCACGACATTGTGGAGTGATCTTGTAGTCATCTAAACTCTGACTCTCCATCATTTTATGCCACTGATATTTCAGCACACTGGATCATGGTGCACTGAACACTGGAGATGTTTCAAACCTGCAGTCTCTGGAATGATCTCTGATTCACTTAACACCGCTGCCCTCTGGACACTCATCCATTCAATCTCACTGCTTGTCAGAAGCACTCGCTCCAACACATTCATGGCCTGGAACCAAGTGAAGAGAGGAGATACGGGTGCGAGCTGGCTAAAAACTATTTCTCCAAATTACTTCTGCTTGGGATTCCCATATGGGCTGTGTAGAAACGTTTCTCTTGCCAACAACACTGATAGTTGATTGTGACACCTCCCAGAAGACATCGGATTCTGGTTAAAACAAAAACTGACTGCCATATAAAATACTGCATCCCCAAAGTGTTTCGTTTAGCTCAGCAAGTTATTCTTTTGAAAGAAAAAAGAAAACAGAGACAAAAGGTTTTAGCTGGGGCTTTTAGAATCAGGTTCTTTGGAGCAACAATTGGGTCAACCCATCACAGAGCCAGCAGTCAGGTGACTTCTGTTCATTAGCATCAAGATGCGAAGATTTGCATATAGTCCTGACCAATATTTTGTGAGAATAGAAAGGACAGTTTGTATTATCTTGGATCACACCCACAGAGTGGCTGAGGAGCAGGATCGCTTGTTGACCGGCAATTACTTCTTAAAAAGCCTGCCGTCTCTGCTTGAAGCGGACAGCCATCAATAAGACATCTCTCTGTGGAGGTGACAGGAGGAGGCGGAGATGGAGGCGCAGCGCTCCACTGGCCGCTGTGCGCCTGACAGCTCATCTACGGTCACTGCAGCGAAGACCACAAAGAAAATTGAAATCGAACTCTGTGATACAGGACTGTTGAAATATTGAGAGGAATTTTATTCAAGATTTTAGTTGGTTTATAACTTTTACAATTGTAGACTTTTACAAGTCAAGTTACCGTAACTTACAAGTTGGTGTATTTATGGCTCCCGAGCACAAATTAAGTTTTGTTTAGACTCACAATTGGCGTCAAAGTGCGACTTTTCATAGACGCCACGTGCGCTCCAAACATGACCAGAGGCGTTTATACTCTGAAGAATCAAAAAGACAACAAGTGTAACCCATACGCCCATACACTGTAGGTGGAACCAACACAAAACATAAACCAACTTCCACAATGACATGGGGGGATTGTAATCCTCTGTAAACTCATATCTCATATTCATGGACTACTTTATTGCCTTTGTACAAGCCCTGCAAAGAAAAAGCTAATGAGTTACATGCAATATAAAAAAAGGGTAGTTGAATATTCTGTAACCATTTTATTTAGCTGCAAAATATATATTCAAATGATTTTTAAGACCATCTGTTTCTATCGCATTTAACAGCGAATTGGCCTTCTTTGTATAATCCCTAGACCTGTAAATTATGTTTTTATCAGATTACATTTTGTGAGTTCCAAAAATGTAGGGCTGGAAGAGCAAACGCCGCCAACCGGCCGTGATTACATTATTTCCCCCAAGCGTAATATGTTTCCCTGATTGGCCTATGGAAGACCACATTTGACTTTTTAGAGGCTATCACGGATACCACGGTTTCTTGGCACAGCTCCATCTCCAGTAATCCCACTTCATATCACAAACAGTATGTTGTTATGACCCAGTGCAGTGTGCATGTCAGCCCGTCTCCCTGTGAAGTGAACAACGTTTCTTTACAACTCGGTGTGTGGAGTGCAGTCTTCGCGGCGCTGACACCTGCTGCGCCACCATCTCTGTCCGTCTTTGAAAGAAATCATTTAATTCTAAACTCCGTCTGTAAATTGTGGGAAGACTCTGTTCCAAGTGTATCTCGTTCAGCAAGTCTTTCAACCGGAGCCTGAGCAAATCAGAGGGCACTCACCAACGGGTTGTCTGCCTGAAATTGGAGTTGTCAGCACAAATTGCCAGTTCCTAATGGACAAATGTTTCTGTGAATTTCTGCTCAACCCTTTTTCTGTAGTCTAGTAATTGAACTGAGTTCCTGTTAACAGCGGGACCGCTTTCATCTTAGGATAGCACCTCATCCACTGATCAGATCCCAGACTAGACTGTATAAAGGCCCTTGACACAGTCTTTGTTTCACGGCCCACTCAGCCTCTTTATAATGGCGAGAAACATGAAGAGAGAGAGAGAGAGGGGCATACAGCGTGAGTCTATTCCCATCATCATAATTCACTCACTTAATTCAGGATCAAAGCTAAAACACCAATTTCCCTCTAAGGATGTCATTTGAATGTCACTTGCTGCACACTCTGTCTTCATCTTATTCACGTCCATGTTCATGTTGAAAAGTGAAAGAAAAGTGTTGCCAACACACACATAAGCAAATGAATAAGCACATTCCCCCATCAGACGACAGGAAAAGACAAGTATATCCTGGTCTGGTCTAATTGTAGAGGCATTGACCAGAGACACCTCAGGACTGGAAGCCAGTGACGACAGGTCTATCTGTGTATCTGTTTGTGTGTGTGTGTGTGTGTGTATGTGTGTGACAGTTTAACAGCTGTATGACTGCCAAACAGTCCGACGATGCTGTTGGCTAAAAGACATGCAGTTGTAGCACATGGAGCTGAAGAGAGGAGTTAGACACAAATAAAAAAGATGGTGACTTGTCGGTGTCCTCTTGTTCTATGCTTGTGCAATATCTCTGGTTTGAGTCCAGCTGGGGACCAATGTTGCATATCATCTCTCTCCCCTCTTATTTCCTTTCTTCACTACACTAAATAGCATATAATAACATGCCCAAAAAATATGCATTTTTAATAGGATTTTGGACTGGAAATATTGTCTCATGGTCCGCAAGTTTATTATGTTTAACAACCAGTTAACTTTTCATTTTCTGCTTATTTTACAACTAAAACGCAGTGCAAAGAGAAGACAATTAACTATTGAGACCGTTGAGACATGTTAAGACTCAGTCTGAGCCTTACAAAATCAATGTCTTGAGATTCAATTTACAAAGTAAAAAAGAAAAAGAGCCACCTCGACTTAGCAGGAACGGGTGGATACCAGAAGTGGGAAAAGGGAAATGCTCCGTTATGCTCTTCTTTCCCAATCTCTTCATCCTTACTCTCATGAACTCCCTCTGAGCTAACTCCATCTCTCCACCACTCTCTCCCATCCCCCTCTAAGTGTCTGGCACATAGTGGTGATACAACCCTTCGGTGGGCGTCGCCCCCTGCCAACTGTTGCCAGTCTAATGGAGGGCTTGCCAGCGAATGAGACTGCCAAGGTGCCAATTAGTACGCATATTACGTATAGAGGCATCCTTCTCATTTGCTCCAGCTCTATCTCTTCTCTCATGTCTTTTATTTACTCTGTTTATCTCCTGGTTTCAGCCTCCTCTTTTCTCTGACTTCCCTTCACAACTTGCCATGTAGGAGTCACAGACCGGTGAAGCGTGCGTGAATCCCTGAGAAAACCTGCAGCCCCGCTATTTGAATTGCAGTTCCAACAGTCCTCAGCTGCAAGATAACAGCCTTTAAGGAAACAGCGAGGGCAATCTGTTTTTGTCATATGTCCCTCCCACTCACTCTGTGTGTGTGTGTGATACAGACCATCTTGAAACACCAAGGCAGCTTACTGGAGTAGTCATGACCTCAAGCGTCGACACGTTAGCAAATGGTTCCATAATTACACATGTCCAAACACAATGTTGAGTGAGTCAGAGGTATCCACTGTGGAAGGGCTCACAGTGAGAGTGTATTCACCCCCCAGAGGAGAACATTCTCCCATACTGGTAAATTAGAGTTTCTGCCTCTATGACTCAAGCATATAAACCTTGAATAAAAGTCCGCTCAGTTCAGTCATGCAAGTTGATCCAACACCTCTATGACAACACTGAACATTATAAGCTTCACAGATGATGGGTTTCATAGTACTGAAGGAATGAGTAACGGACAGGTAATCGGTGTGGTTGGCAAGTCTGAGCCTTTTTGACTACTTGCTGTTCACCAAGCCTGAAGGGACAAGTTGCACCTGTGGATGTACCCAGAATCCCTCTGTGTTTGGGGCCCAACAGGTATATAATCACCGGTGGCCACTGAATATTATTTTAATGACATCCAGAAAGTTTCCCGTTTTGCTGGGTTTCTGTGCACTTTTAACCCCACTAGGGTTCATAAAGAACTCACAATATATTTTATAAGACAGTGAGTGGCTAATAAAGAACGGATTGCAGAAGCTGATAGCACCAGGAATCGCCCTCTCTTGCCACCTCCATCTGCACAGCCTCGGGGCTTATCTCTGTGGCTTTACTCCGTGGAAACAGTTCTATTTTTTCCGTCAGCCACCATGGAAGAAATAACCACTAGTTCTGCTTTCTGCTTGTTGTTGAAATTTCACAAACGTCGGAACATCTAACGCCCTCGTGTCTGGGTTCATGACATCACCCGAAGGCGCACACAGCTCGGCTAAGAGAGGCAAGAAAATGCCCCAAAAATATGTTAAATTAATAACTACTCTACATTTGTTTATACTGTGCATCAAGGTTACATGTTTGCATGCATACGGCATGTGTGAGTACAGGTTTGGGGAGTCTGTATCTGTATTTGTAACAGTCTGTGACCCCTCCGGTCTGCAGAGGCCTCCTAATTACCAGTGTTGGGAGTAACGCGTTACAAAGTAACGCGTTACTGTAATTCCACTACTTTTAGCGGTAACGAGCGTGTAACGAAGTATTTTTTAAATCAACTAACGCAGTTACAGTTACTGAAATTTAAATGAGTTCGTTACTCGCGTTACTCTCTTTTGTGAAAAATGAACACTTGCAGACAAGAAGACAAGCTAGGCCGACTTTAGCTGCTTCTGATCTGACATCGCAGGACCTTGGTGGCGCAATGATATTGTAACGTCTCGGACGTTATGGCACTGATGACACGGAGACGGGACGACGTTATTATTCCTCCCTTTATTGGGCATTCACAAACACAGACAGCGTGCTCCTCTCAGCTCAGCAGCTCGAACATCAACAACAACGGTACCCGTCAACCACCCGTAACTTCCGTTTTACGACAGGTTAACCCCGCCTCCCCTCTACTCCGCCAATCACAGGCACGCCCCCTCGACCAGCATGCACGGTGCCACACTGTGATTGACAGCCACTTCCAGTGTTGCCAGGTCCGCGGTTTTTGCCGCTGGTTGAATTTTTTGTCCGCTGGTTCGGGTAGACCTATTTTGCATGCAAATTACATGAATATCTTTAAATAAAAATCCATATTTTAAATGAAATAATATATTTATACCCAAATCCTACCAAACTGACTCCAGATCAGCACGTACACGCCTCACTAGCACCCCCCCCCCTCAATTATATGCAGCACCTCAAGGCACCTTTGTTTTCTCTTTTAATTAGTGTTAATACTGTAGGCCAATCACTTTTATTTCATTGGGCCTAATGTAAAAAAAACACTGTTAAATGACTGAGACAGTTATTTTGTATTAAGTTAAGTATTAAAAGGGACTTTTGTACTACTGCTTGATTTGAAGGCCTGTTGCCCTGTTGATTGCAATAAATAGGTCTACAACATATGTTTATTGTGTTTGACTGTTCAGTACTGTTCATTACATTAAAAAAGCAGACATGAAAGTAACTTAAAAGTTACTTTCCCGAGTAACTAATTACTTTTGATATACAGTAACTAGTAAAGTAATTAAATTACTTTTAAAAGAAGTAACTAGTAACTATAACTAATTACTAATTTTCAGTAACTTGCCCAACACTGCTAATTACTAACTGATAGTTAGCACTGTGACTCATCTCAAATGATCAGCAGTTCTTATAATCTTCACTCACTCTCTAATAAGATTGCAAACCTCGAGTGGCGGCCTGCAGGTGAGTGAATGTGTCCATGTGAGTGTGTATGTTGGATAGTCTGTGTGTGTAATAGAGAAAGAGAGAGAGCGAGAACATTTTAATTAATTAGTCTTTGCTGTAGTCAGAATGATCATTTCGAGGGGAGTCTATCTGCAGCTCACTTCTTCATGCTGAATATTAATAAAAAGAGAGCTGGAAGGCTATTCCATCCAGATCAAACACGTCTCCTCCTTAAGTCACAATCAGTAGCTTAAATTGAACCAACAAAAAAAACATTTTGAACTTGTGTTTGAAAAAGGAGTATCTTCCTTTTGAAAACTGTTTTGGGAAATATTAGCATTGCATTAGATTGCATTAATTTGGACATTACAAATTACTTTAGCCTCGCCACACACTGACACCGGTACCCGGAGAAGCCCACACATCAATACCTACTTCCTGATCGATACACAACACTAGCGGACGGGTGAAATGTGATTGCAGAATCTGTCACCCTTGGACACGCCTCGGTGTCTTCTTCTCTGACCCCATTCAGGCAGGTGAGATTAAAACAATTCATGAGCATGTGTCTGTCTCACTGTGTTTAAATTAAGCTTCTGGTTTGGGTCGTTTAGTCACATGCCATGGGGTTGGGTTTCCTCAACTGCTTTACCACACATCACACTGATCAACAAGCGAGAGGGGCAGGAGGCTCTCTGGCCATATCCTCTCCTCCCGTCTTCCACAACACTTCTTCCTGATGTCATCCCTCTCTCTTTCTCTCCTATCCTCCTCCTTCCTCCTCTTATGTCACACCCTTTCTCTCTCCAACAGCGGGTGGAGGATTGTTAAGAAGCCAGAGCTCGGCTCATCAATTATTTAACACCCAGAATCATGTAGAATTCTCTAAGAACCCTGTCTTCCATTGTACTTCTGCACTGTGAATTGATTAATATTTCATTTGTGTGTGTGTGTGTGTGTGTGTGAGAGAGAGAGAGAGAGAGGTTAATCTGCAGAAATCTAAAACATTTCCTCTCTTTGCTATGACGGTGAGGCACCTTTCTTGTAACTGCTGTAAAATGCCCTTTACGTAACACCTTTCCCCCACAGAACAGACTAATGTAGACATAAGCCCCCCGGGGCATTTAAGGCCTATAACTAACATGTTATTGATGTGCTCTAAGTACAGGGTAAGGTGATGGTTTCCAAGTGTTCACCACCTCAACAGGACACACAGCTTCTTGGAATATGACGTCAGCTGGTTGTTAATCCAACAAGGTGCACAGCGAACAGATTGTAGTTAAGGAAGTCATTTTTTTCAAAAAGATCCCTGCCTATTAGAAACATAGTTCACGAAATATACTGCTTCTTGAAAAAATACATGTGACTTTCTACAATAGACCAATAAATGCAGTGCCCCTGGGGTGTAAACTACTCTTGAAATACTGTAAAGGGTCTTTAGCACTGCGAATATGTAATCTGAAATCAAACACTGACTCTCAACTGGTCCTTTTCTAAAAGGAAATGAAGTGCCGACAGTTACCACATGAAGTGGTCAAACAAGGATAATATTTTAGGGTGCACTGATGCCATTTATAAAGACATTTAGATGAACTATGGTGTGTTTTGAAAATAATCTTAACCAAATGGTAGGAAATACCCCCAAAGACAGGAGTTCATATTTATAATGTGATTTCTGACATATAGCAGATGAGACTTGGAAAAGTTAGCATCATAAAATTGACAAAGAACTAGAAAATTTTGTCGTCGAGGTGAAACTCAAAAGCAAATTTATGATATAATTAAAACTCATGCTAATCAGATTCACTAACACCAAATGTGTAATTTAGCAAATTGAAATGAGATCATAACTCCCGATAACAACTCCTTGTGTTACTTCTTCACAGGAAACGGATTCCTTTTAATTTGGCAGCAGTGAAATAAAAATGAAAGACCAAATATCAAGGGAGCCGGTATTCATATTCAGTTTAAACTATCACGCAACAAAGAAAGTGTTAGTCAAACTTGAGCAACCAAAGCAGCTAAAATAACTGCAACCATAACCCTATATTCTACCAACTGGGGTCCACAGACTCCAGAGATACTTTATTCTCTCATCCAATTATTCATGATTCATTTCAATAGATTTAAATATTTGAATCGAAAAAATAACAATGTGTTGGGGTCTTGGGGGACCTCAGTAAAAAGTACCCAATTTGGCATGTGCAGTTTTAATAGATGTAAATACCTCTTGAGGTCATGTTTGCCATGGCTCCTGAGTTACACTGTCACGGCGGCAGGAGCTCCATTTTTGCTTTCTTTCATAAAACCATAATAATCTGTTTGTTTTTTCTTCAGATGACAATAATAACATTTTGAGAAGAAATACATTTTGCTGTGGTAGTTGTTTCTTGCAGTATTTTTTTCTTGGTGGGTTGTCCGTGTATGTTAAACATGTTTCAGGGGATTAGAGGAGATCACAAGGACACCGGGTGGTTGGAAGAGAGAAAAGCTCACAGAATCACCATCCCTTTCAATCCCGAACGCTAATCCTGGTTCACAAAACTGCATTCAAAGACGTGTTTACACACACACACACACACGCTTGTCGACTCACCCACTGAGGACCACAATGAAGTCCATGATGTTCCATCCATTCCTGAGGTAGGACCCTTTATGGAACACAAAGCCCAGGGCGATGATCTTGATCCCAGCCTCCAAACAGAACATCCCGATGAAGTAGGGCTCCGTCTTCTCCTGTAAGAGCGAAGCAGATAAACAGAGGGATACTTGGCTTACACTTAACTGGAATGGAAGCACTGTGCATGGAGGTGTCATGTCTGGGTTTCGTGAGGATCTACAGGCTCCATCAGAGGCTGTTTAGATTCGTCTTTTGACAGAAGAGGGGGAAGAGTGGGAAGTGTGGGAATAGTGGGAAGTGTGGTCGTGCGTGCAGAAGTTTCAATGTGTGAAGAACTCACCAGCCTCTTGGACATGGGGGTTTTGTCCTCTCCAGGAAGGTGCTGCTCCAGAGCCAAGACGATGCAGTTGGCGATGATGGTGGTGAGGATCATGTACTCAAACGGAGTGGAAGGACCAAGTTAAGGAACTTTTGACCGACCTAATATTGAGTGCCTGGTAAAGTATGATAATTTGAAAAGATAAGGCTGGTCATATTCTATGTTTGTGTCATTGGCAACAAATTCCATTTAAAGATCAAAACCAAACATGTTAGTGAGTCTCTCAGCGTGACCCACTCTGACTGTGGTTCTCAGACCATCAAGTCCAAGGGAATCTATTAAAATCAGGTCATGAATATATACTTGTATTATATAAAAGGTTTGGTAATTTACTAAAACAACCAGACACTGTAGCTTTTAGCAAACATTGCTCCGAAAGGAGTAAATAGTGCATTTGTTCAGGACTATTTTAAGCCGCAGATCTGATGCACTCGTGAGCATCTCCGGCAACAGAATGGGATCAACTCAAAATAAACTACAGTGCCCATGTTCATGGTAGTAAGGGAACATGTTTCGCCCAGTGCAACAGTGGAGCTTATTTTAACAGGCTTTGATCCACAGTGGAAGTTTAAACACAGAGGAATAAGCTATATCAGACATTGGATACACAAACACTTGTTAGTGACAACAGTTCGTTGTTGGTTTTGGTCTTTTTATAGAATCTTTTGAAATTAAGAAATATAAAGTATATTTCCAGCCTCATCCTTTATGTAATGAATTATTTAAAGAAGAAAATAGCATCAAACACAAAAGTGAGTTGGTCTATTCACCCCAGCACAACAGAAGCTCAGGAAATGTACATAGTTTAATAAATGAAAAATCTTTCTATGATATTTATACACAGTCCGGAAAGTATATGCTCTTAGAATGAAACCCTGCAGCAGCCCTGCAATTCCATTGTCATGTAAGCATTGATAGTCAGGCGCACATTGAATCCTCTGCATGAAACAAAACAGAATTAACCTGCATGTTACGAGCCTCGAGGCCGTAGACAGACGCAGGCTAAACATTATGTGGGGTCAGCTGCAGCAGACAGCGACATACACACACACACACGCACACACACACTGAGGCAACAGAGGGCTTATGGAGGAGGGATGATCGGGTGGGCCTTAAACGTGATCCCATAAACAGGGTCACTGACTACAAGCTTCAGTGCCTGCTCTAGGGGACCTGTGTTGGTTGTCGGTTCAACACCGGCCGCTTTGGGGTTGACCTAAGCCAGCAATGTGTTCTTTATCTAAAGTTCTGCGTGGGCAGTCCCCATTCTGCTGGTTATGTGCAGAAGAGGTAGGAAGGAAGGGAGCTTAAAGCTGCAGAGTGGAGACAGGGAGGGAGAGCGGAAGTAAGGAGGAGGCAACGGCAATAGAGGGACGCAACAAGTGATAAGGGGGATGACGGGAGGTCAGTGGAAGTGAAGACGATGGCTATTTAGTGTGTCAGAAGCTTGCTAAACCGGTTGGTGAGGAGGAGGCAATGGGACCAAATAAGACTGACACCGGACATAAACAAAGCAAATATAATCTTACTCCCACCAGCCCGGAGGGATTCTAACTTAAAACTCGCCTGAGCCACAGATTTGACTCAGTCATTGCAAGTCTATCGCAGAGAAATCTTTAGACAAATGAAACCACAGCAGCCATCAGCAATGAGAACGTTATGATGAGCACGAGAACCAAAAGCAAAAAGTGTTTTCACTGCACAACAACTGTCTCGGGCTGAGGGGTTGTGTGTTTTTTCGAGAAGTAAAATATTTCTTTTGAGTCACCCTCCGACAATAACGAGCCTCGCTTCAGAAGCAGCCATTCACCACGCCCTGCATTCCCTCGAACACACACGACACAAACAGCAGGAGGGGGAACGCGAGACGGAGGAAAGAGAGAGGAAGGAAAGGGGAGGAAAGAGAGAGAATTAAGGAAGAAAGACAGAGGTATCCAAGGCAACAGGGCTCTCTTCCAGCCAAAAGTCAATCTGACAAGACGGTTACTGGGCACCTGAACTACCTCTGGTTACACACACACACACACACACACACACACACACACACACACACACACACACACACACACACACACACACACACACACACACACACACACACACACACACACACACACACACACACACACACACACACACACAGAGGCTAAATCGTTATATATCAGGCTAATTTTCAACACTATATGACGGACGTGGAAGAGCTACAACAGTTTCGTATCAGTCATCTAAAAGACTTTATCAATATTATCAAAGCTAAGAAACATGGTCTTGACTTTGTACACGATTTCAAAGTGGAGTCATTACTTAAATAGTATTAACAGTGATGCATTAATATAGATTTTATTACTTTCAATGTTCCTGCCCTCTGGGAGACCAGGCTGAAAATTGACAAATAAAACTGACTTTGACTTTGACTTTGAAACAAATACACTTCTCCTTGTTGTGAGTATGAGTACCTGAACTATAGGATGCACCTTGAACCTGCTAGAACTTGTGTTTTGACCACTTTGGGGTAAGCAGGAAACAATTTTTTACACATCCAGCAGAAGAGAAGCAACATTAATTTGAAGTTGTGTTTCTGGCAACCTCACAAAGTAAAGTCAAACATTCAATCTCATTTCAGCTCTCATTTATATTGTATGTCTCTGCCAACTCCTCAACCAAAATTGGCTTTTTAGTTATTTAGTTTCATTCAATTCAATTCAGTTTATTTTGTAATAGCCCATTATCACAAATTACAACTTTTCCTCAAAGGGCTTTACAGTCTGTACACATACGACATCCCTGTCCCAGGACCTCACATCGGATCAGGAAAAACTCCCAAGAAATAGAAAAATTCAGCCATGCAAAGTAAAATTACAGACCAGAGGGAGCAAACATGCTCAGTTCAAAAGGAACTGGGAACTGCTAGAGGGAAGAAATGAAGAAAGGGCCTTCACTTTGCACCGAGTTGACAAGCAAGATTATACATCATGCTGGAGCGCTGACTGAGGGCCATGTTAGCCAAACCAATATCAAAGTTATGGCTCTGTGTAACTTTACTACTACAACAATTATTAACATTGGTAGTCAGTGATAATATTGGCTGCTGTACAGCACTCATGACACAACCAACGATGCAATGGAAAAGTTAATCAAAACAGCAAAGAGGAAAACCAAATCAATCAACTGAAAAAGATGCTAAAGAGCTCAATGGAGCTGAAGTGCAGAGTCGGGTTATGACTGACTGGATTCCCTGACCCTGACATTTCAATAAATTCTCTCAAATTCAATGTCGACTTTGCACAAAATTACACACTCAACAAGTGTCTTTAACCAGAACCCATCTCCTCTCCTCTGCGCTGCTCTGGAGCGTGACGGCGATCGCGGATCGTCTACCAGCTTTAGCAGTGCGGCGTCTCGTGAGCAATCCTGTGAGTCACAGTGACGCTGGTACTCTGCCGACTACTCAAACATGCGTGTAAAAATAGACACGGAGACAGAGTGTGAGGCCCTGTGCATCTGTGAATACGCTTAGGCCCAGTGTGTAATCACCATTTGGAGTCAAATTAACTCTATTTCCTCCTGAGGAATGAAAAGACTGATTAACTACAATTTACATCTCTATTGCTGCGCTGTTATTCAAATATGCATAAGGTAAAATATGTTGTCAACAGAATGGATTTCACAGACTGCGGCACCAAACATTGTCCAATCGATCTTCAATTCCACATCACGTCTACACCTCAGTGGTCTGCTTGAGCCAGATGATCAATCCTGAGGATAAATGCGGCGATAGTTCAGGGAGTCGCAGCCATCCTGCAGTAAACCATGTCAACTCTGAGCCACAGCTAGCTCTTATATACACCTCTCTTTCAGGAAATAGGTGGACAAACAGTCCTCACACTAAAGGGCGAGGGTTACACATACTTCATGTGATGTTTTGTGGATTGGTTTTATTACATTTCTGTAAGCAGATTTAAGAGCAGTGCATATTAAGCATATAGTGCAAGGCCACATTTAGTCGTTTAGTTTCTTCAGATCTATTCACTCAAGAAAATCTACTCTAATTAAAGAAGTTTAAAAAAATGCAAGCACTAAGCGGAAAAACTGTTTTTGTAATTGGAGATAAATGAGAGTAGGGCCATATCAACTCTAAGGGTCATTTCCTTCCTTTCATGCAAGGATGCCATTTAGAGGGACTTTAACGGTCTTTCTCAGGTTGAAGCTGGCTCTAGAGACATTTGCAAAGGATTTACAACCTTAAATGCATACTTAATCACATTAACATTCTTGCAATTCAAATACGGGTTCGGCCAAACCAGGGTTTCAAATGCACGGACAGTCCTCAAAAAGAACAGTGGCCAGTACTTAAAATGTCTACCATTCATATTTAAAAACTCAAAGTCTGAAAACTAGCAAGCACATGGTTAGTGTGCCCTGATGAAACACACGATTAAAGCCATATAAATTATTTAGAGGTGTACCTTCTCAATGGGAAACTTCCCTCTGCGGGGGATCTCAGTGGGGATCAGACAGGATGAGCAGCTGTCAGTCCTCACCAGGCCTGGCGCACAAATCTCAGGCCGTTGACTTAATTAGCTCTTCCTCTTCCCTGCCAGGCCTTGATCGCCTTCCATCGACTACAACCTCAGGCAGGTACAGGGGGCTCACAGTCAGACGTACGCATACACACATTTAACCACCTCTTCCAAAACATATAAGGCGGAATATGTACTCATGTAAATATCAGAACAGAGTGGAATAGACTCTCACAAGCCCACAGCACTCGGGCTCTGGATAATTCCTAAATTGATCTGCTGTAAATTGAGCACTCAGAGAAAAAATAGCCTCTTACAGCAAGGAGACAGCGGCATGTTGTTTTGCAACTCATAGCTGACCTTTAGGAGATGTCCTGCTGAAAGAGTGAGTGTGTGTGTGAGAGAGAGAGAGAGAGAGAGAGCGCGAGTGTGTGCTCTTATATTTCTATTTCTGTGAGGACCGATTTGCATTTCAGACAACGAGAAGTGAGAATGTTTTAGGGTGGTTTTTCCTACTTTAAAGGCTATTACGGGAAGAATTATGAATATAAATAGGTTTATGCTAAATTTAAGGGATCAGGTTAAACTGCTAACTTGTGAACATAGATGAGCAATTATAAGCCTAAGAGACAGATTTACCTCAGGAGTTGATAAGGGACTCACTCAGGGTTCAGTAAAAGTTGCTCCATGACTGCTGGAAGTGTCAATAGGCAACTAATTGAAAACAAATTTGCCATATTAGCTTAGAAGTGCAATGTATGTCAATTTTGTGTTCACAATTGTTGTCCCCGAGTTATCAGTTTTTGCAGGTCTAAGTATAATTTGCATAAAGACATTTAAACAAAATACTTGTGTATTTACTGTAAATGAATACTCCCACTCCACACATAATAATACTAATCCATTTAATTTGTATAGTGCTTTTCAAGGTACTCAAAGACACTTAACATTTATACACCGGAGACAAAGTTACGGGGAGGAATTCAGGGTTAAGTGTCTTGTTAAAGGACACATCGACTAGGGCGAGGACTGAACCTCCGATGCTTTGATTGGAAGAGAGACCTGCTCACCACTGACCCACAGTCGCCCCACATGATTCACATAGAGAGCCACTCATCACAGTTCATCTCAACCAGATCATAGAAAGACTCAGGTCAGCATTATTCCAACCATATTCGTAAACAGTATAATATAGTCTGACTATAATAGTGAGTAATACTTGTTGTAATAGTATATGACAGTGCGATCAGACATCATTGCATATAATGCCTGTTAATGTCTGTTAATCAGATACAGTAGAGCTCATTAGGTGTAATGAGACACTCCCTCCACAACAGCACATTTACCTGGAGGTTATTCAGTCTGGATGCTTTCCTTCTGGTCACTGCAGCACACGTACTATTTGGATTAAAATGGTATTCTTGACACAGAAGATGTGCCTGTCGGTGCAATTATACCATCACTATTGTTTATGACCCAACCACTAGGGGGATGAAATATGATATGATAACTAACACACACACAGACACACACACACACCTCCACCGTTTGTTCCTCAACTATTGACTGAAATTCATCCAGTCTCTATTTTTAATCACCTCAATAGATGGGCAAGCCCAGCGAAAACAACAATAGACAGCGATCAACAAAAGAGGCCCACTCATTCTATTTGCTGGGTTTTTATAATCAGTAGGCCGGTCAGTCAGTCAGGAAGCTGTTGAATGGAGCAGAACAATAGCGGAGAGGAGGCCACACCTGGCCCGGACACCTGGTGAGCTGCACAGCAGCAGCACAAACACCAATAGACATTTGCGTGTCGTCGTCCTCCTCAACGACAGGAAGAGGAAATAATGTATAGTCGCGTTTCAGTAAGTCATGGAAGAGCGAGTCATTTGGTTTGAGAAGGGAGCCAAATAATCATTAATGTGACATCATTATTTGAAAATCAATACAAATGTTTTGTATCACATATTTTGATAAAAGCCACATTTAGAATGGAGAGCAGTCTGAGCCATAACATGCATGCACTAGAAACAAGTGCAGCCGGCCCGGCTATGCCAACACAGCGAGGAGAGAAGCTCAGATTACAACACACAAAGAGGGAGAGCGATTTCATTCTCTGCTCAGGTAGCTGTTAGATTCTATCTTTACATAGAAAATAGTTTACTAATCACTGCATGCTAATAAATAGCTAATAAATGATTCTGATTCTGATGCTGTATTGCACCTATAAGCAGACAGTGGTATACATTTGAGTTGGTAAGTGGTTGAGTTAAAGGCTGCAACTCCATGCAACTAAGCTTTCATTGAACAGGAATACTCATCAGAGTTTCCCAAAGTCCGAGAAGATGTCTTAAATTTTGTCCTTTTATCTGATCGACAGTCAAAAGCTTAGACATATTAATTTTATATGCAATATTAAAACTGAAAAAAATAAAAACCATCATATTGAAGAAGTAAATATTTGTTCTTTTTGCTTAAAAAATGACCAAAACAATTCATCACACATCATAAAAGTTGTTGATGAATGTTCTGTCCATCGAGGACTCGATTCATCAACGGATTGTTGCTGCTCTACTTGAGCTTGATATATTTACTGCATTTAGTGAGTATTGTGGCAACAGCAGGTCTGAATAGCCTTTTGTGTACAGACAAGATTTACAACCATAAACAGCAAAACTCTTCTGTCGTCCTTTAATCCACTTTCTGACATCTCCTCCCCTTCTGCATACATAGTTGTCTATAAATAGTTAAGTGATAACCCTCTAGATAATTAGATCCACTTCTGGATTATTGACCTATGAAACAATACAAACAGAGTGTCTGATTTAAAAGTCATACTCTACTTTCTCAATTCCTAATTCCCAGTATTGGATATATTTAAAATGAGTGAATCAATTAATCTTTGAACTCAGAGTATCTCACACGGTCTGTGTGTGTTGGTTGAATGTATCACGTCTCGCCCTGTGTGCACTGTCCATGGTGCTGAAAGAGACACTAGGGGACAGACACTGAAGACAATTTGGCTCACTTGTGGAAATATGATACACTTGTTGTTTATTTGTTACACTGTGACGCCGTTTACCCACCTTAGTCATTCACTCCTACAGGACTCCTTTCACATCTGCCACGAATGCGTTTGTATATTTCACACATTGCTTCACGTACATCATGAAGCAGAAAAGGATATGGCCACTCAATGACTTTCTTGGCGTACTTCCTGACCATGTTGTCCTCGCCAAAGATGAAGAGGGACCTGTTGACGCTGAAGCAGTTCTCCCTGACCGGGATGGGGTTGTACAGGGCCATGGTGCGGGCACGCTGCGCTTTGGTCTGCTTGAAGGCAGGGGAGATGCCACCTGTGGACATAGTAGCCCCATCGCGGTTCCGGTTGCGCTCGGACCCTCCATCACCCGGACTCAACAAGCCCGGGACGTCGTCTCCAAACCGGGCCATTCTGTCAGGAGGGGAGACGGGAGAGGGAAAGGAGGTTATAGTCTCCTAAGCAGGGCGCGGTGCTGCGCTAGGCGTGACAGCGGCGGAGGGGCGAGATCCTGACCAGTTTTAGTCCATCATCAGTTTTATTTGGAAAAAAGTAATACCGAATTCAGTGTTCCTCAACTTCAAAATATGTTTTACAAATTCACGGATTCACCTCCAGTCGGTCCAATTAGAGGCGCTCGTCGCTCTGCGTTAAACAAAGTAATCCAAAAAAGTAATTCCGCCTTATTTAACAATCCGTCGTCTTGAATGAAGCTGTAAAAACTGATTAATTTCAACGCGTTTGATTCCCATCCAAACACTAATATAGGAAAGAAAGGCTTCAACAGGTCACGTCTTCAGCCATCCTCAGTCCGCTGAGCGAGAAGCACGAGCGCAGGTTGATCCATGGGGTTTTAAATAAACTAGCAGCAGTCCTCTGAGTAATTCAGAGCACATCACTCCTGTCTCCCGTCTCCTCTTCTCTGTTGACCACCAACCACAAGAGCACTATCCTATTGCGTGCGTAGGACGAGCGGAAACAAAAGCAAAACAACTTTGTCATTTTCCACGCGCGAACAAAACAAAACTGTCAACTACGTGTCACACGGAAGAAAAGAAAATCCTCTATCCGTCTTGTCTGCATGAGGTTGGTGAAAGAAGTGTCTACCTTCCCCACCGCACTGTTCGGCAGCAGGAGAGGAGACAGCAGTGTCTCCTATTGCCACATGCGCCTCTCCTATAACCTCCGTTCCTCCCCACGTGTAGGCTACTTCAATATGCGCACATTGACTTAACGAACCATTCGTTACTACACAAAACAGGACAAACAGATTAACAAAGTAATAATGTGATGAAGACAAATAGTAGATGCCTCCATTTTGACGATTAAGGATTATAAACCAATTAAATATGTCAGGCTATTCAAGATATCCGGACCAGCTCGTTTTCGCTGAACATGTGCAATTATTGTAAAACTAGAGGTTTATTGTGGGACCACTTCCGCTTCCCCCCCCCCCCCCCCCGTGTGACTGGTTAATAGGCTACAATTAGAAGAGGGGCCATGTTGTGATATTTGATTCTGATGTTGTTCACCGCACATGATCGTCCGGTCACACATCGAGTCTGCAGGAGTAAACACCTGTTATAAAATGAAACCTGCGCCACAAAGACACTTCAGAGGACAGCAGCAAGCATCTTTGCGTAATTACAGAGTTCAGAACCTACTATTGCGATAGTGAAGGGGGGGGGGGGGGGTTGTACGGCTGTGTGCTGGCTGGAAGTGATCATATCTCATGATGATGAAAGCTTTTCAAACTGAAGGGAGGCGGGTGGGGGGGGGGGGGCAGGGACCGATGTCGGGTGGTAGGGTGGAGTTGAAATGTTACATCTGTCAGATCTGAGAAAATTGACTGTACTTCAAGCAATCGTGAATAGAATTGGCTTGAAGTGTCTGTTGATATTCTATGTGCCTTTTATCATCAATAAATCCCTTGAAAAGTGCAAAGCAACATGATGAATTGAGTCTTTTTTTTAACGTGAAGCCAAAGTCTCATAGCTTCTTCCTCTGCACAGCAGTGCTTTATGCTAAAATCAGCTTGCTAATAATCTCATAACAATAATGCTAACATAGTACTTTGAGAAACAAACTTAATAAAACTGAGTGTGAATGTCATTAGTTTGCATTTGCTCATATACCAAATACAAATTTTGACCTGAGGTCATCACCATGGGGGTATCTATCACCTTGTATGGTAATCTATCCAATAGATGAGATATTTTACTCAAAACCACAAGTGTGCACCTCATGGTGGCGCTAGAGGAAAATACTACCAACTGTCCAACTGCTGTAGCCCCCCGAACAGACATTAAAAACACTATGTGCCTATATTTTTAATACTATTTGCTACAAACTACAATGCTCAACGGTTTTAATGAACTACTTGCTTTTGAGGAAAAAGAGCAACTGTCCAAAAGCGCAAAGTACATGTCTGAATGAACGCCTTTATTCTCAAAAGCATCAAGCAGAGAGAATCAGTGTGAAGTCAAATTCACCAGTAAACTAATGTTAATGGAAACTGAAGTCAAAGGGAAGATGAACCACAGTAGACACTGATGGGTATTTAGTGATATGACGAAGGCAGTGATCAATGATGTGTGGCTTCTAACTCATTAGAGCTCCATTATGAGCTTTAAAAATAGAACACATAACAGACAGATTTATGACATCTCCTCATTATAGGTTATGAGAAAATACGTACAACTTGTTCTGTAACGGTCACCTCCAGTTATGAGGGAAAGAACTGCTGGGAGATCACGTTTCACGTGCTTTTTGCTATTTCAATATCAGCTGAGTGTGATAGACATGTGACTTCTGCCACTTAGTCTGTGCAGCAGTGATACCGTTATATTGTTTTCTGCAAAGAGAAGAGAGCGAAGCAGCCACGGCTCTCTTGGCTGAGAGGTGAGGGGTGAATTATGATAATTAGACGTTAGCAACAGGGATGATTAGGGTGGAGGGAACAGGGTTCTTACTGGATAAAAGACAGAAAGCGAGTTGGTGGAGTCTCTTTGTTGTCGTAGATGCTTTGAATTAAAAAAGGATACTTTTTTTTTAAGGATTAAAACTGAAGCCAAATGAAATGTGCAAAAAAAATGTGGGTCTGCAAGGCTCAGATCAACCAATTACTGCAGCTTTGATCAAACCAACGACAAGTTCAAATTGAGCAAGTCTTCATAGAAGTTATAATCGCTGACCAACACTGTACATTCATAAACACACCACATTTTCTTATAATGTGTGATAGACCATTTATTAAATAATATACTGTACTGCTAATCAGTGCTAAATAGGGGGGCTTGAAGTTAAGTGTGACCCAATTTAGATTTCCAGTTAAAAATAAGACTCCAGCAGCTACAAGTGATACTTACAAAGGACAAAGAACATTATTATTATTAACAAGGAACACATATTTCCGACCAAACAGAGGACTCTGAAAAACCGAAAAAGAACATCTTCCTCACGGAGGCAACAGAAAGTCTGACAGGATTTAGGAGCCCCAAAAACATTACTCTGTATTGTGCTGTCTATACTTATATACGAATAAAGGTGGAAACATTTTGACATTATCGATGTGTTGTTAATATTGGTAAATCTTCTCGCCAGAAGAGATGTCTAGCTTGCAAAAAATCTAGCCGAGGAACACAGGGTTACCACGGTTACTTGCTGTGGTGACAGCAGGTTGACGGTCCCTGCTTCGTTAATGGGATTTACACAGGACCGAGGTGAGAACGAAGATTTTAATTCAAAAATAGAACTAGTGAACAGAGAAACCTGGCATGCTCGTGTCTGGAACCCGGTCATTATCAGGCTCTTTGTCTAATCGTCCTGTAACTAAATTAGCTTCTTCACCCCGAGGAAAAGGATAGTCACACTTGTGAATTCACTTGACACTTCTTTGGTTGTCACATGTGAGCATTTGTTGCCAACATATTTCCATCCAACTCATCTTTGCTACAGTGTAGTGTTTACTGTCCACAAAAAAACATGAATAGATTCTCACAGACACAACCACAATGGCCAATTAATTGTTTGTGCACGTTTACTCAACAGGGCTTTACTGGACAAAGTTAGCCTTTTGGGGATTTTGCATTGGCTGGGTTTTGTTTCAGGTTAGTTTGTATGATAAGTCTGGATTTGTGCAACCGAGTGCATTATGGATTTGACACATCTATAAGGTATTGTGCAACTCAGTAATGCTATAAATATCAAAAACTTAGGTTCGTGACTGCCCAGCAAGAACAGTAGCACCACACTTACTGTGTAGTGGACGTAAACATGTTGGAGGTACCGAACATAAAAGAGACATCCAATGAAGGAATATCTGCTCTTACAAAAATCTTTGAACAAATTAAAAATAAACATTATTATCTTTACTTCTTGGGTGACACAATAATGCTCAGTCCAAATTTGAATGGAGCAAAGTCAAAATGAGAGAGAGAGAGAGAGGGAGAGAGAAAGTCTGTCTGAGTAAAAGTTGACAAAACATTTCCATCATTGTGGAGCTCATAGGAGGGACTGGCAACATTTTTAAGAGTTTCATTATTGTTTAAGTGCGCTTCTCTCCCAAGTGTTTTCTTACACTCTCCCTGTTTTAAATAAATGTATTCTAAAAAATAATTACAATTTCAGTCTACATTTCATTTAGTTAGGTGGTTGGAAAACTGTACCAATAATCAATCATCTGTACCAAAGGATTCTGGGTAATGTGGCTTTATTTAGGAATGGTCTTAAATTGGTTAAAAAATCATGTATTTTCAAAAAGGTAAAGGGATTTGTGTGACTTTTTTCCAGGAATGCGACAATATGTTCTATCTGTAACTGTCAGATTAGTCTCTATAGCAACAAGACATCCAAGAAGAGTCGATGTTGTCCAGTCCCCCACTGTTGAGATATGAGCAACAAAGTGAACACATGTGTCTTACCCAATTTTACTGCAACACCTACTCATCAATGCCATGTCATCTGACAAGTCATATATATATATACTTTATATCACATTCAACAGCACAACATATCAAGAGATGTTTTGGTCCCAAATACCTTTGTTGGGGTGTTTTCAGCGTGTCCAAAATTAAGTAAACTTTCATTTTGTTTCGTCTTAACTTTCACAGCCTGGAAGCTCAGCTTAAATATAGTCTCAGGTTCAACCTGTGTGTAATGCGTTATGTGCAATTCTCTGTGTTTCATGGATTTAAGACAGAGTGCGTAAATAACTGTACAGGATAGCTCCAGTTGACTGCTCATTCTGTTGGAAGGACCAATCGCCGTATTAGTGACAAGCTCAATGTTTAAAAAATTCAACTTCAAGTTCCTGAGTAATGACCACAGAGCCCGGTCTGTCCTTGCTCTGTGATTGGTGTTTTAACAGATGTCAGATGTTGTGTTCATTTATAATGAACGACTGTAATGCTCTAGCTCTCTCAATCAGCGCAGGTCTCTGAAGAATATTGGTTGATTGCATTTGTTGGCAGAGACACAGAAAACAGAATGAGAAATGATTATCTGTTGCATTTGCTCTTTATTTGCATGATTAAATACATCCACTAATAAGCCCTGCAAATGCAATGCAAGGCACCCCTTTAGAGCCCAGTGCACTTCCAAGGCAGTGTGTGTGTGTGTGTGTGTGTGTGTGTGTGTGTATTTGTGTGTTAGTCCCTGGCTACACAAAACACCAGAAATGAGCTGCAAAATGTGTGAACACTTTGGCAAATACTGAGCCGTTGTCCGTTTTGCTATTATGCAAAGGCCACGTTCCAATTGACATAGTTCGCAGAAAAGTGGCACACTGACAAATAAAGTCAACATAATCAAAACATGTCAAACAAATAAATGGCAGCAATCTGTAAAGTCAGTAGTGTCGGGAGTGGGTGAGTGAAAATGTGCTGCTTGGGTATTGTCCTGTAAAAAGCAAGAGGAAGGAACCAAAGAGCCACAATGGCCTGATACAGCATGCATGTGGCAACACGAGCCCAGGTGTGTGTCCCATCACTGATTACTTCAAACAGGTCCGCAGCCCCGGAGACAGAAGGCACAAAGCAAACGGGCCCACACACAATTGATTACATTTTCAGAGATGCATCAGCACAAAAACAATCAGTGCAGCTGATGTGTGCTGCTGCTGAACGTATGACGATACAGATATACATACATATGAGTAAAACACAACCACAGTGCATGGTGAGTGTTCCAGTAGAAATGAGCTTGAAGAACAGTCGGACGCCCTCACGGTTTCAGCCACAACTGTTAAGAATTGAAGTTTTGAGAAATGTATTTAAACTCACTTTTACGACGACATTTGATTAAATGTGGGAAATTATGCACCTCCAACAACACCTTCCTAACTGTGTCAGTATGTCAGTATGTGTCACGTGCTGCGTTCTCATTTATGAACTTTTATTCACATCACGTGACCCTCAAATCGTAAAAAAAAGAAAGAAAAGAAAAGTAAACCATAACTTGCTCAAAATAGCCGCAGTGCTGGGTCAGTGTGCCATCGGCCAGACCGCAGAATCCAACATGACACAGAAACGCTCGGGGCAAACCGGAGGACAGACGGACGACAAGCCGGACCTATTGATGTGGCGAGATGAAGGGCCTGAAGGATATATTTAGATTCATTGAAATGATAATGGTTGGAACATGAGAGGACTTTTGTTTGTGCGTGTGCGGAAGTACATGTGTTTGTCTGCGTGTGTCTGGGTGTGTTGATGATGAGCTGCACAATAACCACAATTTGAATTTCTGGGCTTTATATTGATCATAGAAACAGGAATAATTACAATCGTTGTCTCCCCGCAATAACAATGTAATAAGCAGCACTGCTGCTTTCTGTCCTGCCTTGATCCGCGCCCAAAGGAAATGTGATGAAACATATTTACCCTGCGGCACGACTTATCTGCCTGTCTCTCTCACTCTCTTTCTGTCTCTCTCTCTCTCTCTCACCCTTCCTCTATCTATAGCCATCTCTCTCTCTCTCTCTCCCCTGCCTTCCACTGTTGTCTTCCTCCTACTTGTTTCCTAGCAACTGAACTGACATGCCCCTTATTCTCAGCCCTGTACATTTGTCGCCGTAACCCTAGATTTGATGGAATAAGCTATATAAATCATCGTTCCCCAAGGAGGGCTGAGTTATGATCGTTGTCTCCAGGCAAACAACTCTGGCACAAGCATGTTTTAAACTGGTTTGACATATTTTAAGTCTGGAGTGGTCAATGCAACAGTTGGGCAGTGAAAGGTGTGATGCAATCATCAACCAGATAACAAAACAAACATAAACGCTGACATTTATACGGCTGTCTGAGATGCTTTTTCAATTAAGGTGACTTAATTTAGAAAGACATTTTTGTGGGGATTTTACAACATTAGTTGCAGATAGTTGGTCTTTGACCTGTCCATGAACCGAATCTGCTGTGATGAACTTGATGGACTAACAGCACACTGACCATTACATGACTTTGAGGCCCAGGGAGGTTGAGACAGCACATTGTTAATGTAAAGATCAATGCCATAATCATAATTGTAAGGTAGAGAAACATCTGAAATGTTACAAACTCAATATATTATTGATAAATAATATTGTCTTGATTTTGGGACACAATTGTAATATTGTGATAACACTTTTGTTTATATTTGGATCAAATGTACCTTTTAGTACCAGTTTGTTAAGGCTATGTGATACAGAAAACTCTTACGAATGACATTAAACAGTTAATGTGGGAATCTATTGTGCAAAGACAATGGAATGTCATGGCAGGTTGAGAAACAATCTCCATCATAGTCCAGGATGCCATTTCCAGCTAATATTCAATATTTAATAAAAGGCCAATGACGGATTTGTTTATTAGTATGACACGTATGTGTCCTAACAACTGTCACATTATGCATCCTAAATGATGTATAATGCTGCATATTTTCTTGAATAAAGTAAAGGTTGGTGGGAAATACGATTGCTGAGCGATTATCTCCATCTAGTGACAAATAGAGATACTACAATTCCCCAATTTCCATTTGGATATTTGGAGTTCAAAGATGTACATGTGGTTTGACTGATTGAAAAGACATGGCGAGTCTGGCAATTAATTATATTTTATGATAACTTTGGGGTTACTCACCTTTCTAAATGTTCATATAAACTTCCAACAATAGGAGGATATTTATGTTTAATGGCTGCCTAAGTTGTGTTTCATTCACCTCATTCAGCCCCTCATCCCCCGTTTGCCGTCACTTCTCACTTCCCCAGTCCCATGATGCATTTCTCAGGAACTATCCAGACCTGCCTCTCTCCATCCATCCAACAAAAGCCGTCAGAACTTCCCGATTACCCTCCACAGTATTTATACTGAGCCCTGGTCATAATACTTTCGTACAACACAAGCATTTTCTCTGTGGATTCGATTTATTGTACATAACATATCTGAAAGTAGCTTAAAAGAAAGAAAACACGAGTTTGAAGAATAAACCCCATAAAATATGATTTTATTGTTCAATACAAATAATACATTGAGGTGATGTGGGGTATGTTTCTACACAGCATTCATGGTCAGCGGTTTGGAGACCTTCCTTCCTACAAACATTTCAGAAAAGAAAAAAAATCCTGATATACAGAAAGTAATCAGGGGGGTTAATCAACAAACGCCACACATAATGATTTATCAGTGATTGGTGCAGCAGCTATTTACTTTTTATTTTAATTAAACCATCCATCGGTCCATATGTCTATCTGGCTCATAATTATCATGTTAATACTCAAACTGGCAGCCAGGCGGATCAATATCATCACAGGCTGCTGTATATTTATCACAGAGTTGTGCAAGGGCCTGCCAGTCATCAGCAGACGGCCGGTCGGCTGGAGGATATACTTTACTTAGATTACTGCTCTCTCAACAGCTGCAGATTGGGTATGCTTGATTTTTTACTCTGCAGGACAGACTTTCCCCACATCATTACCTAATAGCATCTTAAGTGGCAGCTGCTCTGATCTGGAAAACATACAGTGACAAGCTCGACTGAAGCTGCAGTGAATCACTAAGACCGTGGATTAGGAATGGCCTCTGGTGGGCAAAACAACGCTCATCCAACACACACAGGATCAAATCAAACATTGTTTTAGGATGAATTAAATGGAGGAATGATTCATCAGTTCTTTGTGTGTTTGCAGTCTCGGCCCGTTTCTCTTAATTAACGTTTCAGCCTGTAGGGGGCGTTCACGTGTGCCAATTAAACCCCCAAAAAGCTTTACATATGTGAGTTGCCACTTTTTTTCTTGAGAAGATCTCTTTAAATTATTCCTCATCTCTTGTAAATCCTTCCAGTTGGATGTTGATGCCTCATTTCCCCATTTATTTGAAACAACATCATGAAGGAAACAGATGACTACTTCCCAGGCCAAAATACAGTCCGTTTGTCCTATGAATGCATGAATGAGCCCGTCTGTGCAGCAGGGAGTTCTCAGCAGCTCCACTAGAGGTCACAGACACAACCTTGAAGCAGCAGTTGTGGATATTGATGACAACTCAGTTTGCTTACCCAGCCTCCTTCACCCCATTTGTTATAACTACTCCCCCGTTGAAGAAACTGGTGTCCATATTGGACAACTCTCCACCACCTCACTCCCACCTCCACCTACCACAGAGTCCTTCTCTCACCTCACGCTCTCCTGCCGCAAGAGATATAGGAGGAGAACATTCCTGACGACGGCTATGAGGCAACAGTTCACCTCCTCTTGCCAGATCAACCCTAACCCTTCTATTTTGTTTTGTTTTTTTTTTTTTTTGTGTGCTGCTGACTATTGAAAATTATCCTTGGGGATTAATAAAGTATATATCTATCTATCTATCTATCTATCTTCTGGAGCAACATAAGTCATGCAGCTGCAACATTTGGGCTCCCTCTGGTTTTGGGGGGCTGGGGGGGTGGGGGATGTGATAAATATCTCGCACACACTTCGGGCGTGTCTTTGGCTTGTTTCCCTGCATAAGTCTCTAACAACGGCTAATGTGTCTATCTTGATGCTGGCCACATACTCCACAGCCCACTATTGAATTGTAATCTCATAATAGGGGCCAAAAAAGGCTATTAAATATCGCTACGGTCCCCCTCATAAGCCCATTTGGCTGGAGAGCATCAGTGACTGAAATCCTGTTGCACTACAAAGGTATTATTTGCTCCAATAAGATACCAGCATTGAACTACCAGAGCATAGCGCAATCATCTTTGATATTGAAATCTGATGCTTTGCATAAACGGATGGGAGTGGATTCAAGGTCTATGATGGGGTACACATTCATCCTCTTCAGCGTGTCAGGACTTTAATGTCGACAGAAGCACATGACAGCCTAATCAGTCTGAGCATACGCACACACACAAAAACACGCCACCTTTCCTTACATACACAGCAATGTAAGTAAAGTATTAAAGGTTTGTTCTCAAATGGTGAAATCGGCCTTAATACAGCTCAAATACATTACAAAAAAGCATTACGGAGTGATTATTACATTCAGTGGATATTTTCAATCTAAAACATGAAATACTTAATTCTAAAAACTTTGCCAATACTGTGGAATATGTGATTTGATTGTATTTCTGATTTACACCCTGCCATTTGTAACCTCACAATCAAAGACCAACACCCCTTCCTTCCTCCTGTTGGCTAATAGCCAGTCCCTATTTTAAAAGGGTGGTTAAAGATGTCACTAGCCCAACATCAATACATGAGGCTGTTTTATTTGTCTGTGTGCATGTGTACATGTTGGCAGTTCCCATTGCTTCCTGTTCTAAATGGTTTAATATCACAGGGCAGGTCAACACAAAGTGATGCTTTTCTGAGCAGAAGCCGTGCAGCAAACCAGCTGCTTAGAAACATTCATCTTTCCAGTGATTTATGCTTGCTGTAAGTAAATCAATGTGGATAATGATGTAACATGAATTCATTCTTATTTTCAGCTAAAATAAGATTTTTCTAAGTTTATAAATTATAGAATCAATCATTCTTAATCAAGTCTTCAGATAATTCTGAGTAACATGTATCTAGCTTTATGTTCCTCACGTATCCTATTTTCCAGAATTATAGTTAAGGCCGTTACACTTCTTAGAGCAAATGAGTTATCAGCACATCTATCGTCTGATTAATTATTAACCAGATAATAAATGCAAGAAAAGCCCGCAAACCATATGCAAGTGTGTGTGTGTGCCCATCTGAGTGTGAATGTACAATCGTAAATGAGAGAGCGGGCGGACGTTGCGTGGTGCTAAATGAGAGGACCGGAGCCCATATTTCATAGAGAAGTCCCACATGACTGGTGTTACAAAGCAGGGCAGGAGCCCAGAGATGCTGAGATAAAGATGATCTAGTTCAGTGTCAAATATACCATTTAATGGGAACAAATATTATAATAATATATATTAATGCAAAGAATAGAGAGATGTCGATAGCACATTTTTGTATTTTGAATTTGCTCGTTCACACTCTCGCTCACTGGAGACAGTTTCTAACAAAATAGCTAGCTATCTATTTAGATATTCCCTTTTATTTGCCTCAAGTAAACCTAAATGTAAGCAGGTAACAATCGTTAACAACTACCGATAGCCACATTCTGTAACTACCTGGACTTACAAGTTGACTCCGTACATTATTTACTTTGAGCTAAACTCATTGGCTGTAATCCTGTCTGTCGTTGGGAGAGACGTTACTTGCAGCATCCCCAAGGTCCTAGACCCCGGTCATACATCGTTAAATATGATGATAGGCTATTGGATTGTAATTTGAAATTGTAGAAAACATACAAAGTAGAACACAAGAATATATGTAGCATGTTAGAGTTAAAAATAACGTGTTAATGTGAAAAACAATAGTTACATTTAATAAAATAAAAAAACCTAAAAGATGCCTAACGACGCCCCTGGCCTTTATTGATAGTGACAACAGAGACTGACAGGTACATAGGGGCCGTGAGAGGGAGGGGTGGCATGCAACAAAGGTCCCGAGCCAGAATCGAATTGGGGACATTGTGATAATACAATATGACAATAAAGTATATGGTCACAAAAACTACTTTTAAACACTAATTAATTTCATCAATCTTTACATTAAGAGTTAATCATCAAAACTAAAGATGACAATGACTGCCATAATTAGAGAAATAAAATGTAAATGCTATTAAATCGACAATCAAGCATAATGAAGTCACTAGCACACACAAAACTAATTCTGGAAATAAAATAAAAAAGCGTTTCATTCCACTTTCCTCTATCGGTCTCTCTTTGCTGCACTCCCCAACTCTTTCCCATCCCTCCAATGTCTTCATTCTACAGCCTGGAGCCAAATGTATCACACAGCATCCTCTACTGACACATCACACAGCTTGGTAACTCATGATCTCTCTCCATCACTGTGATGGGCATCAACCCTGTCAGTTTACAGGTTTTCCATCCAAATGCAGGAGGACAGGCAGAGGGAGAGCAAAGAGAGAAACAGGTGCGGGTGGAGGGAGAGTGTGAGACTGAATGCAAGCAGCAGTGTATCATTTTATCACTTAATGAGAAGCGCTCCACCGTAAACCCAGTACACAACAAATACATCCTTGTCGCAAAGCAAATATGCCAGCTTGAATGAGATTAAAACATTATTATAGTGTGCAAATATTACCCCTCTCTCCCCCATATTCTCCCTTAATAACATTGCCTTCTGCATTCAGCATCTTGTTTGACAGACACATGATTTTGTGGCAGTGCAAATGGCTTTTCAGCATGTCATCATTAATAATTCACTTAGGACAAACAGCTCTGACATTTACACTGCGCCGGGTGTCTGTCTGACACTAAGAAGGAGACAATAATGAAGGAGACGGAGACAGATACAAGGAGAGACAGAGATGAAATTAGAAAGGTTCAGGTAGCAGGCCTAATAAAGAGTCAAACCCTGAGTCGTAAAAAAACATTGATAGAAGAAGCAAAGCTGCCTAAGATGACCTTTTTAAAATTCCTCCATTGACCTCAAACTGATCTCACGCGAGTCACGGTAGCTCAAAGCTTCTTTTTTTGTTGCCCCGTCAGCAAATCTTGTACAATTTCCATGAATCAGCGAACAGGTTTTTCATGACATTTAGATTGCATGCCTGGCTCCCCAATCATGCCTCTGTTTGACACATCAATCACACACACCCGCAGGCTTTGAGAGAATACGTGAATGAGCCGATGGCAGGCTTGCCGGCTGAGTAAAGGACCAACTTTGTAAAACCTTGAGTTTTCTCTCCTGAATATCCGTCTGACACGCAGCTCAACAGGTTGACAGGAAACCAAAGCGTGAGGCCCTGCGAGGGCAGCAGAGAGCAGACTCTGTTTCAGAGCGTACGCTTTGTTTCCAGACAAACACTGAGAGAAGCAGGAGGATTCCAACCAGAGGGGGTGACACTGCTTTCCTGGCAAAGTGATTGCTTCTCCACTCTGTAGAGCAGCATCACAAAACACTGAGTTCTATCAACAATGGGTCGACGTCAAAGCAACAAATTGCACAGATATTTCTTTATGTTATTTTTTTAAAGAAAGAAAGAAAAGTTCTGTAAACTGTATTCTGAGGGCTATCAACATAGTTTGATCCTGTAAATCTGGCTGGAAACGTATAACATTAATGCATATTCCAGACATTCATCCAAATAAATTTTTAAGCTCAATATTAGAAAGTATCTACCCAGATTGACAACGAAATAACCCTGACTCCAGTGTTTTTATGAAAGGATGAATATTTTTAGAAAGACTAACATATGTCTGGAGCTAGGTGGTGTTTTGAGCTAAATGACAGATCTTAGCCTGCTAACATCTTCTAGTTAGCATTTAACAAAAAGTACAACTAAGGTTCCTTTAAATGTCATGAGCTATACAAGTATTTGGTCAAAACCAAATTATAATACCTGATGATGCCACTAGATGAAGATTGGATGGATCACCAAATGGATACAGCTTCAATAGAATCTATCAAATGGTTGGCAAGACATTTCATTCAAAAAGGAAATGTAAACCTCATGGTGGCGCTAATGGAACAGCAAGCTTCATCCTTTGAGGAACAATTTAATGTAAAATCGACGAACCTTGCTCTTCATGGAGGCATGCCGCTCGCAAAAAGCAAAGTCATTTGTTATGGCCCTGCCACACTCAGTATGCCTCACGCAGTCTTCAACTGAAACAAGAACCCCGAAACCATGTTCTCTGTACCGGTGGAAAAATAATGAGGCTTGTGCTTGGTGCCTAAAGCATGAAAACATTGACACTGCTGTAAATGGGCAATTTTCCAACTGCAGCTGTGAGCAATGTATTTGACAGATGGAGACTCTTTGTGGATGGCCATAGGCATAGCCAGTGTGCTCCAATCAGCTTGTGATCAGAAGAAATAAGGATCCCATATTGAGTCCAAGTCTGTAAACACAAATGTGCCGAGAATCGAACCTTGCACAGAAAACTACTGATAACACAACGCACATACAGACAGCACACACACACAGTGGCTACAGCAATGATCATGTGCTGGTCAATCTTTCATCTGTAACCAATGAGGCCTGCAGCGTTTGCAGAATACATTGCCTGTGAAGTATCACATTAATCGTTGATTTGACATCCCTCAATATGTCTTCACTGTGCAGTTTGTGTGTGTGTGTGTGTTTGTGTGTGCGTGTGGGGGGGGGGGGGGGGGGATTCTGTTCAGCATAGCAGTTAAGGAACTACAACACACAGACACAGCAGGCTAAGAGAATGAATCTGAAATCCCTGTGTCAGCACAGAGCAATCAGTTTTATGTGGCGTCATATTTTCTTTAAAAAACTAACTGCAGCGCTGGATGTGAAGCAGACAAATCTGACCGGAGATATGAAGCAGTGTATAACTGGTAGGAATCATTTGTTTTTTTTCCTGCTAGTCAAGTCAATTTGATTTATATATCACAATCTAAAATATTAAAAAAATATGCCTCAAGGGGCTTTAAATGGATTCAATAGATCTATCAAATACAAGACAGTTTCTTAAGAAAATGTCTCTTTGGATGTTCATCCTCAAGCTGGCTCCCTCTCACAAAGATAAATAAACTTACAATTAAATAGAAAAAATGCTATCTCATTTCTACCAAGAAGAACTTTTGAATATAAAATATAAATGTACTTTCTCAATGCTTTTAGTCAAACAGATGATTCCAGACGTTTACTCTTCAAAGAAAGTGCCTTCTATTCCTTTCAAAAAATGTTTTTAAAGATGCTTGTCATTTCTGTGCAATTGAATTGTCCACAGACTTTGGAGAGCCACGTCAAAACACTCAGCCACTTCAGTCTCATTCATCCTGCATGGAGTACAGTGAATGTGTGCCCGACAGGGCTGCAGAGAGTGTAAGTGCCCTCAGCCAGAGCAGTTATTCAGTTCAAAAGATGATGAGCACACACTACAGGTGTGACGTTGGACCCAGAACAATGACACACACACAGGTGCAGAGTAAGAGGCTGGACTTACTTCGGGAAAAAGTAAAACATAAAAACTCTGGCTCGAAATCAGCTACAAAAAAAACTAGGAATCACCATCGAACAAGGACTGGGAATGAGACATCAAAACAGAGACACTATGAAACAGAGATGAAGACAAACCGACAGCAGACAAGGGAAAGACTCGCACAATATATAGAGGGAAAAACAACACAGGTGTACGGCATGATACAATCAGGGAGACAGGCGTGGTTGAGGGCAGGTGCAGGGAATGAACAATCAAGGAAACATGAGTGACTGAGGGCAGGTGAAGGGAATGAACAATCAAGGAGACAGAGGAGTGTCTGAGAGCAGGTGAAGGGAATGAACAATCAAGGAGACAGGAGAGGCTGAGGGCAGGTGAAGGGAATGAACAATCAAGACAGACGAGACAGAGGAGAAACAGAGGAGACAGGAGAAATGGAACAGGGCGTTACACACACACACACACACTTGTGCTTAGACGAGATACACTTGTTGCTCTTTCAGAAGGCTGCTCTTATGTTGGTTGTGATTTTTTTGGGAAATTTGTACAAAATAGTCTGCAACACTTATAGGTAAAGTGACCTTTTTTCTCAGAAATACACACATAAGTCAACACAAAAACACACACAGCACCATGGTCAAAGAGAGACCAAAACCATTTCAGTGTCCTCCTCTATGTGTGACCAGCGACTGTTCCCGACGTCATTGAAATGCCCGATTGATTCAGTTTGATGACTATCATTAGAGCCACGCTAAGGCCAAATCTAACTACTGTTAATTCACCAAGCACTTCCGAAAGGATGTTTTTATCCAGACCGCCATGTGTCAAATGCTACAAATGCACATACACACAGACTCACACAACAAAATACAGACACAAACATACAAAGCCCTTTCAGCCCCTGCCAGGAAGAGAACAAAATACCAGAATCTGAGGCTTAATTACTTCATTTAAAAAGCAGCATCTGCTGTTTCAACATGTCTTTCAAGCGGATCTATGCAACAAGCAAATGTTTTCAGAATATCCTCATTGGAGGCACACAACAAAATAAGACTAGAGACAAAGTCAGTGGCTCATAGAGGCTGCACTGCTCATTAACATCCAGGATTGAAAGAGTTGAGAAAGAAACAAGACACTGATGGTTTTCTAATTCGTTATTTCGTTATTCATTATCATTTTAACATAGCAAAAAGGAGGTCTAAAAATGTGCAGTCTGACAAAGTGACACTATAGACAAGGTCATGGAAATGGGTTCTTCCTCTGGGGAGTATGAGTACATTCTGCAAAGTTTAACAGACAACAGAGTATATATATATGTGTGTGTGTGTGTGTGTGTGTGTGTGTGTGTGTGTGTGTGTGTGTGTCTGCAGTATGGAATTAGAAATGTTTATTTTTAAAAGGAGAAGGGTCACAGGGTCATAAAAGTTCATCCTCTGAGAAACATAAATAATTTCATGGAATGCTAGCCAGAGGTTTTTTTCATTGCATTCTGGGAAATTTGTCCCAATGATGAGTCTTGGGAAAACGTCCCGGAATCAATAAGACAATAACAATTTTCTTCAGGGAGTCATGAATGTCCACAGCAATCTTCAGATATTTTGTCATGACTAAAAGAGTGGATTGGGGGAACATTCTAACGTGGTGGTGCTATACGACAATGTAAAGGGAATTTGATATATTCTTAGTTGTATTATCTTTGACACTATGTGAGGGGCTATGTAAATCATCTTCTGTCCTCTAAAGGTTATTAAGTGTATTGCTTACCATCCCCTGTACCTTTTGTCAAAGAAAGAATCACTTGTGGAGACTAATTGATAACAAAGGACAGGATGAAGACTGATAGGTGTTATAATTCCCAGGATCTTTTTCTTTTATACTCATCAAGAGTCCTGATCATTTGATTAATCATCAAAGGACCTGAAGACAAAAGCCTCCTTCGGGATCCTCCTTCTTGTTTCCCTTAAATACATGATGTTCCATTGACTCTTCAGTTCCCCCTCGGCAGACTCCTGAGGGACTCCGTGTAACGGTGACTCTTCTTGCAAGAATAAATGATTTCATAGACAAGTTCCGGTTCATCGATATTCACCGTTTCAGTTTAAAAAGACTCAACCTTGGACAAATGTTGCCGTCACGAAGTATAGTTCATTGGGGAGGACCAACATACATCCATGACTGTATCGCACTCAACCAGCACTTTTAGATATCTTGCTAAAGGCTAAAGTGAAACAAGGAGAAAACTAACATAATGCTCCAGCTTGCTTTGAACACCACTTAATTTCCTTTGAATAACGCAAGCAGGTGCGCACTTTGGCTCAGGTGCAACATCTCATCTTCCATCCTCCTGTCAGGTGAATGTGGGTTTGTTGCTAAGTGGCCCTGAGAGGTGGTTGTTCATGGTCGTTACATATCCTGACTCACTCTGGTCATTGTACTCTCAGTTGATAAAGTGTAGATCTGTCATGTAATATTGTAATAATGATATCAGGCAGGGGAGAGAAGAGTTATATGGTCCATGACTGAGCATCTCAACCCGCCTGCTGATCCAGTAATCAACCACATCAATACCACTGTCACATGTGCTTGAATATCAAATGCGAATGAAAGCAGAAGGGGTTCTTATTCTGCAAAGTATGCCTCTTATTACACATTTCTCCTCCCTCCTCATCTCTTCCTCTGCATTCATTGTATGTCCTCATCCGTCTCCTCTCTACCCCCTGTCTATCCTCCCACTTTGTCTCTGCTGTCATGCTCCTCGAGCCTCTGTCTCTTTGGCCATATACATAACTCAGTATGGGATGTGGCATCCTGTACCTGTGGTGAGGCAGGAGGGTGGAGGGGGAGGAGGGGGGGACAGAAGGGGCCAACACCACGAGAGGTGAAGGCCCAGCTTCAACAGGGTAACAGAGGGGGGGCGTCACTGCTATAATCAGCTAGAAAATCCACAGCGCCGCAGGGCAGGAAACTAGTAAAAACACACACAGCCAGCAGCCAGTTAGCTTAGCTTGACCAACATAGAAGCCAGACACACAGCTGACAAAATCTACCTATCATCGCCCCTAAAACTAAGAAATTGAAACATAAAACGGAATGTTACATTCTTTATTTGGCCCTTTATTGCTTGGCTGGGAACAGCAACAAGTCACTGTCATGTTGTCGTCAAGACAAGACAGTGTTTCCCTGTGTTTCCTCTGTTTCCCTGTCCTTCTGTCTCCTGTGTGTTTACCCTGTCTGTCTAGGGCTCACCAAGAAGGTGTGGCTGTCTCCTCCCTCCCCTGGGCGGTGATTGCCAGAGCAGCTGTGACTGATCATCAATTAGGACGCTGGCTACTTAAACTGCCCTCATACCCCTTTATGTTGTTGGATCGTTTGTTTCTCTCCTGTTGCCAGACTGTGGTTCTGCTCAGTGAACAATTAAAAGAAACCTTTTTATTTTGAAAGAAAGACTCCTTGTGCTGCTTTTGGGTTCCTGCCTTGCTCACGCACAACAGTCACAGACCAAAAGTAGATCCCCAATAAAGAAGCAAAGTGTTATACCTAAAGGTATTAAATGAACTAGATGTGTTTATTAGTGGTGTTCAAATACTGGTGAATTTTGGTACTTTTTGATGGAGCCAGCCCAGCTGTTTCCAGTCGTTATGCTAAGCTAACTGACTGAGTGAAAACATGAGAACGATCTCTCCTACCTGTCAAATGTCCAACTGTTCTTTTACACCTGCACTCATACTCTCTAAACAGTGCTGTGACATACACAAATCCATGCAATGAATATTTATAATATTTGTTATTTGACTTTACAACTGTAACTCCTGTCCAGACCTCACCACTCTTGCATCTTTCTTTTCTAATTGTACACTAAATACACAAATCCAAAGGTAGGAGTGAATATGAAAAAGGGTTTGACTTTTCTCTTCCCGAGCCTAATTATTGTGATTCCAGATGTTGTCCATATCATCCAGCCCTACCTGACCCAAGGCTGAATACTATATCATTTGACTTCACAAAAAAGTATTCTCCACACTGTGTCCGCAACAGAGATGAACCGTATATCCATTTCACGTGCATTACCATAGGTTATCTATTCTGGCAACATGCTGATAATTGAATGTTGTCACACAATGATGTTAATATAATGAAATTGTACAATTAAAAACCAAAGCATCTCGAGTGCAGATTTGACCATATTGAAAAATGGTCAAAGCATTATTGAAAATAGCTGTGTTGCTGTGGTCTGTTGCTACATTACAATATTTAGGATAAAGCTCAGGATAATTTAGCAGGTAAAAGAAAGAAAGACAGAGCCAGGGTTCAGCATCATACTCACTCCCACTCCTTCCGTCGTGCCTGTGGTGTGCTGTGAATCTTATGCGCCTGGTGGGCTTTGACAATGTCCTTCTGCTCTATCAGACCGCCCCGGCGTCGCTTCATCACATTGGGACTGACCGCTGAATCTCCATCCACCCCTAACATTCCTGCTCCAACGTCCAAAGTCGAGGCCACGTCAAGACAGAGGCCGAGCCGGTTCGGATGTAGAAGGGCAGCGTGGCTGGACATGTGTGGGAGGTGGAGGGTGTCATAGCTGGTTGAGAGACTTTGGGGCTCCAGGAAGGAGTGGGACTCAGGCAACAGACTCGACCCTGCGGCCAGTCCTGTGCGATGCTCCTGCCAGTTCTCACAGTCCGTTGGAGACGAGTGAATGATCTGGGGCCCCATGCCCAGACCACCTTCTGAACACTCCTCCCCTGATGGGGCTCTCGGTAACCCCAAAGCATTGTGGTTCCCTGCCAGAGACTGAGGGCTGACCGAACAGGAGCCCAGTTCCAACATGGTGAGAAGGCTTCCCGGGATCTCAGCATAGTGCTGCAGGGAGGAAAGGGATGAGAGGAGAAATGGAATACAAGAATATTAATGTTCACAATTTAATTGACATCAAAGATTCACAAAATAGTTTGTTTGTATCTTCTATTAGACATGAAACAGTAGACAAGAAACTGACAAGCTGAAGTCATGACATGTATAAATGACATGTAATAATAATGTAATAATAAAAAAGTCAGGGACCATGTCAAAAGCAAATGTGAAATGGCCAAAAGACTTTTTTCAATAGCTTTTTGGTTTCCTGATCAACTTCACTATCATCTGGACCTTTTCCACTTGTATGCACAACCACATGCAAAATGGCCCATTGCAATTTTGGCTTGTGGTGATAGATTAAAGCTACATCAGTCAAAAGCCTGAAGATACTCAGCTTCCAGGTGAATATACATTTGTTCAGCTCGGCAGTTTGCCAATGGTCCAATAGCTCTCACTTCCTTCAAGCATATTAGTCCTCTGAGTATAAAAAACAATTAGATAACTGTAATGCAATCCGTAAAACAAATGTTCATATAATATTACTAGTGCGATGCTCAATAGCGCAATTACAAGGAGCTATTATTTTTCAACCCATCTTCTAATTAATTCTGGTTTCAGGTACATGCTCAGCAAGACACACATTCAATACATCTTGTTGGCTGACATGCTGCAAAAGCCTCTGTCTTGCTGCTGCTCCTACTCTAGCTTTATGGAGTCCTCACCAATTCAGTTACCCGAATGCTAGATTTCTGGTTTTACGGTCCCTTGGAGAGAAATGGATCTAAACAACTTGTGCAGTGACCATTTTAAGTCATTAAAAAGAGTATGCTGCGGAGTTGTACGGAGCAAGTGGGATGAAAGGATGAAAGCTGTTTAACTGTCATGAGCATCTACTTAAAATCCATCAGACTGCTTCAGCATGTTGAGAGCAATTCATTGGATGCTGTCAATAAGTGTACACAATGCTATGAATGGGGCACTGATGAACAGAGGCCCTCTTGAGCTGATGTTGGCTTCAATTGTGCAAGAAAGCTTCACCTCCTTGAATTCTGCAGGTCTCCGCTTACACCTCCACAAACTGAAAAAATCTCCTGCTTGATTTGTTAATATCTGTTACTGAAGAGGATGAAGCCCCATGACAACTCGAAGCTTTAAGATGACAAGCAGTAGAACAGAGGTTAATAGGAGATATTTCTTTGAACTGTGTTTATGAGAGCACAAATGAACCAGCAACAATTGAATTTATTATTCATGAGGCAGAAAGTGACGTGAATTTTAGGAGGGCGGGGGGACTCATGAAATAAATGAAAAATGTGGTTAAGAATCTGCAAATGAATCATCAAACATTAATTCTTTCCTGAAGCAAGGGAGGCTGGCTCAGCTCTTTCGAGCTAACGAATGTAATACAAAAATATGCCAACTGGTGGTGACTATACGAAATAAACATAAGCATCTTTTAACCCTCCTTATCTTTACAGATAACGTTAACCCCGTTGTAAGCTAGCAGCTCAGCACCAAGCTGCAGACAACGTTGAGCATTTAGCAGCTAAAGAGACACTTTTCTGCAGGAAAATATCGTACTTTAACTATTTTCTGAGCGTATACATTTTAAACAAGGAGATAGTCAGACAGTGGTTGTTACGACTGTAACAAGAAATCTGTGGAGAACAGAGAGAATGGGACCAGAGGTAAAGTGTCTTTAATTGTAGCCGCTTGATGATAACGAGCTGACAGAAAACTGCTGTCAAATCCGGCCTTTCTTCTTCTCTCCCCAGCTTTACTGAGAGCTGCAAAAGTATGTCCATGAGACTCTGTCAGAGAAGGCCAGTGAAATATATAGATATGAATATATAGGAAAAGAGAAAATATTGTGATGTTGATTATTTTATTTTTTGCAATGCAAAAAACAAAAAAAAATGCATTCATGATTCATTATTCAATCAAAATATTGATTGCAATGCTTTTTTTCTGATTTATATATGATTATATATTACAGCTTAAGAAAAAAAAATATCCTATCTCTAAATATATTAGAATATCGAAAAAGTATACTAGTAGGGTATTAAACAAATCACTGAATTTGTCTAATTAACTCGAAACACCTGCAAGGGTTTCCCTGAGCTTGACAAACACTCAGCTGTTATAAATCTTTTTTTTTATTAAATTTCTGAAAAAATATTTTTTTTTTTTTTTTTTTTTTTAAGCTGTAATCAGCAATAGCAATAAGTAAAAAATTAAAATTTTGCAATATTTCAGTTATTTTTAAAAGAATCCAGAATGCATGATTTTTTTTTTTAATTGCATTACAGAAAATAAAGAACTTCATCACAATATTCTAATTTTCTGAGACAGTCCTGTATGCCCTTCAGATGGCTCCCGTCGGAGGGAACTTTGAGTGAAAAATGGCAAGAGACTTTTCATTGATCCGGGGCTCACTAAATCCAGTTTGCAAATTATGTTTTCAAACTGGCTGCCACTGAACAAGAATGCCAAGACAATTTAGCTATACGGAGGTGTTTAAGTATGAAATAGTCAGATCTGGGTAAAACACTCTCAGAAAAGCACCAGTCACAAGATATTACAACAGAGGAAAAATAAATTGAATCAGACAGGTGCCATGCCCATGATCAATACTAATACAATAGGCTGATAATAACACAAAACCTTTTTTTAGACAAATATGGTTAGTAAAGGGTTGAATAACAAAAGGCCCCTTTTAGAAGATGAAAGCTGCTAAAATGGACACAGACATAGATGTTAGCATGAAAGTCTATACGACAAGAAACATTCATTGAAAATTGCCACACGCACAAGGCTGCTCTTAAAGTCAGTACAGATCTTATCAGCAATTGGGTCCTCTATGGTGCATTAAAGTAAAGGTCATTTAGACTGTGTTTATGTATACATACCATACAGTGTATTCAATACTGACGCGCACTTAAGTGACTTGTTTATGGTCATCTACCATCTGCCAGTGAGATAAAAAAAAAAGAAGACAGATACAAAACAATCCCTATGCGATACAATTTGTCTTCACAGTCTATATTCAGTCTTTTCATTTAACTGTCCGCAAGCCAATAGGCTTATTTACAAATCGTCTCACTATTCCATTAATATTGGCATGGGAAAAAAAGACAAGTGCAAATAATGTTTTGTGACCAGAAATGAGGAGGAGGAAGAAGAAGACATCTTTGTTTTGTCCTCACTTATGCAACAATCGTCCTAACCATTAGTTCAGCCAGACCATCAAAAACAGGCCTTCAACCACACTTCAATGCAACGACTACGGCATCAACACTCAGCTGCTTCCCCTGCACTCCACTGCGGTCGCCCGACACAATTATCAGCACCAAACTGCCAAGAAGGTTGACTGTGGTTTGAAATAATCATCCTAAATAACTTTTAAGAGGTTGGTTGATGATGAGCCTTAGTCACTGAGCTTTTCATACTGCCATTATCCGAAGTCTAATGTTTTACTCACAGCTATACGTGGTGACTTTCCAGTTACTTAGGCCAGCTTCAAGTAGACAAAAGAATGTGAGTTTTTACGGAAACTGAACCACAACATCAGAGGGGCTAAATGTTTTTTTACGCTCTTTGTTTGACAGCCAGGTGTCTACACGGTTACAAATGAGGAGTGAAGGAAAAGGCTCTGGCAGGCGAGGAACCTTCTCACACCTGTCCCCGACGGCACACACGACCGCCTGATTACACATCGTATTTCCACCACATCCTCCCCTCAACCTGGATGTCAACATGGTAAGTGGCCAAACATGTGTCAGGGAGTTTTATGTCACCAGGACCTACTCTAATGGGCATTTGAAGGGAATCTGGCATAAATTTGAGCCAGCCGAAAATAACCATCATGTTTCTAACGAGGTGCAGGAGGTTCAGCCGCAACATTAAGACATCTTGGAGACAGCTTAATGGTCCAAAAGAGGAATTGAGAAATGACATTTCATGCCAGACATCTGATCATTTGAGTTACACAAATTTGCCCGTGCAATGGTTTTTTTCTAGTAACCAATATGATATCACAAATGTAATTCTTCATACAGAAAAAATAGAAGAATATGGCGATAAAATGATGGATTAAAACAGATTAAGGGTTAAATATGAATCTGTTTGTATGCTGGTGTGATGCATAGTGTTTGAATTTGAATAAACTGTTAGACCAACATACACTTTTTTATCCAGCACAATGCAGTAGGAACAGAGGAAAAATATTTTACTCCCACATACGACATACGTCAAAATGAAGTTTCGGTCAAATGCTATGGGGTAATCTTACAGCTTTGTTTGCCTTGTACAAACAGAAGAACAAAGACCGAATAAACTGAGCAGACGGCTAATCCAAGAGTAAGGAACACTGACACATAAAAGAGCATTAGTGAAGAAGCCTATGCACATGCAGTGTATATGAATCCCTTCAATTAAAAGTCTTATATCCTTTAACTCAGCCAACCACTGATTTAGAGCTTGTGGCTCTCTCATAATAAAGCCCCTTTGGACTACTGTTCTGTATTATAAAGAGTCCATAAGTCAGTGCCAACATCTACGTATTCAATTTCCAACTTTCTATTCCACCCTCTGGTGCATTTCAGGGAGCAAACAGAAGCAGAAAACATGCTAATGTCAAAGTCAAAGTATTGGATACATTTCTGACCTCATGAGTCAACCATTTTACACATCAAAGTCTTGGGGGTTACAATTGAATGTGTGAAATAGTATTGTATTACGAGAGAGTCTGAAACATGATCTCCGGTGATGTCACTTGAGTCAGTGTGAGTCGGAGTCGACAATTACAATTTGGGGATGAAACGAAGTGTGCCTGAATCTTCGAGCCAAACTGTCAATGGTCTAGGGGCATTGTGGGTAATAGCGGCCCGAGGAATCAAAAAAGACAATTATCTCTTGCTCTGCTGCTTCAATTTTGATCCTTTAAAAAAAAAAAATGTATTGTGAGTCTGACAATGTGACTGGAGCACAAAGTCGATGGAGTAGACTACTCTTTTTAAGGAGACACCAAAGTTCGAAGAGTTTCTCCTGAGAGGGTATAAATATATGTCCCAAATGTAATGGTGTTTCCATCCAATAGTTGTCGAGACATTTAACTCAATGCCACAACTATAAACCTCATGGTGGCACTGGAGGATGAGTCAGGGGATCACTAAAGTCGTTATGATACATTGTTTAAGAACCATGAATACACAGTTGTTGGATGGCAATCCATTTAATATTTTAGTTGCAAGATTTCTAAAGTTTTCATTCATATATCTTTATTAAATAATCCCACTCCATAACGTGGTGTTCTATGCCATTCAATTCATGCATCTATTTACTCTAATTGTATTTTTGATGACCCTTTCAATATTATTCTCCATTTCTGCAACAACAACAACCCAATTTTGCTGTTGGATTTCTTAAAGTTTAATATTATCATAATGTCAGTGTTGCACCATTAACAATGGATGAACAATCAATTTGTTGGATTAGTTGGAAGCCTGAGTGAGATTTGCAGGGTATCTCAACTTCTGGATCAGTGTTCGGTCTTGTTTCTAACATGTTGCTTTGTATAGACATGTACACATGTATACAAACAACAAATAATATTTTTTAATATTAGCATGTTATTTGGAGTTAAATAGAGCAGAGTTTGAGACGTTTGTCAGCCACTGAGAGAGTTACGCACGGACAAGCTTTGTGCTCATTTTCCTCCATAGTTTACCGGACTAACAACATGACAGACGCCTCTCAAAGGAATCCTACCGCTGTGATGACCTTCCACGAAAGACCATTACACAACATCACTGACACATTAGATGAGTAATGATCTACACAACTAATAGGACCACTACACTGTTGTAGTCCAATCATTGGAAGGGAAAGTAGACTCATGGGAAGGAAACTTATAGGGGGGAAAATGATGCATGTGTCTAACTTGGCAGTTGTTATATCCAAATAAAAAAGACATGTTTAACTGCACATTTTATTGATTTGTGTTGTGTTTGTGTTGTTCAGTTCGAAAGACAGCCCCACTTCGGTGCAAGGTAAACTGAATAATACATTGATATAAATATCGAACAATTAACTCGAATGGGATACTATCACAAACGTAATTGAATTCTGTGGAAAGAAGTTGTCAAAGCATACAACCGTAATAAATAAATAAATATAAAAGAAGGCTTTTGGGGCATTATGTCTGAACAATAACATGACAGCAATCCATCCCATATAGACCATGATATGAGGTAGAATGTCTTGCCCATGGATATTATTGCTACATAACATTGTTTTCCAAAGGGATTATATGCAGCAAGGCTAGTGCCATTTAGATCTTCGCCAATTTCATTCACAAGGCTGTGGGGGAAATGACATTGTGTTGGAAACATGGATACTATTATATACAAAACATATCCATGAAAGACAATTAATTGTACCTGCTCTGATATAAAAGAGATGTATGTACGTATACATATATATATATATATCTATATATATATATATATATATATTAATCTTGGTCATTGCACATATAACTGTGGAAAACAGATGCAAATAACAATCTTTGGCTTTCATTACTCAGATTTAGTGACAGTCTTAACAGGAAGCCACTGTATACTGAAACTACATAACAACATGCACTGGCAGTATTCTGGACAGTGTGCTGTCAGTGCTTTGCGTATTCACCAAGAGTTTAACAGAGGGGCTGCATGTGGCAACTAAACATGAATTAAGTGCAATTAATCATCTTTGTAAATGATGAATCACAATTATTCAGCAGTGTGAATATGCATTGTAGGTGGTACAAGGAACATACAGCTTGTTTCAGTTCAAGAGGTACCGTCAGGTTCCATTTGATTGCTGAACAGAGGCACTAATTTATACACCATGAAAACCAATTTGCAATTTGAGAGACAGGAGTGGTGTTATTTAAGCAGGACAATCTGAGCACTTGACAAGAAAAAGATTAAGAGCGGGATATTGTTGGAGGTTGTATGACTGCAATTGTCAAGCTCCACTTTGGGAAAAGGAAAGATTTGAAGTGACGAAGTCGACTGGCAACAGTGTTTGCCTCCAGCAGCCTGTCATCCAAACAGTGATTATTCAAACTGCCTCTTCCTTTAGTGTCAACCTTCCATGACTTGAGAGAACAGGCTGTTATTGTACTTCTGATGGACTTCTTTATCTTTATTAACGATACATACCATTTGATAAAGTCCTAGGTAATAGTAATACAAGGGCAGAGACAAACAGACAAGATGACAGATGGATTTCATAGGCAGATAGTGGCAGTTTACCTAAAATCTCATCAACGACTTGTCAGGCACACACTTCCTTTGAATTAATTGGAGCAAATAGTCTTGATTTTCTCATCTTTAATTAATTCCTCCTTCCTTGAGGTAACGATTTCTGCCTTCCCAACATCTGAGATTGAACAGGGAAGAGATTTCTTCTGCAGCATTTCGAACGTTTTGTCAAGGCCCACCCAGTAATTTGCAGAGTCTTATTCAAATCTGCCTCAACGTGGTCCTTCAACTGTCACCTGCTCTGCCACTCTGAGCAACACACTGATTATGAAGATGTTATCTTCTTGTATTAGCAGGATTTAAATGACTCAGGCTCCTGTTGCACTGGTAAATGTGAAGAGAGCTTAGTGCTCTGTCACTGTCTTTGCACATTGATGATTTTGGTCATGTTGTGTAGGCGTATACGCATATGGTGTTAAGGGTTGAACACTTAGCCAAAAAAATACTTAAAAGAAAGAAAGTATACCTGCCCTGCACAGTTTCTTAAACACAAAGGATTCTCAAACACATTTAATCTAATAAATAAATAAATAAAAATCACTGTTAAAATGTTGTTGATGATGTTTTCGGTAAACACCTAGAAAACTGCAGACTATTGTGTTTAGTCAGCTTTACAGTCATTTGCATATCTATTTCAATGAACAGTATTATAAATAAAGATTGAAGGAATTCCTCTTTATGGATTGATTTCTGCACCCCGTTTCCCAAGGTGGTATACAAACATAATGTAAAAAGAAAAATCTTAAGTTGTTGTTGTTGATGCATAGTCAGAAGCGCAATACCGTTTTTTAAACAATACCTGTTAAGATATAGTACGCAGAATTTCTTACCTAAAAAGAGAGAACTCCTTTCCATGTCGTTCATCTTTCCATAGGAAATAAAAATGTGCCACCAGATACTGTACGACAACGTCCACCGTACTGCCCCCCTGCCAGTACTGAGAGAGAGAGAGAGAGAGAGAGAGAGAGAGAGAGAGAGAGAGAGAGAGAGAGAGAGAGAGAGAGAGAGAGAGAGAGAGAGAGAGAGAGAGAGAGAGAGAGAGAGAGAGAGAGAGAGAGAGAGAGAGAGAGACCGTGGCCAGGTTATTAGCCAAAGGGAAGCGGGGGGGATTGGAGCAGTCCGTTACAGCACCTCTTATTGAAAAGCCCCCAAAACAAAATTAAACAGCTGTTGTATGACTATGAAATGTTATGTACACATATAGTTCCACATGCATGCAACTTAGTGTGTTATCATAAACAGCAAAGTATACGGGTAACCTACTTGTTGCCTTCTGCGTGCTAAAGCAATTGCTGCCAACTGGGGAATCTGCACATTATGGCTCCATGGTTATGATGGGCTTCACTGCAGTTTATATATTTATGACTCGCCTGTTAAACAGTGCAGGCACAAATCACATCATCAAACTATTTCGACCATTTTTTACAACATGTACTCCATTTGTTGCCATACTGGCCAGTAAAAGAGAACCCGAGCCCTAATGAAAATAAGTCCAATGAAAAAAAATTAAGCAATAATCTTGTGATGAAATATCACTCAAATGAACTGGACTCGGATTTAGTTACTGGGATATGGTAATTCTTGTTTTGTGAATGAGTCAGGTACAAGGCGACTCGATGCGGTAGTGTGCCTCTGCATGTGATGCACACTCAGGCCGCTCGGTGGCACTCGATGCATATACGTTGTACATTGATTTCGTTCTATTATGATGCACTATTATTATTTGTTCAACTATTTTCCCTTTTACCTTATTGTTTAGTTGTTGTGCCTGGTCATTTTACACCGTTCTATTATCCCTTGGCTTCATTAGTTTTCTCCATAACATTTTAATTAGATAAATAGATAAAGTTATTGAGAAAAAAAACAGCCTGTCTTTCTTTACATCTTCACAGCTAGATATGGACAATGTAGTTTTTTCTTATTTTTATCACGTATTTATTTATGGTGATTTTTCTGATTTTGGTCCGCTTTTGTGCGTACGTGTATGTGTGTGATTCTGTATGTGCGTGCGCGCACGCGCACTAGGTGGGGCTTTCTGAGCGTTTTGACATGGTCCAAATCTCGCGATATTTCGGTCACGGTTACCTACCCGTCTTGGATACCCCAGTTTTCACTGTTGAGAAACATCAACATAGTAACCCGGGAAAGCTAACCTCAGAGGCGGGTAGCGACATTTATTTCTAGAAATCTCACAGCAGACCTGGATATTTGGTTGCTCTGACAAACACCGAGGCATCAAATATGGGTACATGTCGGTAGAAAAAGTTGCTAGCTTAGTTGGCACAACTACTAGCTAACATTCGTTTGCTAACGTTAGCCGGCTAACGTTAGCAAACAGACAGCTGGACGAAACTGAGGAAGAAGTCTGGAGACGTAAGGATTTCCTCGTCACTGGGATGTCAGCATGAATGCGGACATCTAGACATCTTGGATTGTTTCCCTAAAGGTATGTGTTACGTCTCTCAAAAGAGGTGGTCAGCTAAATTAATTCATGACTTTCTCGTGATCTCGCATTAACGTCAACTCTTTCTTGAGTTCGCGGCTCCGACTATTCTCTGGACCGAGACGTTTAGGAATAAGTCATCTCGAAGTCAGAATCCTCGAATGAGTTGCAAATACAATTTCTGGACAGTCAATGTGTGTGCTGGATAACAAACAAAATGGTTGTTGTGAAGTTCACGTTGTTTTCATAATAATTACGTGTTTTTTTTAGAAAACAGTAATACCCTGACTGTTAGTTCACCATGGAAAGTAGATTAATGAAGGATCGTGTTTGAGTCTACTGGTGGGTAATTCCTGGATAGGGTGGTTCAATCGTAGCTTTGATATAGATGGCGTGGGGAGCTAGATGGCCATTACTTTCTGTTTAATGTAGTATTGATAAAGGTTATAATATGCAACATAACAGCGCTGTTGTCAACAGCAACATCGTTATTGTACAGGTCCTGATGTATTACCGGTGTGAACCCACTTATATCAGGTTCTCGATGTTTTAACCTCCACAATATTGTAGAAAATATGAAGTTACTAAATGGAAGGTAAAGTTCTCAGCGACCGATCCGCGGACCAAAAGGCGATGCCAGGTGAATACGAATAGTCACCCCAATGACAGCAATGGTGTGATTGCGGTTAAAGTCTATAAAAACCACGTAAAGTCAAAAATGGCACATCAACTCTTCCGCGCCTCGCTAGTCTTTTGCACAGTGAGGACATTAGTGGTCGGAAGCTATATTGTAACAGTGAATGTCCCTACATGTGTGTTTTAATAGCGTAGCGTCCACTCGGAGCCGATACTGCGGAGCAACACTTGAGTCGGTAAGCGAAGAAGAACATGGGGCTATCTTTGACTTCACACGGTTGTCTTCGCTTTAGTGGAAATCACATGCACTCCAGCTGGGGAATTGTTATGTTCCTTATTTAAAGTGCACCTGACATCGTCTGTTCTTATACTGAGAGGTTGCAGATGGGTTCAACTCCCCTTTCGACGACTTGTATATGTCAAAGTACGTTCGTAAACTGTATGAGCAAAGTCGTTAACTTATGTAAAAGGGTCGTCGTAAGTGTCTCGCACAAGTGTTAACTTTAATTCCAAGTCGTTATCCGAGCTTCTAGAGAAGTGTTTCCTGTAAAGCTGGCGTGTGCACTTTTGAGTCACAACCTTTGCCAAAAGTAGGCGAGAGGATGACCTGGAAACGTTAGTTCTATTTCTGAATTTGCTACCGTTTACATATTAAGGGAATATAGTTCAAGCTGTCTGTGGAACATAACATACACAATTACACCTTTTATCACCATCACTGTTAAAAATACAAATCTTTTAGTGTAGATACATCATTCAAGATCTCTTTCTGTTAGCTCCGTCGTGATCACAGGGCTGTGTCACGTGGTTCTTATGAATACAAGGCATGACTTCTGATGAACTCCTTCTGACTCAAATACTGTGCAAAACACCTATGCGCCAAGGAACTAGGCCAGATTTTCTTACTAATCCATGGTACATTCAACTGATTAAATAGGCAAAGTCGTCAGCAAATTGACAGACTGTTGTCTAATGAAGAGTATAATTGTGTTATTGACTTTATGAGAGTACATCGGAGCAGACGCCTGTATTCCAGTTTAACAGGTGTTTTTAAGTAAACATCTTATGGCTGACGTGACACACTTTAGTTACGCTTACCTTCCTACATGGAAATCCTTAGAGGAATGTGCGGTTGTAGAACCGGTTTTAAGACTGCCATTAATCTGCTGACATAATAGTGAAATACTTTGCACTAGGAACTAATTAGGCTCAACACATGTTACTTTGTTCATATGCTTGGCATTGCTTTCAACTAGAATGTGTCTCCAATGCTTATTTTTGTCTAATTTTCTTGTTTGAAAGTGCTTGATGTATTTTGTTTCTACATACTACACGTTGTGTTGGTTTCAGCTCACATTTTTGTTTTATCTGCCTGATTGCCAGCTTTGTTTTCAGGTATACTGTATGCAGTATAAAAGTTGACTTCTGGCACATTTACTTAGCTCAGTATTAGTTTTCATGATTTGCTTCTTGTCTGATCTTTGCTTCAGCTGAGTGAGAGAGATGAGGAGCAGCAGGAGGATTGAGGTGTCTCTGAAAAGCTCTGCTCAGCAGCTTACAGATCACAATAATTGCACAGGTTTGTAAAAGGCTGAAGTTAAGTTGTATTGTTGTTAGTGTTCTCACAAGCACTTTATTTAAAATGCAATATTGAATGTGTCACATGAGTTGTTTACATAGCATGGGGTTCTCTATCACCTATAAACATTGATTTTCATTCTCTTCCTCTTTGTCAGAGCTGACAACTGCATGGACAAGTTTGTCCCAGTCCAAAGCTGCTGTAAGTACACCTGGAACAGTTTTCTGCTGAATTACTTTGTCAGCTCCTCCAAATGTATTTTACATTTCATAAAAGTTATGAAATATATTCTGCAACAGCTAATGATGGTGAAGATAATTCCCTTTCATCATCACTGACACGTGTTCTCCCTTTGTAGTTGCGGCATATCGAAAACCGTCTCGAGGCAGCTCCAGGGACGGGGGTTCTCCTGGACTCGGTCATGGACCCTCCCAAGAAGAAATCCACCAGGACCGTTCGCTGCAGGGGTGAGTTATGTAAAAATGTCACGATAACGAGTTAAATTCTACGCTCGGACAGTAACTATTTTAACATTGCTGTTCTCTATCACAGATGGTCAACAAGCTGATGACCACGGAGGGTCTTCAAAGCGTAGGGGACGATGTCAGCAGAGTCCAGAAAAGAGCAGCTCACGCAGCCCCCTGAGAAATGCCACACAGGACAGCAATGTCCGCAGGAACAACAGCGTGGAGTTCAGGGAACCGCTCGCCTCCTACAGGTACAAACACTGCATCAAAATGCATGTATGAAACATCCTTACCCTCTGCTCTCGAGGTCATTTGCTGTGTTTAGAAAATAAGCTATTCTGTCATACTCTGAACTGGATATATGTGCTTGTTGCTTTCGAGCACCAATCACATTGGTAATTATTTGTAATATAGTTTTTAAAAAACACACAATTTAAACTAAAGCATGAAGCTTTTATTGCATCTTAATTCTAGAAACATGTTCATCACTGTTACTACTTTACATGGTATTTAGATAATCACAATCTAGTCAAATGATATAGGGTGTCTCTAGAGTGACAACAAAATAAGATGGTGTTCATTCGTCAACTGAGCTGTGATGTTTTCATGATTGTGTCACTACATGGTTTCAATTTGTTGCATCAGAAGAGCTTTTTCACCGACATAGTAGTCAGTCCTCCAACGGTCTTTGCTCTTCAAGACTTCCATTCAGACACCATATGTTGTTGACATCTCCTCTCAATAGCTCGTAGTTGAATGTCTCACAGGTACTTCAGTAGCTCAAGGCTCTGCTTTTTACAGTTATACTGCAAAATTGTATGTTTTGTCTCTTATATTTTCACATAATTACTAGATTCCGAATGTGAATATCTTTCCAAGAGTTTGTAGAGACCAAAAGTGGTGGAAGTACCATAATTTAAAAATATAATCTTTTCATTCTGGTTATACATTTTAAATGGTTTCCATCCTTGACCACCCTTACATGAGCTCTTCTGTATACTCAGTGAGTGGTAAATTAAAGTAAATCTTGATTCCCTTCCTGATCCCATGTAATCTGATTTGTGTCCAGAGAGGCCACCCCTCCACCACATCCCCCCTCTCAGCTGGAGGCCTACAGCCTGCAGTCAGTGCCAGGGTCTTCGCACCCATCCTCTCCGCCCTCCTCAGATCCCCTGCTTAGCCAGCTGGTCTACCAGAGAGACACCAGGGACCAACAGACCGACAGGGACCTTGACAGCACACAATCCTCGGCTCTGGAAAACACAGCGGTCCGCTACCTCAATGACCAGCCGGCCCTGGACACCGTGAGGACTATTGGAAACCAGTCCCATCGCAGAGTACCTGCATGGGAGGGTATTGAGGAGGAAAGCACTGCAAAAGCACAACTTGGTATGGATAGCCAAGAGTTAAGCCCATGTCTAGCTCCAGCCCCCGGCTCCACACACAGAAGGGAGAGCACTCCCTCCATCAGCCCTGGTTCAGCTTCCCAGCGGCTGGAGAACCTAAAGCGACATCAGCCTGACGATAAGCTGGAGAAGCTCAAAGAGCGTATTCGAAGGCAGAGGCAACATCTGGAGGAGTCTGCAGAGAGAGAGAAGCTGCTGAGTTATCTGGATCAGCCCGTAATGGCAGTTGTGGGGAGTAACAATGCTGGTACTAGCAACAGACCCACAGCCAAAATACGGAAAGTAACAGCTGCGCCGCCTGCACCAATATACAAAGGTACGATCAGTGTAGAATATATCCCAAACTTAGATTTTCTCATTTTTTTGACATTTTTTTACCAAAAAAAGACAATGATATATAAATAGTGTAATGTTTTATGAAAACAAATTCTAGCTTTACAGTAGGAAACGGAATGCTACAACTTACGTCTTCAATCCTTTATACGCCCAGGTTTCAACAGTACTGAGACAAAGATCCGGACTGCTGATGGCAGAGTTTGGAAGGAGGAGGAGTTCCATAACCTCAGCAGAGAAATATACAGAGACTTGTCACGACAGTTTGCTGGTAAGCATAGGACACAAACACGTTCTTGTTTCTAGCAAGCTAATGATTGCACATGAATGTATGGTATAAAAGTGTATTGATCTCTCAGAAGCACAACAAAAAAGTATGGTTTCAGCTGTTTTCCATAGAAGAGTGTTGCATGAATAAACATGATTGTTCTTGTAGTCTTTGGTTTATCACATCAGAGATTTTTGACCTGGGGCATAGGGCTTGGTTTTCAGCCAACTGACAACTTTTTAGCTGAGAAATTGTTTGTCAGTTTGATGCTTATGCTCTGCTTTTGACTTCTGTGCACAGAGAGCACCAGATCCAGACATCAGCAGCAGAGGGAACAGAGAGCAGACAGGTCCAAAGAGAGGAGGCCCCCCAAACCAGTCAGGAAGGTGCACAGAGCTGCCCCTTCATCTGACCTTAATGCAAAACCAGGTATAATAATCCTTATTTATGTCTGGGAGCCACCCCACCCTCTGATTTATTCATAAGTAGTGAAAGCTAAATATGTGGACCAAACTGGCAGAATTGTATTAATGGTACATCCGGGCCAAAACCAAGAGCCTCAAACGTTGAACTGTCGGTGTGCTTTGGCTTTTCTCAATGGTCTGTGCCACAGTGAGAGTGATAGTTTTATCAAGTGCTTACTTTGTTTATATTAACTAAGCTATCAAATAATCATGTACAACAATAATTCATTCTTTAATTTGAATCTGATTGCTGTGATCATGTTGTCAGACAAGACTGCAGAAGCCTGTGTTCTAACTACAGTATTCTTTGTGTGTGTGTGTGTGTGTGTGTGTGTTGTCATGCATGACGCAGAGATATTGCTGGCTTCTAAAACAGTGTTAAGTCTATAATCCCTGAAGAAATGTTCAGTATGTGTGACATGCAGTTTGTGTAGTATACATACACCCACACAGAAGAATCATAGCCAAATACTGCTGTATACTGGGCGTAGCAGACCTCAGATAGCTGAGAAAACGTCCCTCTCTCCATTCACAAAGATATATATTGTTTTGTATATACACGCAAAAGGTAATCTGGATATACTGAAAGCTGACTGTAAAATATACCTCTACTATTCTCTAGCTCTCTCACTTTTTACCGGGTGTCTACATGTTTATTCCAACTTTTGTGTTGTCTCTAAAGTCTGGCTGTTCTCTCTTTCGTGCTGGAAAAACGCTATAAATAGCCCTCTGAAATCTGTGGCCAGGTTCAGTTGCTCATCCATCCAGCACAAACAGCTGCTTGGTTAGTGGATATACAACTTCATTACCAGGAACTGCACTTCACTAGAATACAGCCATAGCGAAAAGAGCTCGAGAGATTAGCCCATGCCCATATTGCTGTTTTTGAAATGTCATTTTTTATAATGCTCTGAGCAACACACATGCTATTCTATACACTCTCATTGTACTGGGCTGTTGGCAGAACTCTGAGCAGAGATTGGTATGGATAAATGTGAAATGAAAACATTCATCTTCCAGATGGTTACTATGAGCAAAGAGGAACATGTACTTGAGGGAGGGCAAAGAACAAGTTATTTTGTTTCATCACCACTCTCATGCAAAAAACTTCATGTTGTTTAACTTGTTTCTAATAAGGTTAATTGACCGTTCCTTACTAAAGCAATGCACCTTCGCTACTCCATGTTTTTTTGGGTCTCTTTGTTCTCTTATCTCTGTGTATTTATTTTCTGGTGACCTGCTCCAGTGCTGGCATGTCTACATATGTGCTAACACAATGTTCCTTGAGGTCAACATGAACGATATTGAATTCCAATGCTATCTCCTGGCAGTATTGTAGGTGATATTGTTCTATGTCATTGTAGTGATTAGCCCTGCATCATGGCGGGAGGGCCAAAAGCTGGTAAAGATGGTGCTGGGTCCAGTTCCCAGGCTGCCCAGGGAGGAGGACAGATCCCAGCCAGCTGACAGACTGAGCAGAACAGGTGGGACATGGAGACTTGCACTCTACCCTTCTATACATGCCGCTACACCCCTATCTTATATTTTTATGTAAGGCAAATAATTCAAAATCAGTCAACCCAGCATCTCCGCTGTAACCATTTTTCTTATGGTCTTGCTCGGCTTGACGTACTGTCATTAACCATCGTGTCAAAATGTAGAAAAGAAATATATAGAAATGGTGATTAGCTTTCTTCTGGAGTTTAAAGAGCCGCTCAAAGCTTGTCAGCTTGATGTTAAAAATGCCGTCTGCAATATTTAAGTTGAGAGGCATGTAGGAGAAGACTTCAATCCCCCGAGTGTACATTTAGTTTTACTTGAATATGTTCCATCTCTTCCTTCTGTCGTCATCTTGTGTCTTCATTTGACTTTTCTCTGTTTCCTCATGTTGTTATCAAAATTCCACCTCCAAAATTAAATAAACGTCTGTACTGGTTGCTATTACCTGGAATACATATCTGGGGCCTTTTATAGATTATTTGGAATGTCTGGGACTGCCAAGGAATATGAATAAATAAAGAGTCTTTGTCTGCTACTGGTCTCAGACTCTCATAGTCACCGACTACCTGCATCAATACAGTACCATTGACGGGAAATAATATAGTGGCTGGCTGTTCTGGTCTGATTTCCAGATACAACAGAGCAGGGACCGACTCACAGCCTGCTGCCGGGATTAGATACTTAAAATCTAGATGGAAATTTTCAAATTGGCCCAGATTAGAGTTGCCGCGGCAAGCCTGCCCCACATGCCTCATCTAGTACGTGTCTAGCTTTGAAATGTTTTGAGCAATCTCTTATTGGAACATCTGCCGTGTTGTAAGCTGAAATAACCGGTTTACTGAATGTATTAATCATCAATAAACAGGAACGCAGTGAAAGAATTGTATAGCCTACTACTAGTGTGAGAAAGAAGAGTTTAAAGTCCGATCACACCTAACCCCTTGTTAGGTTTGAACGCAAATTTTAAATGTTCAATGTTCCATCAACATAGCTTCCACTTCACAGGCTTAGTTAGCATTAAACTATTCAGAAAGTGTGTGTTTTAAGTAAATGTTTTTTCCCTACGTCACCCAGCTTCCCGTCACCGCTCCAGTTCAGACCCACGCTCAGATTCAAACCCACGGCTTCGCCCGAACAGCACAGAAAGGCCTCGACGTGGAGTTCAATCCAAAAGCCACTCCGCAAACACACCTACACCCCCATCTGCAGATCGGGAGAAGGCTCCAGTGGGAGCGGGCACGGACCTGTTGTCAGCAGACATCCAGGGGATACTTGACGACCTTCAGCTGGAGTGTAAAGCAGCTGAGCGGGAGGAGAGGTCCCGGCAAAGGTCCCGAGGAGGACGCAGCGGTACGAGAGGGAGAGGCGGATCGGGGTCACGAACAAGGGCTCCGGTCTCTGTTTGGGGAACTACGGTGGCAACAGGTAGCTCCTCAAGAGGCTGCCGCAGCGCCAGCCTTGCTGCACACCCATCTGCTGACACTGGGCAGAAAAAACGACACTATGACGCAGACACGGTTCGCCAATACATTTCCAGGCAACAAGAGAATAGAAAGAGGCAGCGGGCAGAAGAGAAGAAGGCACTGAAAGAAGAGGCTGAGAGCAGAAACCAGAGATTGAAGGACCTCTACAGGAAGCAAAGAGAAGCGGCTAAAACAGTGGCGCTTCCTAGCGAGGCCCCTGGTCATGTGGCCCCGGCGCAAAAGCGACTACAGGAGACCTACACCAAACTGCTTCTGGAGGGTGCTCAGCTGGAGGAGGAGGCTACACTTGCTGCTCCTTCTAGTCGAATGGTATTGTACATACACATGATACATGTTTAAAATATATATAGATAGATAGAATGAGTAACTAAGTGAGATAAATCGATGAAAATATGTAAGATAAAAAAGATGATTTGACATGTGTTCTGCCACAGAGACCGATGTACCAGCCCTCAGGAGAGTCGGACAAAGAGAACAAAAGACTAGAGGCACCACCGAGTCCCTCGAGCAGTGACAGGTCTTTGAATGACCAGCCACCTCCACCATTATCCAGGTACACACATGCACACACATAAATCTGCCTGCTCAGCTCGGTCACTCTCCAGAGTAACAAACACTACAATTTGTTGACTATGATGAACAACAAACAATCCAGTACAACAACAGTACACACATTCTGGTATCTACTGAATAGAATGGACCTCTTAACTTTAGATAAATGTAAATTACCGGCATACATCTGTATCTTAAGGCCACAGAGGAAGTTCCTCTGGACAGCGACGTGCATAAACCTGCATGTGAAGAACAATCCATCTGTTGCTACCAATATGAGGATGCTGTCTAAAGATGTGCTTTCTACCAAAGGCCTGGTTACACTTCTAACTGACTTTATTATATACAAATTAACCTTCAATTAGTGCATCTTTTTAGTTATATTTCAACTTGAGATTTTCATATTGATATTTAAGTGTTATGGAATACCATCAACAGCCAATTTTTTATTATATTTTGAATTGAAGGGTTAAACAAGATAATGTCAACATAATTATGAAGTGTATTTACATCGAATCTTCGAATGCAAAATTGCCTAAAAGCAATGTGAATAACGTAGGTTGGGATAATAGCAGACTAATTGCACATGACTCCTGTGACGGGTCGAAACCACTTGGAAATTGTTTTGTACCTGAGCTCAAATTCAAAGTAGGAGATAATAAATGTGGTGGTGAATCTCTTAAAAGACACTTTAGGTTGAATCTCATGCAAGTGGCTATTGCATGAGGCCCAATTGTGGGCGACACATTCTAGGGAATCATCTGACTCCCAAACAGAGAAACTGTTTGTTCCCAGACGCTTTGCTTTTTACAGTCGGTGCTCCTATTTCAGATGTATTAAAAGAACTTCTTAGATAATAATCGACTAGATATTAAGATGATTGAGGGTATTAGATTACCTTTTGAAATGGATCAAAAAATAATCTTTCCCTGTGTATATTTAGTGATTTATAGTTATTGTCATTTAAAGTGTTCATCTAGTTACAACGCGTGCTCTATCCTATTCATTATTCTCTGTACCATTTAACATTTGCGTATCTGGATGTTGAAAACATTTCTTTACTTTGCAAAAATATTTTTGCTGTAGTACATAAAGGTGTTTTTACAATGGAGAGCAGACATGCATGTTAATTAAAAGTTGCTTTGTCCGGCTGGGTGCTTAGTCCATTTATAAAAACAATATTTAAATAATCATGTTCCACAACATGTGTGTAACAGATGGAATAGTCTTCTTAAATCAAGATTTGTGGGCATTTAGCACTTCAAAAAACAAATTTTCATTGCGAGTTTGTCTTCTGCTAGAAGGGAGACACGTACTTTTATTAACAGCACCATAAATTGCATTCATACAATAACACATCATCATATTTTCAATTAATTTTAGTGTGATAAAATCCAAGAATATGATGACAAACAAATTGGACGCTTCATTCCAAAACCTCTTTCAATGTAAAAAAACAAAAGACAATCGTTACAGCCCTGTCCATAACAGTGACCTCTCTCATAGAGCGCAGGGCAAATTCTTGCTGAGCAAGCACACTGAGAACAGAGATGTGTCAGATCCGTTTGTATTGAAGGATTTTAAACCCTCTTGTTGCTCATGCTGGTAAATGGGGCTCGGCGGGTGAATATGCCTCTTTACCAGAAACGTCTTTTAATGCACTGTTGGGTGTAGATATTCAGAGATCATTATTACTGATTATTAAAACGACTAAAGTTAGTTAAAATGGCTTTGATATCGGCATAGGAAAAAAAACAATCTTTGATATAGGAGCCAAACAACACGAGCCTAATATACTTGCTTCTGTTTAATTTAATCACTGATTTAGAGCACGCTTTATTTCTCACTCTCTTTAACTTCTCCATCTGTTGTTACTCTCCCCTTTGCAGGAATGATCTTCAGCCTGACCGTCTGAGCCCAGCTGTTCAACCTACGACTGGTCCCAGCGGCAGTGGGCTAGCACCTTTCGGTGATCATCTCCTCTCTCAGCTTCTCAGGCTGGAGACTGCAATAGCAGCTAGTGACCTCAGGCACACTGAGCGGCCAGCCGCAGCGCCTTCCAACAGGTCGCAGTGCAAGATGTCCCGCATTGAGGCCCTCAAGGCCACAGCCGCATCCCTCTCCAACCGTATAGAAAGTGAGGCACGGAAGCTTGCCGGGGAGGGGATCAACTATGGCATTGAAACTTCAATGGACGTGGATATTATTAGACCCTCTCAATCTAATCGTGATGATGCCTGCCGGGCTGAAACAGCTGCCCCAGAAAATGATGACGTAGCCTTGAGGATCCAGAGGATTTTAACTAGCACGGGTCATAGTTCATACAATGGCACCGCTCTTCCAGGAACAGGCAATCTGCACGCCCTCAGGGGACTGAAAGAAAAGAAAGACACACACACCAATTTGACTAAAAAGCAAACAACTTCTGCTGATGTAAGAGGGCAAATACTCAACAGTTACACACCTGACAGGAAGAGGCTAGCCAATGGGCTGGACAAGGTAGAGAGAGCGGAACAAAGGATAGGGTGTGGATTGATGGATAACGAGGATAAGAATCGGACAGATCTCCATGACTCGAGCGCTGGTTCCATCAGCGAGGGTCCTATTCTGAGTGAAGGGAGTTTTTCTGAGGACGAGGCGAGCCCTCCTCACCTCTCCAACAGTCGTGTACCTAGATTGGCAGACCGCCTGAGAGCGGTGGACTACTGCGTGGGTCAAAGACGGGATTACCAGCGATTGTCAGAGTTCCAGAGAGAGGCAGCGAAGTACTCGGCCCTCAGCTCTCCCTTTGCACAGCATGACGGTAGCAAAGCAGCCTGGGAGGAGCTGAACAAAGGAAGCCCTCTCAGTGTAATCAACATTTTCACCAAGAATCTCCATGGCTACGTTCCAGGTTAGTTCATAGAACGTTGTTGTTACTGAGTATCTATCTAAACTGAAAGATATGTAATGAAGAGCTACACAAAATCTTCACCATAGTAGAACTGACATACTGACGGTCGAATGCAAAATCATAAATATTTCTCCTGTCTGTTCTAGCTCAACCTTGTCCTGCAGTGAGCGAGAGGAACTCTCCCTCTGCCCAGTTGTTACACTCTGGAAATGGTCCCGTCGACGCAGCCATCTATGAAGATGATTTTGTGTCCTCACATAGCAGCGGAGCCAGTGGTCAGTTAAAGAGAGGCTCCAATTCCCACAGGTAAGCAAGAAAAAAGAAGAAATAGAGAGTATGGTAGTTTTCAAAGTGACCACTCGGTGGCAGTCATGTCACACAAATAGAAAACTCGTGCAGTCCTTTTAGACAGCAATTCCTCAGAGATGTGTCCTTTTAGGTTTCTTAGAAGGAGGAGTAACCAGTGCAAGTACTCTCAAACAGATTCACTTTGCCGTGTATCCCATCTTCACTGGATTTAAAAAAAAAAGTTGATCCTATGTCTTTCTCCCCTCATGTTCACTGTGAACAGCCATTTTGAGGAGCTGATGAGGAGGTCCCCTTTTGACAAAAGTATAGGAGGCATCAACTCCCACCATTCATCTATTCACTCACCACTTCCATCCTCTGGTTCAACATCTGGCTCCTCACCCTTCTCCAGGCACTCTGCCCGAAAAAGAGGTGAGAATGGATAGTTTTGCATGATTTCTTGAACAACTCCTATTTTTTTCTTTTTATAAAATGGAAATACAGAAAATGGTCTATATGGTGAAATGCTGTTCTGACGGTCATCCAGGATTCATAGAACCATAGTGACATACGTAACTTGCGTTTCTTATAGTTAACACATCCCACTGCTGCAAAATGTATACATTTGAATCCTCTGCAGGCACAGCATCAGACCAGAGTGATGCCACTCTGGTAGAAGAGCCGAGGAGTTCCTGCTCTCCTCCCTCAGATGCCTTATCTTCTGACTCCAGGAAGAGGGCCTCAGACCAAAGCTCTGCCCACAGCCAGAGTGTCCACTCTGATGACACTATAGGGGAAACTTCAGGGCTTTCTCAACAAAGGTAACATCTTCATCAGACGACATTATGTTTGTCGCTTCACGTTTAGTCCAACGCTGTAAAACGGTCCACCTTCAAGGGTTCAGTGTCAGCGTTTTTTCTGTGAAAGCATCTCTTAAGATATCAATTTGAAGAGTCCATGAAGTGGTATCAGTGTTTGAATTGCCCACAAGTCCAGTGGTCTCTGGAATTTCCTCCCCTACTGGTTTTCTGTAACCTTCAGTGCGATCTGTGTGAAGATTGGTGGTGCTATTGGATACATTGGGATACTCTTGTGCTGTCCTGATTTTGGGAGGTTAAAGATGTTTCTTTTAGGGTCACAGAATGATTGTATTTCTTTGTTTCTTGGAACTTTTGTTTCACTGGATTCAAATTAATATTGAAGTCAGCCCGTTAAGCCACGTTGTATTTCCATGCTAAACTGAAATGTAATTTAAACACTCAGTCATCTCAATTGTTGCAGTTCCAACCAGTGTCAGTTCTAGGGTTTGCAGCATGATGGCCTCTTTCATTATCATTTGGTTAACCCAGTTCTAGGGTTTCTTTCCTTCTATTTTTATTTTACGTTTGGGTCTTGATAGTCAGAAGTCTCCGGCAGCCAGGCCCAAAAAAGGCTTCTCCGTCTGGCTCTCCATAACCTGGTTCTCCTCTGGAAGCCGGCTCTCCCATGACTAATTACTTAACGACACTTCGAGAGCCCTACTTGAGGCTGCCAGTCCAAACAGTCTTGTGTCTTGCTGTCCTGTTGAAGGCCTGAGGGTCTAAGCAGCCTTTTAGTGCCCAGCAACCAGGGGAGGCTGCAGTTCAACCCAAGACAGAAAACAGTGGCTATTTTGCTCTGGGGGCCTGCAGGGTACCTGGTCGGGTCAGCCAGCTTCACCACAGCTTGCGTCTGCTGCCAGAGGAAAGGAGAGTGCTTTTTTTCTTCTTAATTTAATCTCAGTGCCCAGTAGTGACATTTGAGCCCTCTAGTGGTATTCCAAAACCCAGGTGGCAGACACGATGCACGATAAAGGCAACACATTCAGGCTGGATTGTGTCCTTCACAGCACCATTTACAAAGAAGATTGTTGGTTAACTTTGGTGGCGACTTAGTGTTCATTACTGTGTTTTTGTTTATGTAGTAACAACACAAGTATGACCATTGTTCTCGGTGAGCTTTGTAGATTTTTGGCATATTGCATTCCTATCTGTTTCAGTTATGACAGCCAACTGTTTTACGATTAAGATCAACATTGTTGTATTATAATATATGAATTGAAATTGATTGTTATCCTTGGAGGGAAAAATTGGTGCCACAGCCTGCTGTCCTTCATGGGGAAGTCGAGTGTATCCTGATCTCTGCAGACAGCGTCCTTGAGGCCTCTGATCATCTTCGAGCAGCACAATATAGCCATTCATAGTCTGGGCCTCTCACAGCAGGGGTGTGCTGCCTCAGTCAGTTCTAGGGTTTAGAGCATGAGGGCCTCTTTCTTTATCATTTGGTTAACCCACTGTGTAAATGTTGTAGCTTCCCCTTTTCAAATGCTATCTTGGAATTGGTTTGTTTGAGAAAACAATTAAAAACATCGTATTAAAGTAATATTTAAGTCTACAAACATCCACTTTAGAAGACAAGTGGTCTGGTTTCAGAATAATAAATGATCTACTACTTACTTGATCTTTAAAAAAAACTATTTTTCTTCTATTTTCTATTTTTAGTCTGGGTCTTGACAGTAAGAAGTCTCCGGCAGCGAGGCCCAAAAAGGCTTCTCCGTCTGGCTCTCCATACCGTGGTTCTCCTCTGGAAGCAGGCTCTCCCAGTGAGCCTGGGAGAAATGTCTCTCTGGGGGCAAATAATCCAAACCCAGGCACCGCAGCTCGCAGTGGTCGAGCAGAGACCACGACCACAGGTAGATACAACTCATATTAACACGGTAAACAACGGACGTTATGTGAAGCACAACTTCCAGACTGGATGTTCCTCTAGCTGAAGTCACAACTGTCGAGATGAGGACAGAAAGGGTCCGACCCACTCCACCAACATACCCCATCATTCCCTCCAGGAAATACACGGCACCGTCGTTCTTGGGTTACTGATGGATTTAGTGGATTCGCGCGCACTTCAGTCAACCACCGTCACAATCCACCGTCGAACTGTATAAATACATTTAACAAAGGTTGGCGTTCACATTACATAAAAACTGTTTGCACATAAATTTGCACGACAAAAACATGAACATAAAACATAAGGAATGTACCTCACTGGCTGCACACAACCAAGAGGGAATGGGTCCACTTACAAATACTAATCTTGCACTCACTTAGACTTCTTACAAATACATATACCTTTTGTCGCTTTGAGAGATGGTCAAATTCAAATCGCCCAGCAACAACATAGAGAGAAAAAGTAGTTCCCATCAAATGTAAATAAAACAAAACCAATATTCAACAAAATGAGTTGTACAAATAATAATATGCAACTAAACTTATTATAAATTACATAAATAATATTGATGGCAGTTAAATACCCTTTTATTAACCTCTCGCCGCTCTGCTTTTCTCTCAGGTGAACAACAGTATTCACCTGCTGTCTTGCAGCAGCGTATGGCGGTCGAGCTCCAGTACCTGGAGTCCGTTGAGGAGTCAGTCCGACAGCTGGGAGACGTGGAGAGGGTGATGAGTGTGTCCATGGCTCAGCAGGAGAGCGTGTCATTGGCCCAGATGCTCAAGGTGAAGAAAGATGCTCAGAGTAATAAGACTGCGGATAAGGACTATGAAGAAGTTCTGCTTTGTCTTAAGTCGTGTCTAAAGTGTTAAGACATCAACAGTTCTGTTGATGTTAAACAATTAAGAGAAGATTACACTCAGCTTCAGTAATTCTGATGAGTGATGATTTCATAATTTTTATTAAGCTTAATATGTTGACGATTGTAAGACCTCATCCACTCTAAGCTTTGACCTAAGTTATAACATCTGCTGTACGTTAAGTAATGTACAATACAAAGGGAAATTACTTGGTTAAATAATTCTTAATTATCAAGGACTTAAATTATTTGTTGTTGCATAAAATTTACATGATAAAGACAAAGTCTTTTTTTGGCCTCCATTCATTCGAGTGACTTACTACCTCACTAATGTCTGTATTGATGAACTGTATTGACCTGCTCTCTGAACTTTGACCCTGCAGGCCAGGCAGCAGTGCCATGCGCGTGACCTCTATGAGCTGAAGATCAAGGCTGAAAGGGAAGCCCTGGAGACGCAGCTACAGCTGGAGGAAAACAGGCAGAGAGTGTCCAGGGTACAACACACAGACACACACACACAAACAATATGTGCATTTGTAAATGATAGCTTTAAGGTTTGCTTCCTCATTTTTTAAATTCTACGGTACGTGTGCTTTCCTTTTTCTGTGTGTGATGTCCATGCTTGTCTTTGTCCAGGCTCATATAGAACTGCAGGAAAACTTGGCGGCAAATCAAAAAGAGACCTTGGAGGGCCTCCAGGAGGCAACTACCAAGCTGATGACTCAACAGGCTGAGGCAGCACGGTACACAGCTGACACTGCCCGACACATCAAAGAGGTTAGCGACCCCTGCCTGGAAAACCGCCTGCGTCTTCATTTTGTAACAAAAGTTGATTGCATGTATTGTTATTTCTTTACTGAAACTCAATCAGAGGAGGGAAGGGTAAGACTCATCAAATGTATCATTTTATGTGTATATTGTTTTCTTGTCTATCAGATGACCGAATTGGCGCGGTCGCAGATAACCGGAGCTTTGGTTGTCCCCCCTGATGTTTCGGATTCCTCCATGGAGCGTGAAGAACCGCAGAGCTCCTATTCAAAGCAGCGAAAGGACAAAAATGACTCTGACAGGTGAACCAAAAAAATCCTATATTGCATACCGCCTTCCATTTTTAATTTAGTATCTGTTCTAAATGTTTAGGTCTCTTCTGCATGCTCTCTTACAGCTTCCCGAGTGAGGTGTCGAGCAGGCAGACCAGGCCAGAAGAACCGTTGTCTTCGCTGAACAGCGCCAGTCACTCTGATTCGCTGTCCTTCAGAAGACCAAACCTCAGGTACAGCGTAGGCCTCGTTTGTAGCGCTAACATCTCAGAATTCCATTAGATTTGGGGAAGAAAAACCTACCGACACTAAATCTGTCCTTTTTCTTCTTTCCCAGTGGAGCAGACTCTAGCAGTCAACATAGCCCGCCGCAGGCCTCACCAGAGCACAGAGAACGGACGAAAAAAGAAGCAGTAGAGGGGAAACGGAAGAAAGGAGGAGCTGAAGTAAGGGCAGAGAGGGAAGCCGGCAGCAGCTCCATAGAGGAGGAAGTTCTAACAGCAGCAAATGACTCCCTCTGCAGTGACAGCATCCCCTCTGCAGTGGATGAGAAAGGTATTAGATGGCAAACACGGCTATTTATTTAAAAGCACACACACACCAGTTTTTCCCTTGTATTAATTTACCTGTCAGGGGCTGCTGTTATATAAATGTCCCCTCAACTGTTCTAGAAAATGTGAAAACCTATTTAAATCTGTATTGAAACCCAAACTGTGCGTACTCAAGGCACCTAAACATTGTTAGCTTATCTTAATTGTTGCCCTCCAGGATACAGTACGTCAGTGGCAACGGAGTACTCCCTCAAATTCGATGAGTCCATGACGGAGGATGAGATAGAAGAGCGTTCCTTCCGCTCTCTGCTGCCATCTGAGGCGCACCGCCGTGGGACTATGGAGAAGAAGTCCCGCCACCATGAGGAATCAGAAGATGATGGAGCCAATCACAACACGACATTGGTTTCAGGGGCACACAATATCTCAAAGGTGAGGAAGCAGTGTAGTCTGCAAACATTTGCCGATATACATCCTCTTTTTCCTGCATGTGCCTCGTTAAGCATGTCGTTTGTGTCTTTATTTCTCTTGGTTTCTTTTGCCCCCCTTTTTTTAGTCTCTTTTTTTATTTTTACTTTCAAACCATGCTAACCTTTATCTTCTATCTTTGTTCTCCCACACGTTCAGGATGCAAACATGGCCTTTTCTGGCGGACAGGACAGCTTTTCCCAGTTCACCATGGACATGGTGCGTCAGTACATGAAGGACGAGGAGGTGAGACTGCAGCACCAGAGCTCTCTGCTGCATCTTCGCCAGAAAGCTGTCAAAGAGAAGACCAGAACTGAGCTGGCCTGGCTGGAGCACCAGAAAAAGAGGCTGAGGGACAAGGGCGAGGATGACAAAATGCCCCCCATCAGGAAGAAACAGAGGGGCCTCCTGATGAAACTACAGCAGGAACAGGTACAAGGGGCCGGACAGTTGAGCTTTGGGGCACAATGTCATCTTCAACTTTACCAACTAAATTTTTCTTCCACTGTACTGCTGTTCCCAGGCTGAGATCAAGCGACTTCAGGAGGCCAACAAAGCAGCCAGGAAGGAGAGGCAGCTGTTGCTGAAGCAGCAGGAGGAGATTGAGCGGATGAGAAACTCTACACTCCGACTGAAAGAGCGTCTCAAATATGCTGGGGATGAAGCGCCATCTGTGAGTGGTGCAACAGTCACTAATCACCAGGCTTGGGTATAGTTTGGAAAATTACAATTCCAGCAGCAATACCAGTACCCTTAAAGCTATACAGATACTACTGGAGAGCTTCATTTGATACCCATCTTGTGAATGGAAGCTGTGTGTGTCCCACTGGTGAGCTACTCGCTGCCGCATTGCACAGCGCTCATACATCGGTTACTGCCGATACAGCCATCCCCCAACCCACAGGGGCGGGACCGCATTGTCACGTTGGCATAGCTGTTAATGAAATATCATGACGGAAAGGCTACTTCTAACTGTAGAACATGCTGCCATGTTCATCTACAGTTTTTATTTAGTATTATTCACTTGGCCTCTCTTCATGTCCATTCATCCATCCCCCAGGAGACTCCCGTTTCGGACGCATCCGTTTCCCAGGCAGCCTCCCCCAACATGAGCCACCCTGATGACGTCCGCTGCTCCTCTCCCTCGCTCTCCATCTCTGGAAGTGAGACCAGCAGCATCATGCAGAAGCTCAAGAAGATGCGCTCTCACAAGGATGAGAAGTAAAGAATTTCATTTTGCACATATAAATTGGGTTCTCTCTCTCTGCTTACTGACAAAGTGTATTATCAGGAGTCATCATCCCTTATCAGTGATGTCCTCCTGCCTTTCCCCTTGAGGTTTGCCTTTTTAGTACTCGTAAAATATGTTCTAAAAACGAGAGGAATGCTTATCAATTCTTTTAACCTTTTTTTGGTTTTTTTTTTTTTGCATAACACACCATTCACACACTCCCTGAAGTAGGGCTCTTATTAAAATTGGTAAAGCTTAGTTAGATGTGTTTTACAGTTGACCATGATAAGTCAGACATGTTTTTCTTTACTTGAAATCGTAACTTCACTAATGGAAGCTAATCATTGTATGCCATCTTTCTTCTGCTGTCTAAAAGGCTGTTGATTTATGAATGTGAAGTTAAGCATGCTCCATATTGTTCTCCCTTTAAAATAGACAAGAATCCACACTCTTAGCTACAATGCCTCCCTGAACTTTAGATTTATGCAGCCTAACAGTAGTTTTTAGGAGGGTCTACGTACAAGTTATCTGTTGCCGCCTTAAACAAATGTTTTAAAGCAAGAACATCCAACAATATTTGTAAATATTTGTAACACTATGTAATAAGGCATCTTTCAATTGTAGAGGAATGGTTTTTTTCCCAGAAAGGGCAAACATCGGTATCTCTCGTGTTGACGAGTAATTGCATGTGTTTGGTGTTCCTGTTCGTCCTCCAGGGTTTTAGAGTCCGGTGATCGTAGAGCCTCTCATGACCGGGTAGCTCCAACAAGTGGGTTAATTGTTCTGGGGTTTAGGATTTAGAACTTTGCTTTTCATCACAGGCGTTCAATGGTAGCTTTCAACATTTGTTGGTCTATATTTGTTTTAATTTATAAAAGCAACATCATTTTGATACATTATGAAGTTCAACAATCACCACAATTAAGTTTAGTTCAATGCAAATCTAACAAATAAAAAACACAAGTGTTCAGATATTTGTCTGACCATTTTGGGGTCTGCTGTAGCTCAAACGGAGAGTGGTCGTCCTGTAACCACAAGGTACCCGGTTCTCCCCATAGTTGCATGTTGAAGTGTCCTTGAGCAAGACACTGAACTCCCAGTTGCTCCCCAGGCGCTTCACTGCAGCACACTGGTCCCTAATAACTCAGGACGGGTCAAACGCAGAGAATAAAAGTGTACTTTTCTTTCTTTTCATGCATTTACTGGCTTGCATGTTTGCCATTTTAACAGACAACAACTTATTTATTTACTTCTCTTAGTTATTCTCTATTCCCACTGTCCTGTTGTTTTAAAGTCAAAGCTGATGTTCGCTATATATTCATCTTGATGTAACACACTAACGTATTTCAATTCATTAGAATTTAAGAATCAGGGTTACTGATAACTCTATCAGTTCACCCCCCAACAAAAAAACACATTTGCTCATATCACTCTTCTCTCTCTTTCTCTCTACGTGTCGTTTCCCTCACTTCTGTTGTTTATGTTTCTCCTCCCGTTACTTTGTGTGTCGTTTGTTTCCATACCCGTGTTTGTGTGACTCTTTTGACTTGGTCTGTTGCTCGTGCTTGTGTGTTGTAGACACTGCTCTCCTGTCCACTACTTCCTTTCTGTGTTCACGGCCCACCACTGGGCCTCCCTCAGTGTCTGTCTCCCTAACCTCCACCCTAAATTCCAGCTTTTTATCTACAACCAGTTGGTCAGGTACTGTACAGTGCTCTCTACCTCTTCCCCAGAAACTCCACCTAGCCCTGCCCTGCCTCACCCCACCCCATGGAACATGCTTGTGTTCATCTTCTGGCACTGGAAACTTCGAGGGGTGGGACTGTGAATGATGACTGATTGATTGTGTCCAGGATGGAATGTGTGTGGGGGGGGAAGACTTTGAGTGAAAGCATGAAAAGTGCCCAAGGAAGGCTGCCTTGCTGAAAAAAGATAACCTTTTGACAAGTTCACTTTAAATATAATATCATTTATTGCCAGTTGTATGTTATGGCAATATATATATATATATATATATATATCTATGCACAACAATATTAGTTGGCGTGCACATTAAAGCATTCTATTATGGAGCGTTATTTTGACACCATAACAAAGTGGTTACATTGAGAATAATAGAGGTGAGATGAATGTTGTTCTGTGAAGGTTAAAGGTTATTTTAATTTTAATAGGGGCCTTCCTTGTTGGATGGGAATCTCAGACTCAACTCTGGGATTTCACTGATTTACCTTCCTTTCTTTTCTTGCCTCTTGGAATTAATGTTGCTGTGCATCTTTCCTCAATGTCCTGTATATTGTGGCTCCAGCCCAGTCGTTGAGACAACATGTTTTGAGATAAAACCAGATTATAATATGGAAGTAAAGGACTCTTGCAGAGATAGAGTGGTCTATCTCTTTAATGAACCCAGTAAATCTTAACTAGCCCTCTTTATTAGGTAACTGTTGCATAGGATTGGATAATAAGTACAGATGGCCATTGGCTGTAATAGAGTTTTGGAAGGCACTGAAAGACCTATTCTCCCCCCCCCCCCCCCCCCCCCAGTCTGGTTCTTCAGTATCTGGCCTATCATCAGTATACATTAGGTAGAGAAAGGCCTCTAAATTAGATCAAGGCTAAATAATACTGCACTGTAATGGCACCCATAGCTGTGGGGGAACACATTACACAACAGCTACACCTTTATTCGGATAGGCATCTGCAGATGCATGTGCTATATGTTTTAGAGACTTTGTATAATTAGAATTTTAAAAATGGTGTTTTTATTTCTTGTTATCCTACTTGGTTTACTAAAGAGACATATTTATACAGATGTAACTTTCTACGTGTGTGTGAGTGACTGAACCCAATTAGCGTTGAACCCCTGGGTTTCAGTTTGATGCATGGATCTGACATCTTCACTGTTAATTTCCCTGCTCTTTTCTTCTGAGTGACATGTCATCACTTTATGCTTGTTTATGTGATGGGTGCTTATGGACTATTTGGATGATTATTCCAGGGAAAGGATATGTCAAGCATGTATTGGGTGTGTATGTGTGGGGTTGACAATGGTTTAAAGGGAGTTTGCAGTGATAACTGGATGTCATGGGGATTTGGGTCTGCTTGCTTCTCCAATGTGATGTTTCCATTCTTTATGATAAATGCCTTTGCCAAACTTCTCTTCTCTCCCTCTTCACTGCCACCTTACCTTATCCCCTCACCACCCGACTTCTTCCCGTCTCCTTTCTCATTTTTCCTTTTCTCTCTATCCTCCTCCACTGCATCCTCTTCCCCCCATTCTTTCCCCCCATCCTTCCTACCCCTCCTCAGGTTCCTGACAAAGCGGGAGCAGCAGCTAATGCAGCGGCGTCACCATGCCGAGGAGCTGCTGCAGTGGAAACAGCGTCTGGACCAGGAGGAGGCAGAGGTCCATAGGATGGAAAAGGAGGCCCTGGCTGTATGGGACAGGCAAACACCTCGGGACATGTCAGAGAGCCATGAAAAGGAGATCTCCGAAATTAGCCCCACCCCCAGTCACCATCGCAGCTCAGAGCATAAAACTGACTCCAAGAAAGGTGAAGCAACATAAACGTAGGTGGTTTTACCAGGTTTAGAGTCAAAATGAGGTCAATATTAATTTGTTTATCTGTTCTACATGTTTTTTTAGAGATTGTGAGTGAAGGCGACGGTTCCTCAGTGACACCTGAGTCCAGTATACACACAGATGGACATGTGTCCCAGCAACCAGGAAGCCCATCTTCAGTACCACCTGTGTCAACCTCTGAAACCTCAGCGAGGAGCAGCCATGCACATTACACCCAGGACTTCACTTCAGCTTCCCGGTCACCTAGCAGACAAGTACGCATAAGTGTAGTTTTTCTTTCCTTTTTGTATTTCAGTGTTTCGTACTATTCGCTTTGATGGTAGCTGAGATGTTCTTTTGTGTAAATATAGCTACTCTACAACTGATCTTGTGTCTGATAGATTGAAGTTTGCTATTGTGAACAGGTGTCAGTCAACTTCATCCAAATAATTGTGTGTAGATGCTGTTGTCATGGAATAATTTAAAATATACATAAAGCTCCATAGTGTGTGAGGGACATGTAAGGGGGAAACTACAGATTTGTTGGTTTATTGTGCATGTAAAATAAGATCCAGGCATGCCTCTATTCGTCCATCTGACTGTTGTAAAGTAATATTCCTTTCACTTCCGCTCCTCCTCTCCAGTCTCCACTCAAAGGCAGCCACAGCCCTGCTGCCTCTCCTTCAGATGGCAGCAGCAAAACCAAGATGCAGCTTTTCTCCTCGTCCCGGACCACCAACCAGGCCCGAGCTCAGCCAACTGAATCCCCCATGCTGATGCAGACTGGTGAGTTTCCCAATAATTCAACACACATACCCTGAATGTGTAATGTTGTTGGGGGTGTATGATAGTTCCTGGTAGTTCTCAAACAAGATAGAAGGGTTAAAGAAGCGAGAGTGGATATATTGCTGGCGCTCTGTAGTCAGGCATAATGTGATGCTGCCAGGAATACATTATGCAAGCACTTCCCTGATACATAACCTGCTTAGCTGTGTGATAGGATGGGAGAACACTTTGCATTGGACTTAGTTACTGCACAAGCAAAGACGGTTCTGCTGGCCCCGCATTGTAGCTGGATGTGTTTTTATTCATTTTCAGGCCACCGTTTAAACCTCGGTCTAATCTTTGTAACACAGTTTGTTCATTGTGTACAAGCCAAAGCAACATGCACAAAAATGACACATTCTTGCTAAAGAAAATGTACACTAATCTAAAAAGAATTGGGTTTGCGTTCGAGTGGGCACAAAGTTGGATTACTCTCCGCTAATCAGAGATCAGGCACTGGTTTCACATTCTAACTGAGATTCATCATCAAAATTTCCCTTCAGAACCCATTTCAGACCAAAGTGACATCGAGAGCCGTATCAAGGCCCTGAAGGAAGAAGTCAGAAAACGAAAGTTAATGGCTTATCAGCTAAAGAAAGAGCAGAAGAAGAGGAACAAGGAGCGCCTGAAGGCACAGGAGGCCAGCCTACTGAAGCAGCTGGAGGTGAACGTGCATGAGTGTGTGTGTGTGTGTGTGTGTTGGCTTCTGGACGGTTGTATGTTTGAATGTTTAAGTGACTTCAAACATCCAAACAAACTTGGATGAGTACGTGATTGTGAATTCGTGTTTATCCATGTAATGTAAGCCGATTTCTTCATATCTTAACTGTTATTCTCCCGGTTTCCTTTCAGAGCTATGATAACTTAATTGAGAAAACAAAAGCAGAACTGAACAAGGAGCCAGACTCAACACCTGATACACAGTCCCAAATCAAAGATTCCACCTCAATCACTGAGCAGAGCAGCATTAAACCTGCTCACAGGTACCAAAACAGTTCTAAACATGGCACCATATCTTATACTATAGTATGAGTTTGAAAACATTGTCCTCAATTAAAGCGAATCCTTCTTTCTCAGGTCTGAAACCAGCAAAATCTCTCAAAAGACGCAAAGTGATGCTTCTTTGGATCATAGTGAGTGATATAATCATCATAATTACTATATAAAAGCGAATGTAAATGTTTTTATGCAGATGTTCCAATGATAATGTGACCTTTTCCCATTTTACCAGATGCCCTACCTCAAGTTGATCATAGTAGATCCACCTCAGTGCCTGAAGAAATGTATGATGAAGACCCACCAACAGTCACGCCAACCCCGATGGATGGCAGCCCAGAGTGTCCGCCCTTAAGACCGAGGAGCCGCCTGTCCACAGAGGAACTTTTAAGACCTTCCTCTAAGGAGGCCCAGACACAGATGATTGGGTCTGGGGATGAGAACATTGTGCCCTATCAAATAAGTGACATTCAGGATGAGCTGGCAGAAGTAAGCTCCACGTTGGAGGATCCACATTCTGAACATCTTCTCAAACTACAAAAGGAAGACAAGCTCGACTCCCAAGAGAAGCTCTCTGCAACTAAAGATGTTTCCTCTTACAAGGGCGAAGAACATCGACATTCTCCATCTGTTAGCATAGAACATGATCAAATAAGGGCACAGGAAACATCTGAGGCTGAAGAAGCTGTACAATCTGATACATCCTTCAACAAGTCGCAGTCGGCTGCATCCAGTGACCGGCCCTGCTCTCCCAACTCTGTTGCCTTCTCTTCAAAGAAGGAGGCACCCAAAAAGGATGCTGAGGTCTCTTCACCGATAGTAGATGGTTATCATGATGACTTTGAGTCTTCAGTGGATTCTTCACCCAGAGAGGTGCGTAGTAGGCCTGCCTCTCACATCTCAGTTTCCCCTACAGAGATCAAGGGCTCCCCTAGCAGAGCCACACCATATGGCAGCCACGATGAGGAGGTAGAGGAGGAAATAGCTGAAGAGCTGAGTCAGCATTCAGGGACTAGTGGAGCCACTCACCAATCTGTGAGACTTCTGGATCTGCATAACCACACCGAAGACTCCAAACATGACGGCAAGGATATTGTTAATTCTAGCCACTCGCCACCCATTTTGCCTGTTGCTGATGAAATGCCAAGTTTTCGCATCGCAGATCGAGTTCTTGTTGGAGGTGTACAGCCGGGGACTCTGAGATTCAAAGGTCCAACCAGCTTTGCTAATGGCTTCTGGGCTGGCGTGGAGTTGGATAAGTCTGAGGGGAGCAACAACGGCACTTATGATGGGGTGGTATACTTTGAATGTGTTGAGAGCCATGGCATCTTCGCTCCTCCAGACAAGATTACAAACCTGCCAGACAAGTTTGAGGTCTACACAGACGCCACGGAGGATGAGAACTCGTTCTTTGATGGTCTATCAGATAAAGATGGGGATGAACGTAAAACAGATGAGCACAAATCCACAAAACAAGGGAATCTGAACATTAAGGATGAACAAACATCTAACGAGATCTATGGGCCTGGAGATAAAAACATAACGGATGAGTCTGTTCACAAGACTGGGTCCCACCTCAATTCGCAGCATCACAAAGAATCCAAGCCTCCCATTTTTAATGGCAACACTCAGGACATCATGTTGGATTTTGAAGATGCACCAACCACCATCCTCATCTCTGACATGGACAAGATTGTCCTTGGGAAGCAGAGTCGGGCGGACATTACTACCCTTGTTGACAGCGAAGAAGTAGACTCAAAACACCGGTTTGGTCCTGCTGATCTTTCTACAGATATCGGGGATGATTCGAGAGAACAGAAAGACGGAGACTTACTGGACACATTTGCAGACGACCTCCTCAACAACTGTGTGAAAGACACGTTGGCGCAGTTTGTCCAAATTAAAAAGGCTAAAGAGCAGAAGATAGAAGCGGCCAACCAGATGAATAGAGACCTGTTTAGGGACAATGTTGAAGAAGAAGAAGATTTTTTCTCTTCAGTGCAACAAAAAGATGGTCTTCCCTTCTTCCTACCTAGAGAAGAACGAGAGCTGTCTTCTCCAGAGCTGTGTAACCAACCGGTGAGTTCAGTTTCCTGATTCCTGAGTGAGCTGTTACTAAACCTCGCAAAACGCCTATGAATACAATTGGACTGTGGAATGTCCATTGTGTGGAAACACCAGCAGTGATGTCATCGTGTTACTGACAACCAGTACTTATTGATTTTGGGAAGCTTGTTTTGTGTACAAAGTCCAACTTTATGTTGACAGACTTTATTGGATTTGGTGCTCTTTGCTGAAAACCTTTTGTGTTTGAAACATCAGTAGGAAAGAATATTCTTTTGGACTAGATGAAATGTGTGAAACAATCATTTATTATGGGACTCGTTCTGTTATGGTGCAGTAAGATGTTCACATTTATGGAAGGTTATTATCTGAAATTGTAAGCGAGCATGAAATTAACTTTTTCCTGTCTTTCTTTCACAACAGCAGAGTCCAGTGTTGGGGGCCAGCGGTCAGGAGGAGCTCGCCAAGCGACTAGCGGAGCTGGAACTGAGCCGTGAACTGCTCGATGAGCTGGGTGACGACCAGGACTGGTTTGATGAGGACTTTGGCCTCAGCTCGCGCAGAGAAAAGCAGAGACTCAAACAAAGGGAAGAGGAAGAGGAGGACGGGAGGCTGGGGAGGTCTGACCCATCAGTCGGAGCAGCCCTGGGGGGGCTGGTCTCATACCCAGGCGGGGAACAGCAGGTTAAGACTCCCCCTAGACCTGAGCTACCCCTCCCCCTGCCCCCTAAACTACCTGAGCAGCCTGCTATGGTTGTGCCCCACTCCGCCACAGAGGTGGAGAAGATGGTCCATGCTGCTGCTCAGGAGATCTGGGAGAACTGTGGCCTGGGGAAGGAGGGAGCCCTGACCCTGTCACAGCTGCCAAACCCCAAACCTTCACAAGAGTATCTGGGTAAAGAGGCCAGCAGCCAGGACCCGGAGGTCCTGTGTGTCCGCAGCTACAGAAAGGTGAAAAGGAGACTTGCAAAACTTACAAAAATATATAACAAAAACAACCATAAAGATAGCCCACTGGGAGAGAAAAATGGATGCAAGTGTATGACATAACAATCTGTAAACTAGGAGAGAAGTAAGACGAGCATCCTTGACTTCCTTTTCGTTCCCCCGACCCATAACGCTGGTGAAAATCAGCACACAACTGTCCTTCTGCTTCCGAAGCACTAAGCCGACAGCAGTGTAGCCTCGAAGACAGCACTTAGTGTGAGTGAGTTCACTTGAGGTTAAATGCCAGACGAGTTTCCATTATTCTGCAGAGTCCTCTCTGATTAGCATGTTGATGTTTTCAGGACTACAGAGCTATTTAAATCGCTTGCCGTTGTCTCACTAGATATCCCTCTGCTCCCAACAGAGAGTCTTGCCTCAGATAGTGTCTCAGTTGGTTAGACACTTTTTTTTTTTAATGCAAAGAGATGTTGAGCAGTAAATATTTCTGATATATTGACACGCTAGCTCACTCACTAGTATAAGATTACTTTATCTGAGAAACTACTTCAGCTCACGTTTCTTTAATATTTATTAAAATAAGTATTACAGCCATTGCTTTCTGTCACTCCCCAGGCTGTGTATGACCTGACGTGGGAGATGCTTCAGGAGATCTACACTGAGGACCCCAACGCTGATCAGCCTCAGTGGGTCAAACCACGTCGGGTTAAGTCCTCCTTCTTCCACAGAGTGAAGACACCAGGAGACCTCGCCAAAATCCAGGTACAGAAGGAGACGCTTCATTTATGTGTCTGAAATGTACAAACCTCAGATAATCACACTGCGTCAGCTTGTCAGTTTGCTATATTTTAACATTCTTATTGCCTTACTTAAAATACTTTTTTGTTTGCTTTTTTACCCTCCAAAGTGACTGGATTTGTCAATAAACTTCAAAATTTGGCTTTGATAATTCACCTAGGCTATCTATATGTTTTTATGCAGTGCAGTAAAGAAAGTCCTTACTTTTCACCAATTCATATGCAGTGTATTGCCTTTTACATACCTGATGACGTGGTGTTTTCAAAATGTTTCCCAGGAATTCATCTCAGCAGAAGTACTAAAACTGTACGGTCTGACGAAAGATCACAGCCAGAAGACTGACTGGCAGAAGATGCTCAAATTTGGCAAAAAGAAGCGAGACAGAGTCGATCACATTCTGGTAGGTCCCAAAGCTAAATGTTTGATTTATTTAGTTTAATGGCAGTAGTTTAAACTTCTTGTTTGTCCTGTGTGACATGATCTGTTTCTTCTTTAGGATATTATTATAATTTTATGTATTTGCTCTAGATGTTCATATTTGGAAGTTTTAAGATTGACACATTTACATTTTTATTACAGGTTTAACTTATGTTTAATCGAAGAAATAACTTTATCTTGCTAAATAAATTGTTTGCATTATATTTCCCCTCGACTAGCCCCCATATAGTGCCTCACGCAACAGATCCTATTATTTTATACCATTTCTCTGGACAAATCTTAACAGATTATTTCAATTTATTTCAGAATAACAGGATGTTAAGGAGTTGATAATAGATTAGTGTCCTCCATCTCTGAAATAGTCATTAACCCTTGTGTTGCCTTCGGGTCATTTTGACCCGAATCAATATTACACCCTCCCCCCGCCTATGGGTCATTTTGACCCGATTCAATGTTTCACCCTCCTGTTACCTTTATATTTACTAACATATTTTACCCTTTGGGTTCAATTTGACGCCAGCAATTAAAACCTCCAGAAAATTATTAGAATTAATATTGTTTTCCAAGTTTAAGTGTGAGGCACTTTATGTTTGTTTGTTGACTACCGAAAGAACACCGACATTAAACATTGAATGGGGTCAAATTAATCCGAAGGCGGGGGGAGGGTGTAATATTGATTCGGGTCAAAATGACCCGAAGGCAACACAAGGGTTAAGTGATATTTTCAATTTTTTATGTTGAGCTCATTTAACTTGAAATGTTACTCCATGAAATGTTTTCACACGAATCATTGCAATACAAACCCCTGATATCAGTCACTGTGTTTGTCTCCCAGGTTCAGGAACTCCACGAGGAGGAAGCCCAGTGGGTCAACTATGACGAGGACGAGCTGTTTGTCAAGATGCAGCTGGCGGACAGCATCTTCGACGCTCTGCTGACGGACACTGCTAACGTGCTCACGCTGATCTACGACAAGAGGGCCAGAACAGAAAACCCCCTCTCCTGACAGCTTTCCTGTTTAGATTTTAAACTACAACCTCTAGCTCAACCCCAGTCTTCCCCCACCCTAATAAAGTCCAGCCAACTTCCCGCCACTCTGTCTTCCACCAGCTGATGTGCCAACAGCAACCCCGAGATGCCTTCAGTCCCAGCATTACCTCTCAGCTAAACTCCTCCTACTTATTTCTGTGACATTAACTTGCTGAATTTAGCTTCAGCTAACTGTCGTGGGGATATGATTGGTTCTACACACAAAACGCCTCTTGAGCAATCCAGCCTTCTGAAACCTTATTAACACCACCTTGTCTCAGTTCTCACCTCCTGGACTGGTCCTTTTTGGAAATTCCAGTTGGAGAATGAGTAGATGTTTTGATGGGATAGTTTGCGCAATTTTTTTCTGCACTTAATGTCCATTATTGCTGCTAAATTGATCCTTCTATAGGGGACTGTAAATGAATATCCAACTGGAACACACGGTCGGTTCTAGGTTGTCATATTTTGTATTGAATCTTAAAGTAAATATATGTATGGATTCACAAATTGTAATAGAGTAATAGATACATAATATACAATGTAGTGCATAAATGACTTACTTGACAGTGACACATTATGGTGTTTGCTTTGTAATCCAGTTCATTGAAATTAAATGATGACTATGAGGTTAAACTTTTAGCTGTAATTTGAGGGTTTTTACATTCTCTGTGGGTGATAAGCCCTCCATTCAAGGCATTTGTAAGCCTGCCTTAAGTATAAAAATAAAATGTAAAAGTCCTACTGACATTGCAGCCATTCACTTTTTCAGGGGCTTCTGACTCAGTCAGTCAGTGTTCGGCTCTAAAGCCCCTCGGTTGCTTTGGCTGCATGTTTTGCATCCTCGTCCTGCTGCATTGACTTTAAATCAGAGGGCTTTGCATAGATTAAACAATGAGTCAGCACTTTAACTTTATAATCATTGTTAAATTTTACATCTGGTGGGCTGGAAGAGAGTTAGAAAAATAGAAATGGTCACAGATTAAATATTGTCCGACTGCTTTATAAGATCGTCACTGAGATCACATATTGTATGAAGCATTTTGCCTCCATAATTATATTATTTATTGCGTTAAAATGTTTGATTTTGAGGAGTACGAACATTTTGAAATGTAAATGATCTTGTCAACATATAAAGAAGAGATTTTAACATTTAATGAAATTGTAAAAAGCACAAAAAGGAAATGTGAATGTGAACACAGCAATATATTATGTAGGAGGTTTAAAGAATGCTCGTGAAATGAGAAAAGGAAGACGGGGAGAAAACCGGTTTTCCTTTTTCTACGTTGTAATGTTAATTATTCATTGAAACTGTTCTGTAGGACTTTTATTGTGGCCACAACTGTCTAGTTGTCGACATTTTGTACGTTCAGTTTGAAAATGTCTCATACAACCAGCAAGAAAAGGTTTCTCCAGTCATTTGTGTTTTTGTCCTCTTTTTCTGTGCTTTACCTGGAGCTTTTGTACCCCATTCAATATTGTTTTTGTGTATGCATTTGCGGACAAACCTGTCCATCAACGCTTTGTTCCAAAATCAAGTAATTGTTTCATCGATGCTGGTATTTTATAAATTAGTTTTTCTCTCTCACAAAACACAGAATGAATATATAGTCTGCACGTGGTACACAAAAGAAGAATCGCATCACAGGACGGAACTGAGATGCTGGATTTAAGCCTTACTTTTCCAACAGGCACTGTACTTTCTATGACCTGAGAAGACATGTGGTGTTCCTGTTCCTTCCATCAGTTGTAAATGTAGCCAGCTGAACTTTGTCTCAAAAAACATTGGGTTGTGTAGAAGCATGTTGAACGATTTGGCTTTACAGAAGTCGGCAAGTTCAAACCGGCCGTCAGAATGTCGTCGGGCAGCAGAGGGAGCCTCTCCGCATTCAGTTCAAGTGCCTCTTGAGTTGTAGATTCATAACAAACTTTGTGAACGTCTCAACACCCTTTGGACCTATTTTCTTTAAATGTCTCTTCCAACAACTTTCTCCTACCTTTTTTTTTCTCTAAATGATCCTTACATGGTTACTTTTCCCTCTCAACCAGTTTTTGTCAATTCTTCAGTTTCTGCCTTATCACTCTTTCTGTATTGAAGCATAGTTGAGAGTTTTTCAAACTTTCTCATTGTGTCTGTGCTCAGTCTGAAGAAATGTGTGTGCGAACAGAATCACTGACTCACTCTCTAAATGTCACCTGCTTCTTGTCCACGTCGCCCTTTCATCTGTGTATATTTACACAGTTGAGTCACGTTATAAAGTGTATCAGGAACTAGATTGTTGACACTCCAGACACACACACATACACACACACAGACACACACAGTCAGTTATCAAGCTGATGAAACTGAGCACGTACACCGTATCAAAGGGATTGTTTTAGTCCTCAGTCGGTGCTGCGTTGATCCAACAAACTCCAGACTCATTCTGATCGAGCATTTAATCTTCACTGACATTTTGAAGCTAAAGTGACCTTAAACTGAGTCTTTTTATCTTTCTTTTTTGAATCAATATTTAAAGAGTTGCTGTGGTGTATGCTCAAAAATGTAAATTATATAATGTAGAAAAAGACCAAAACATTGACACCAATTTATCCATGCTGTATGAATTGTATGTCGGGGCTGTAGGCATACGTAATTGTGACGGAGACATAATTAGTCCTTTTGAATCTCTTTGCAAGGCTTTATTGCAAAACCCTCTCGGGTTGTCCTCTTGAATTGATTGTATATAGGAGGCAGATGGAGCCCCTTCATAACTATGCAGCACTTGGTCTTATGCATCGCTTCATATGTGTGGACCAAACAGCTTCGACTTCTCCCGAGTCTGTAGATTACTGACAGTCAAGAAGCGTACAGCTCTCAAATGGAGATCTGCTCATCTGAGGTCTGTTTCCTTCACAGGGAGGTGGAGCAACTTTACCTTTTTAATAGCGATTAATATGAAGAACTGAATAAAACATACTAAAGGCACAAAAGATTGGATTATCAAATTAACCCAGTTAGAATAGATTTCTCACTTCATATTTTAATATGTTGATGAATATTTATAATAATGTGCTGTGAGTGTGTGCCAAGTGCACTTGAAGACTTGTACAATTATTTTATGGGTGTAAATATACTGTCTGTCCTATGTGACCCACTGTTACTGTAACCTGAACGATTGTTGTAAGATAAATACTATATATACTTTGCAAATATGTGCAAAATATATATTTGTTCACTAAATGAACTTTGAAATTGTAAATAAAGCTTCCATTGTTTCTAAAGGAATTCTGACTTGAAATGTGGTGGTTTTGGTTTGAAGTTACTTCCCTGTGTTGTTGCAGCACAACGGCGGGACAAGGAATCTCTTCCTGACATGTTTCTGCTGGCTTCCTCAGATCTGTAAATCTTTGACAATTTTAAAATGCAGGAGATTTGAAGCATGTTACTCCTGAACTAATGGATCAGAGCTGCACTGTTATGTCCACTGTATCATTTATGGGAATGTGGGAGTTACATGACATCAAGTTTGCATCCTATGATTACACATGTCATGATATGGGCGGCTGTAGCTCAGTGGGGTAAGAGGGCCGTCCCTCAACCGCAAGGTCGTGGGTTTGATCCCCGCTCTCCCCATTAGCTGCAAGTCGAAGTGTCCTTGAGCAAGGCACTGAACCCCCAGTTGCTTCCCGGGCGCTTCACCGCAGCCCACTGCTCCTTAATAACTAAGGATGGGTTAAATGCAGAGAACTAACTTCCCCTTGGGGATAAATAAAAGTGTATATTTATTTATTTATTTATGATATACCAGTGTTGTCGATAAATTGGATATTTAAAATGGATATATTTTTCATGTTAATAATTCACAATAATATTGGATATCCAGCGCCTCTTACATTATTTAATGTATGACTACATTATAGACTCCACCGCACTACACTTGTATTTTTAGCCTAAATTATCTGTTGAAAATGAGAAAAAAAACACAGTAAACAAAGTTGAAAAAGAATTTGACCAAAAGCAATGTTAGTATTTTCTTAAGATATTGTGCCAATGCCGTTATTGTAAATTATTTTGGACACAGTAGTGGGAATTTGATAAATGTGACATCCCAATTACATACATTTTACATATTACAAACAAATATACACAGAAGATGTCTGATTGATATATAGAGAACATTTTTATTTTTCCTCCTAAATAATATACTGTGTGAATGTAGCTGCAATTAATATGGTCACAAATAGTGATTCTGATGTTACTAAACCAAAAGCCTTTTTTGCACACACGCACACACACACACACCATGTATCAGCCTTTTCATAAGATTTCAGCCTCATTTTATGGCTTTCCTTGGTAGTCATGGAGATAACTCCATCCGCTGAGGAAAGTCGTGCGATACGTTTTTAAAACCCCAGACAAACAATAGTCCTTTAATTAAGGTATTTGTATATAATCATTTATTTATCTCAATGTGAATGTCAATAATACACATTTAATGAAAAAATATTAAAGTCTAAATAATATTTATAATACAAATATTATTAGTCATTAAAGGTTATTTCCTGTATGAAAGCCGTGAAGGGGCAACAACTACTCCTCGCTCGTCACTTGAACGTTTCATCTTCACGCCGGACGTTCACTCGTGAAACGAGAGACCGCGTTACTCCGTTACCTGCAGAGTGTTTGTAGAGGACTAGCGGCACCGCGGCGGGGGAGGACCCATGAAGCCCGCTGACCGCCGCGAGAAGTGAGGGAGGAAAGTTGTGTCAAGTTTTGTGACACGGAGGTGAAAACTTCGTGCGTCCATACCGACGGTTAGCAGCTCGGAGACGGGGAAGATGGCGCGGCGCTGCGGCGGTGCCACGACTCGGTTTCCTGAGGAAATACAGAAAAATGCCAGAAAGATAGCGACGACCGCAGTTTTGTTATGTTTGAGTCTCCTCTTCCCGTCTGCGGCGGAGGCTGGACTGTACAGCGCTTCTGACCAGGTCGTCTTGTTGACTCCGGGAAATGTGGAGTCGGTTTTAATCAACTCCACGGCGGCGATTTTTGCGGAGTTTTATGCTTCGTGGTGCGGACACTGTATCGCCTTTTCTCCCGTCTACAAAAGTCTGGCGAGAGACATTTCAGGTTAGTCCGGTTCCGCAGCAGCTGTAATTATGTTATAATCATGCTTCCCCTAATTCACTCTGCATTGTCTTTATGCACATGATACACCAGCAACTCGTCTCACAGTTAAACATTGGTTACATCTCCCTGTATCTTTTCCTCTTCATGTACATAGAAACAGTGAGCGCACCAAGCTGTTGCTTATATCTGTTAATTAGAGCATGTGATCGAATGAATGTCTTTTTATTCTGGCTGTCCATCACTTCCTCCATGCTGAGTTTGTTTCTGCAGCTCATGAGCCGAATAAATATCACAGAGCCATGGGAGGAACTATAATTAGGATGTTAGTTGAGGGCAACGTTTTTTAATGATTGCAGGAGGCCTGACAGTCGTGGTGTATTTCAGTCTTGTGAACACACACACACACACACACACACACACACACACACACACACACACACCGTCAATAATGGCAACTGGTGTCTTGGAAAGCTATCAAATGCTTTGAAATTATGGTTATCCATTTGATGTTTGAGGATAATAACAAGCGATATTAGGATTACTGGCACCATGGCAGCCCTCAATCTGTAGATGTCAGCTCTAATATATGGTGTCACTTTGTGTAATGCGTTTGTGTTGCCCTCTTTTTTGTGTGGAACAAATACATAGTAATGTGAAACAGTCTATTTCATATTTATTCATTTTTCTTGACAGTATGGACATTTTTGTGTTGATATACTGAAGCACATATTGGCACGCATGGCACAGGGACAACCCAGGACCCCATCCAGTGTCAGCAGGCTGGAGAGTGCAAATCAATGGTAAACTAAATATTTTCTGTGGCTTTATTTCATGCCTGTTGTTCAGAGTGGAAGCCAGCTGTGGACCTGGCAGCTATTGACTGTGCTGAAGATGAGAACAGAAAGGTCTGCACGGCCTTTGGCATCAGATCGTATCCAACTATCAAGGTATTATACAGAATATAAACTGTTTACACAGGCCCACATTCTGGGCTGTTTTCCGTCATTAAGACGACTGCTGCAGTCGGATCCACTTATTTAACAATTATAATCCATGTAGTCTCAAATATGTCACTCTGGCTCCGTCAGACGGAGCTGAAAAAAAGAAACAGAGCATCTTTGTTCTGTTTGTTTTCTCCATATTAATGAAATCAATAGGCAGCAAATTGAATAATCAATTCATTGTTTAAATGGAGAAAAAAACTTGACCGTTTTCAGCTTTTTCAAATGTTGCATTTATCATCTTGTCAACTTAAATAACCGGCAAACTAATAATGAGATCATTAAAAAAAACAAGTTGTAGCCCTAATTTAATGAGTTCCTGTTTGTTTTTCCCTAATGGAAAGCGAGAGAGGAGCAGCTGCAGTTGAAGCAACACTTTGAAAACTTATTCTATATCTAACTTCCTTTACTGCATGACCTAAATGAACGAATACAGCAGAAACAACAACTCCTTAATTCAGCCGGTCAGCTAGTTATATTTTGCAGTAGCAAACCAGAATATTCTTAAACGTACTCTTTCTAGTCCCTTCGCTTCCATTCAACTGCAGTACATGTTCTAAAGTGACCATAAAATCAGGAATGTTCACAGTTTTCCTCCAACATGCCTGAGAGCGGCCTTTATTCAACACTAAAATGCGATGTTTGATTTGAATTAGCATGGAGAGCATAATGTGCATAAAGCATGTGTGTAAACAAAAGATGTATTTGCATGAACTTTGCAAAGGTATTTGTTAAACCAGAGTCGATTCAAGAGTTGTTTACTTTTCACTTTTAAGTGTCCATACTCCATGCTTTAGTGTGTTTTAGTTAACTAGTGATTTCTTCTTAAAACAGATTTCAACGAAGCCATTATCATTAAACACAGCAGTGGAATTGTTTCCTGCATTTTTGTGTTGCTTAACTTGCTTGTTTAAAGAGAAATAATCTTTTTGGGCCATTCGACTTTGACTTCAAAATCTGTTATCTGTGAGTGTAAACACCGTCGAGTCCCAGAAGAGTTAACTTCTGCAGGAACACCGTGGAAACCCTCCAGCTTCACACATCTGCATTTGTATTTGTAGCATATCTGATTAGTCAGCAGTAGTGTGCGTTTCAGAATCGCTCCTCGCTGTCATCCAGCAAGAGCCAATGGCACAAAGAGCTCCCTCTGTTTGGACACACAATGGAGCTGAAACATCTGCGACTCATTTCAACCAGGAAGGATTTGGGTGTCAGGGCGGGCAGAGGGGGAAGCTGCCCCCACCGAACATTACACAACACGGCTTTGCTTCTCTCATGGCTGTGTGAGGGCCGTCTCGTCTGATCTCACCTCTCTCTTTCTCTTCTCTGACTTCCTACCTAACCTAAACCTGCTGTCTTCTCCCCTGCAGTTCTTCCATGCTTATTCCAAGCCTGAGTCGAAAGGACAGGCCTTTAAAGGTACGACGACACGCACACACGGGCAACACAGGCCAGTGGAAAATAAACAAGCTGCCGCTTGTAGTCGTTTGTATACATGCTCAGGTTGTCATTAGTGAGGGATAATCAGCAACGGCGTATCATGTTCTCTTGATGCCCTTTGACCTCCAGCTGCGACTCATGATGTGCGGGTCCTCCGTCAGAGGATCATCGACAAACTGGAAAGCCATGAGGAGCCGTGGCCCCCCGCCTGTCCCCCACTGGAGCCCACCAGGTAAACACACATCCCCAATTTTCATTCGTTAATCTATCTGTCAATCATTCGCTTACTAATATGTCCTGATGACATGCACTGTAAGGAAGGACTAAATGTAAACAAGTCCATATTCTATCTCACACCTACATATCTCACAGTTTAGAATTTTTTTATATCCTTTCTTGCAGTCTTATGATTGCTGTCTAGCTGTAGAATAATGTTTCCATCCCGTTGCATAACTGTATCCTATGTCATCATGAGCTGCTGCACAGTTTTTTTTATTAGTCACAGAATGAGGTCTCAAATGTTTCCACTAAGAAGCAAAGTCTTCATGAGCTCTTCTGTGCGAGGCCTCCCTGCTCTGCCCAAATACGGCTTTGCATGTATTGAGACACGAGCTTTGCACTCAGTTTATTACCATGGCAGTGCAGGAAAAGGAAGCAGGAAGTCAAGTGTATTTTTCTTTTTAGGTTGAAAGGGAAAGTAGCGTTGCTGGCCACAGGAGGTTTTTATTTTCCAAAGGAAATTAGTGGATTTGAATCTATGGGCTTTCTTGCTTCATTTCTCAACCAAAATTTTGGAGAAATGAAGAATGTAACATACTTGAAAACCAGATATAAATGAAGTTTTAAACTTTTAATGTTTATGATTCTGGGTTCGGATGCTGTTCAGATAAAAAATAGTCCTGTGCGGGGATAAAGGACATCACAGGCTATTTAAACCGTTGTAAAACTCCGACCCAAATTAATTAAAGTCTTCTCACTTTAATGTCAGACTTTTCCCTTTTTTTCTTTTAGGATAAAATATGTCCATAAAATCCAGGACTGACTTACTTTTTGATCTCTGCTGGATCAGTAGTTGATCCCTCAGACGTGTATGTGATGTTTGGCTTAGCATAACTCCTACCTGGGATTCCTGTTTTACGTGTTATCTGCTCATCTCTCTCACCAGCCAAACCGAGATCGACAGCTTCTTTGAGACCAACAACGTTCAATACCTGGCTCTGATCTTCGAGGAGACTAAATCCTACATCGGCCGAGAGGTAACGGCTCCCGTTTCCATCAACCTGAGCTGTGCGTTTCTTTCTCCTCTTGTATGTGATTTATTTCCGGGCAGCAAAGAGACGTGCATTAAGTTTCTCTCCAACTACGCATGTCTAACTTCAGCCAATAGGAGAACATTTATGGCATTTATCACATGGCATACACCAATTGTTAAACTCTCTGTGTTTTCTGTTCTTCAGGTAACACTCGACCTGTTACAGTTTGAGACTGTCGCAGTGCGGAGAGTCCTGAGCACTGAGAACGCTCTGGTCACCAAACTGGGAGTGACAGAGTTTCCATCCTGCTACCTTTACTCTCCTGAAGGCAATTTCACCAGACTTGAAGTGTGAGTACCCGTGCAGTCTTTAAATTCCATCAGTGTGTGTGTTCGTGGGTGAATGATGACATGTGGTGTTGAAGCGCTTCGAGTGCTCCGAAGACAAGAAAAGTGCTATATAAGTACAATAGCATTTACCATCCTTCTTTTAGTAGGTTTTTAAAATGAAAACCTACCCTATTTCCTACTTTTGTCCACATGTACATTTTGCCAGCAGATGTGCATCATGAGGTCAGTAGAGGTTACACACTTATGGATATGTTTTGGTTCATGAGATTTGGTGACCTCGTAATTTCAGTTCCTGTCTTCCACTTCCACCTGAGCAAAATGTCGAATTGGCCAGAATAAGTGAAAACCCTTTAAGGGTGTTCAGGACAGAACTTGAGTTCACAGTGTTTCTCGATGAGGGTTACAACTTACAGGAGAAATCCGTGGCGGTGCAGACTCACGGCCTGAAGGTTTTAATGTTCCTTTCCACAATAGCTGACTCGGGACAGCCTTAAACCGGACAAACCTACTTTGTAAACATGCAAATAGAAGAGGCCAAATTGTGGTTGTGTGTTACCATGGCTTAACAATAACAAGTGCACCCTCCTACAGGATCTAACGATGTGTTTTCTATCCACCACGATTTGTCAGTTCAATAGGCTGCATTTACAAATTAAGGCCAACGCTTTAACTGGTCGATTTTCAACAGTAACTTAGATCTAAATAATATAATATGATAATATTCCCCATCCTTATTAGGAGAATTCCCAGGAGAGATGTTGAACCTTTTTATTTTATTTTAATTTTAATTGAAGAGCTAAGTGGGTGGATGTGATATGTGAAAGGAACATGATCTGTTTTTGTAGATATCTAGTATGTTCTGTATATATTGATAGTGTGTGTGTATATATATGTTCTGTATATATTGATAATGTGTGTATATATATATATATATATATATATCTTGATAAACCATCTTATCTTAACAATAATTTCCATTTGGCTTGATCTGAAATACACCAACAACATGCTTATTTCCCCTTTTGTTCCTAACGTCACAATTTTTTCTTTCTGCCGTAAACCTCATCGTGTGCTCATTATCTGAACCCTATTCATGAGAATACTTTTAAACATCTGGCCTCTTAATGGGATCAGAGCATCAAAATCGCTCCCATTATTCACTATCATAAAGCAGCGCTGATCATTCCTCACCCTGCAAATTCATCTGCTGTTTCTGCCTCTTTGTTTGGCTGTTTCAATAACTTGGCATGCAAAGAGGACTCTTTTTAGTTGACAAATGCAAAAAGGAAATGATTTATTGCTGATTTATTTATTCACCCCCCATCTCTCCCCTTCCAACCCCGCTCTTTTCCATCACTGTACAGAGGGGAGGTTTTTTAATTTCTTGCATGAAAACAATGCCATTGCTTTTCTGGCTTCACCTGCCAAACAAGCCCCAGCCGCACACAGCGACAGATGGCCTCCCATCATCGCTGAATGTCTGATTGATCCTGGGAGAGCGGAGTGTGCCTGCGTGTGCCCGTGTGTGCCTGTGCCTGTGTGTGTGTGTGTGTGTGTGGGCCTTGTGTGTGGAGAGGGCGTCTAACATCCGTCATGCATGTGATGTGTGCTGGTCCCAGGTGAATGCATTCCCTCCCAGCTCACCCTGATACCTTCCTGCCCGCCGGCCCTGGGGACCGCTGGATGAATGGCTCTCCCTCCACATCTGTACACTCCCACCAGACACGCTGGTGTCATTGAGTCCTGGTCTGGTGTGAGTGAGCGTGGGCACAGAGTATCCATCCTCCTTATTACCATCCTGTTCCAGTTTTTACGATGCTCTCTCTCCCTCTCTCGCTCTCTGACCCTGACAAGGGGAGAAAGCAAATGAGAGTGAGAGGGAGGGAGAGAGACAACATTAATGGCTGCGGTTCCAGTTGCAGGGTTATCACAAGGCTAAATGATCAGCTCTCTCTCTCTCTCTCTCTCTCTCTCTCTCTCTCTCTCTCTCTCTCTCTCTCAGAGTTCCATGCTACTCTGGCACCATCTGTTCAGCATTTAAAATGCATTCCCGTAAGTGTGTAAAATATATGGCCACAAAAAAAAACAGGTCATAAACCATTTTTGTTTATAGCAGTTGTCTGCTGAAACGAGACTAAAATTAAAAAAAATTAAAACCTGAGCATTTTGACATGGCTGAGGTTTATGTAAACTACAAGGCCAAAAGTGTGTGGACAGCCAAACAATAAACCCACATGTGATGTCTTAACATTTCATTCCAAAATGAGGGGCATGAACAATCTGCCATAACAGATTCCACTCTTCCACGAAGGCCTTAGACAAGATGTTGTAACTCAGCTGCAGAGCTTCGCTCCCGTTCTGCCACACGACCACGAGTGTGATCGACAACCGATGTTGGGTGATACGGTCTGGCTTTCAGTCTGCGTTTAAGTTCATGCTTCAAAAGCGTTGGATGGGTCCCGTTCTTTCACAGCTAACCGGAAAAAACATTTATTTGTGGAGCTCTCTTTGTGCATGGGATGATTATCATGTCGAAGGCAAGAGTGGGGTGTCCACACACGTTTGTGCATTAAGTTTATGTTGAGTGACCTAAGGGTCAGTCTCACCTGTCCTTCTCTCCCGCAGCAACATTGAGGCTCGTACTTTCTACTCTTACGCCCTCCAGAGGCTGCCGGGAGTGACGCGGTCGGGGAAGCCTCCACCGGTCACCGCAGACGTCCTCGCCAACAACACTCAAGAGCCCTGGAAACCCTTCAACGGGTATGAACAATACATGCTGCTCTGTCTTTCTGTCTGCTCAAGCTTATTATTATTGACATGAGGTGTGTTTCCAGGTCCAAGGTGTACATGGCCGACCTGGAGTCGACGCTGCACTTCTCTCTGCGCGTGGAGCTGGCTGCTCACACTGTCATCAAAGGAGAAGCCCTGTCTTCTCTCAATGACTACATCTCTGTCCTGGCGAAGGTAGAGTTAATAGAGAGGGCCCTTTAAATATTAGAAATATTGTTTAACCATGTAATTAACACAAAGTTCAGATGAACTATCTGATTTTAAAAAAGAACACTTGCCGTACAAACATGCTGTATTTAAAACACTCTGTTGCATAATAAGCAACTCTTTCACTTTTTTCCACATTTTCTTATCGGTCCTTGTAACTTTTTACTACAAACTATGGATAACTATTTGTATTTATATTTTAAACAAACCAGGAAATTGTCTGGAAATTTGTCAGAAAACAAAAAAAGAGTTGCACAAATGTGTAGTTACAGCAGGTCACCACCAGATGGAGAGTGAGACAGCAGAATGGTTGATCACGTTGTAGATTTGAGTTGTTTTTGCACCATTTAGCATATGGCCCCCTTTTAAACAACATGTTTTTGTTTTTATTATTCCTTTAGAATCCATTTGATTATTTAGAGAATCTACTCAGTTTATTGTTTTGTTAGATGTACTTTTGCTTTTACAAACACACACACACACACACACACACACACACACACACATTATTGGAAGCAGAAGTAGATGCCATTGACTAGAACAGACACTCTCTTGGGTATAGTTGACCCTCTTCATGTTGGCTCCCAGGGGCATTGGAGCGTGGCTGCCACCCACTCGCTACCCACTCTTCTTCCTCTTCACGCAGTTTTCCTATACGTGGTTCCCCACAGGCATCTCTATAGATACATGTGAACGTGCCAGTCCTCTGTGGTTCACCAACACAACCATCTTCAATCCATCTTTATCCGTTAGCGATCTCCTTCAGCCTCGTTCCCTCTTTTCCTCGCTGAAAGTGTGCCAGCCAGAAAAAAACATGTTGTGATGATGAGGCCTGAACCTGAGAGCCCTGTCCCTCTTGCTACGCACCAGGCTGCGTCACTGCCCTAGTCTGCCACCAATCTCTGTGATTATATCTCCCTCTCTAGGGAGGAGTTGTATCGGCGTGGGTGTATCAGTGTATGAGGTCTGTGTGTGCGTGTGTGGTGGTTGTGGTGAAGGTGGTGGTGGGGGCAGAGCACTGAGGCCTCCCATTAGCTCCAGTTTGTTTAGTCAATAGCGGCCGGTCCCAGTGGTATTTTTACTCTCTCCCCCTACCATGATGGACCAGCCGCTCAGCAGGGCTTTGTGTTGCTGAGGAGGCCGTCACTGCTGACCGCGACTTGTGACAGTCCGTATTGTCGTTTGACTGAGTGATCTCGCTTCAAAGAGTCTGGATCCTTTGTCAGCCCGCTTGTTAGGAACACTTCATGTAAGACGAGCACGTACTTGGATTTGAAACCAGAATTAAAGAGAATTTGGTTTATTTTTTAAAAGCAAATATATTCTGGTGCATATGATGCCATTCATATGCAGAATATGAGAAAATTAAAAGTATTTTAAGCTCAGAAGAATCGTAAACCTTCTTTTCCTCTATTGTTGTTTTATTGTCTTTATTCAAATGACTGTTGGTTCATGGAGGAATTATCTCTCTTCTAGATTACTGATGCAATATCTAAATATCTACCACCTGAACTCTGCTTGAGTCATGTGATTAGATGAGAGTGAAAGTGACTCACCATGTCCTGACCGCGGCGTGAGTGTCATCTCTTCATGCTGGTGACACATTTCCTCAATCATCATGCACATTTTTATTTTTACCAAACTGAATAATTCCTGTAGAGCGTATTTGCATACATCATGGGTGATATTGTGTGCGCTTGCCATTATGAAGGTGTAGAAGGTCACAACTAATTAATATTTTCATTTCTAAGCAGCCACTTATTTTCTTGATTAATTGATCAATAATTCTCTTTATAAAATCATATAATTTAATCATTATTGTTTTGTACATCTTGAGGACACGCAATCTCTTTGTGTAAAGAGACATTTATTTATCTCCTTCATGTTTTCATTGTATTTACTTGACCTAAAAAAATATTACTGTTCTGTCCAAGAATTGTAATTCCACGAATTGTTTGTTTCTTTTCAATCCACGATAATCCCATCATTGCGTCTCCACCCAAACATGAAAACATGGAGGTTGTTTTCTGTTTGTTCTTTTTTTTTGACCCCGTCATAATATTACTGGATTTACTGTCTTGTCAGGCTGAAGCCGGATTTATGAAGCCTCTACATGTATTTTAGGATTACTAAAGTGGATCTTGGGAAGCATGGGAGCATTATCGCGAGGTTTTTAAGGATTACACCTCTATCCTGCTTTTCTTGAAAGAAGCCCTTCAGCCCAGAGGGGACACGGGGGCAGGGGAATAAAAGAAAGAATTAAGAGGGGGGATTTGGACTAAAGGGACACAGGCTTCGTGCTTTGCACGTCAGCGCTCAGGATAGTGTTCAAATATACCTATATTACTAAAGATGCTCCAAGCTTTTCTTAAAACCAGCTGTCTGTGTAATTATGGATCCTCTTACTTTAAAATAAGCAATTCCAAAAGAAGTTGATTCATTGAACTGTTTTTATTTTGTAGTTTCCCCAGTATAAATAGTGCATAACAAGTATATGTGTCTAAAGATGAGGCTGCTGTTTGCATGGCTGTGGCACGCGTCTGCAGCTCCCCAGGGTGACGTGAAGTTAGATTATGATCAAGGCGCCTCACCCCTGTCTTTTGCCCCGCGCCTGCTTGGTCTGCCCTGCTGCAGCCAACAGATGCCTCCCTCCTGGGACCCTCGCCACAAGGAGCTTGCGGTTTCTCAAGTGCTGCTGATACTAATCGGATCAGGATGACATATTGCCGGGGTGAAGGGGATTGTCATGGTCCAACTGGTATAGGGTCAGGAGGGATAGTGTGTGTAGAGATGATAAAATATTAGTTTTTACACTTGGCATTCCCAGTAATGAATTGGATCTTTTAAATGTATCTGTCGTCTCATGAATGTTATTGGATAAGTGTCGAGTTTCCAGAAGGTTTATTTAGTTGTGTAACTTCGATGCTTGTTTTTGATGCATCATCTAGATTCTAGAAGGAGCATATTGCCTCTCATAATTAGTTACTCAATACTTGCACTGTTTCCAAGAGTGAGTATTCATGAAGGAGAAAAGCGTTCTGTAAATACATCTCATATGTGGAAAACGGACATCATTATTTTTGTCAAAGTTAAAAGAAAGACGTACAACTATCAAACATAGCAAGATGACACTGACTAGTGTCTGATTTCATAAATATCGATTGTACAACTAAAAAGTAGAACACGGTGAACATTTGAGCTTTCAGGCCATCTGCAGACGTGGATAGCTCATGAATAGTGTTGCTTTGGTGATGCTAACTTAAATCCATTAGTGGGAAACACCTGCGATTCTCTTCTGGTTAAATTCATACGCCTGTTTAATGAGCTTTTCTGACCGGGTGGCATCCAGACCCCAGATCCAAACCTAAACCTGTTATAGCACTCTCCCAGCAGCGAGCGAACACACACACACACACACACACACACACACACACACACACACACACACACACACACACACACAGAGCGAGAGAGAGAATATGTTAAATGTCAGCTGTTTATGAACAGCAACACAGGTTTTTGGAGGCCAAGTTGATGAGCGGTGAAAGATGCTGCATGGAATCAAGAGTGCTCTGGTGCAGAGGGAAGGACGCAGGACTCCGCGAGCTTTGGACAAAAAGATTTAAGCAAATCACCGGGGGTCTGGTTAAGTGGTCAGGGTGTAACACAAAGATCCTGTTAGAGGGTGATGAACAGACGGCTGAGCCATTGGCTGAAAGTGGACGTATGTAAGCATATTTAGTTGAACAAATGGTGAAGGCCAAATTTAAAAGAAAAGGTCCACATGCTGGTTGACTGTCTCTGTCGTCTGCGTTCTGCTTTTCTTGTATTGATTCCCCCTCAGTTCGTAGACATCTGTAGAGGCTATTGTTGAGAGATGATCTTCTCTTTCAAAGCAAAGTGGAACTGCAGCAATTAGTCGGTACATTTTAGTCGATTGACAGAAAATGCACAGCCACTTATTTGTCAATCCAACTAATCTTTTTGTTTGAATCGGCTTCTCAGATATGAAGATGTGATGCGTTTCTTTGTCATACGTGACAGTAAACTGAAAATCTTTCCTTTTAGACTCACCGTTTCCCTATTTAATGACTTTATAGATACAATTATCCATTAATGAAAAGATTAAACATACTGTAGTTGCAGAGCTAAATGAAAGTTCCCATTGAAGTTGTCTGCTGTTTGAGTCTTGGAAAAAAAAAAGCATGATCCCTTTGCGTCTATTTCTGAGAAACGGGACCATTATCATACACTTTTCCAAAGAGAGGCTTACAGCAAGAATAGGAAGCACATTTAGCTGAAATGTATTAAAGCGCTCTTCCCTGAAGACATCAGCTGTTTCTATTGTCAGTAATGTATGTGTGAAGACATGTTTGTCTGTGTCTGTCTTCACTCTGTCATCACTGGTATCAGACACCCATCAGCTGGATTTCCTCTTTCTCTTCATGGGCCTCCCTCTGCTAGATACAGTGTCATGTTTCCTCCCAGTTTTGGTTGTTACCATGGTTGTGCTAGTTTGAAAGTAAATACACATCAGGAGGAAGCGCTGAGTAGACAGTGGTTAAGTGGTTGTTAGTGGCTTAGGAGATGGATCTTAATGAAGGACGAGGCTTAAGTTTGGCTGCTGTCACATTTAGTGAGTTTCTTTTTCAGGGAAAACACGCAAACAGAACTCCTGTGCAGATTATAAACCTTGTGAATAACATGGTTGAGGATGAGTTGGCCACTAAGCTAGGAATTACATTTCTATTGGAAGGAAAAACGATGTGTTAACTGTAGGTGAAGATGTTGATATGAACAGCTCATTTTAGTAAAAGGAGTCTGAATGCTAAGAAGTATGAGCATCACTATTAGAACATGAGAAACAACACTTAGAAGATATTAACATTATCAAAGTCTACATTTCATGTGCAGGAAACCATTTAATCATTTAGCAGAAATCGTCTTTGTTATGAATGAATGTATGCTGCTCTTCTATGATAGTAAATTGAATGCTTTTTTATTTATTTTAAATGCAATGGGCATTCCTCGCCATATTTTTTTGACATGCTATAGACTTGATATTGAATGGATAATCAAAACCAATAATTGATAAAGAATATAATTGTTAATTGCATTCCGTCTTCCATCCCATTTGCCCATAAATCATCAAGTTTTGTCTCGTACAGTTATCACCCGTGACACCGATGTGCCCTGTTGTTTTATATCTGCAGTATTTTCCAGGCCGTCCAGTGGTGATGAACCTTTTGAAGTCTTTAAACGCTCGGCTACAGAACCAGACTGGCGATGAGATTTCCTACGAGGCAATCAGAGAGATACTGGATAACTCGGCTCAGGTGAGTCAAGAGAGAGCTGTATAGATGCAACATATCCAATACGTTTTCACTATGTGCATCCATATTGCAATGAACTTTAGCCTCTTTATTATCATTTAAGCCAACATCCAAATTGTTCCCTGCTAACTTTTGTGTCTGCCATCCATCTCTGGTATTCATTGGATTCAGAGATCTGTCCATTACGTGCTCCATTGAGGAGGAACATTAATGCAAATTGAGGAAATTCGCATACTTTTTAGAGCCTGAAACGGCATCTTAAAGGGAGAAAGGGAGACAGGTGAGCAGCTTCAGGAAGAACAGAGGGCAGGAAATTGCATAATACCCCAAGTCTGATTTGAGGACGTCTGTCTCAGATGAGCCTCCTAGTTCCACTAAGATATCAAGGTCACCTGTCAATCTGGGCACATAATCAATTCAAACTCATCTCAGTCACCAAACTGATGCCTATCTAGTCAAAACATGTTCAAATGTGATCTTGTATGAGTCGATAAAAATGTATTTTACAAATATTCAGATTTCTCAATATGTACTTTGTCATTGTCTCGGTGCCAGCACATACAGCTGAGACTCTATGTGCTGTTGTCTTTGGAAGGAAGTCTGCATGCCTCCAGTACCGCCCCTTGCAAATTGAAAGAGTCACTTACTTACATCATTAGCTTTTAGCAGACAAATCAATTGATCAATGGAAAGGTATGAATAGACTCAGAGGAAATGGACTCTGGACACACACACGTACCAAATCTTTACTATTGGCATGTGAGTAACCCTGTCAATCACACCGGTGATGGCAATGCATGGCATTGAGAGAAACGACTTTACGTCAGAGAAAATATCTTATCGGATTCAACTGTGGCTCGTGGTTAGAGATCTGGATACTCCTGTTCATTAGTGGAGGGCTGAGCCATTAACCTGAGATTGACTTCCTATTGATCAAGAAAACTACGTGGAAGAGCTTTCATTAAGGTGAGGGGAGATGCTGGAGAGCCTCTACTTTTTAAAGAATCTTTGGAGTCTCATTTAAAGGATGAAGCTGATTTTATTCCACATTTCTTTTATTGTCAACAAATCCCATGAAATGGCCCAAACCATCAAAATATGAATTCCTCTCTGTACTTTCCAGCTTCCGTACTCTGTCAATGGCTCTCACACATTCACTCTCACTGAGAAATGTATTTTAAAAAACAATTGTTAGAATGTTTTTAAACTTTCCTGAAACAGGAGTTTTTTATATATAAATATTACTCAAACAGGATTAAATCATACATTTGTTAGTTATTCTCAACCAGGGGTCGTTGTAGTCATGTTTGTCGTAGTAAAAGAACACATCTGTGTGGTGTTATTAGGTGTTGGTCAGCAGTGGACTCATGAAAACTAAAGCGACTATTTGATTAGTCGTTCACTATTAAGTTAATCGGCAATGATTTTGATAATCGATTAATTGTTTTGAGTCATTTTCAAGAGAAAAAATGTAAATCCTCCAGTTGCTTAAACGTGAATATTTTCGGGTTTCCTTCCTCCTATATGACAAAACAAGACATTTGAGGACCTTCTTTGGAAAATACTGAGCAATATATCTTTGCAATTTTCTGATATTTTATAGACCAAACAACTAATTAATTATTCCAGAAACAAATCAACAGATTACACTAAAATAATCACAAATGATACTTGTTATCAATTCATTGTTGTGGAATAATATAGAATGTCACCAGATTGATCCTTGAAGCTTTTTCTCTTTGTGTCCTGCATCCCAATTGTCAGTCATTTGTATTTGTTTGCCTTCCTCTATTAGTCTGCAGACACAGCCTTGCCTGAAGGAGTGAGATGGGTGGGCTGCCAGGGTTCACAACCCCACCTTAGACGTTACCCTTGCGGCATGTGGATTCTCTTCCATGTTCTCACTGTCCAGGCCAAGAACTCAGGAGGCACAGGTACACACACACACACACACACACACACACACACACTGAGGTTGTATTTCTGTAAATGAAAAGGCCCATTGAAAGTTCACGCAGACAGAAGTGGACTGAGGATGAGGGCTTTGTGAGGCTTTGTAAACAAATTAGCTTAGGAATGTTGGCTGGAAAGCTTTCATTCCCTCTGACCTCATTTTAACATCACACACAGAAACAAACAAATATCATGATCACGTTTTGACCAGAAGTGTCATTGATTTTTTTCTTAACTTTTTTGTCACAGCTAAAATTGAGCCTAATTGTGACTGTGTGAAAAAGGATTATGTTAGATTAGTGGAATGTGAGTGGTTAATAAAACAGGCAGATGACCGGAGGCTCCACCCCTGGCAGGAACAATAATCTCCCTTCAACACACACCACACACACACACACACACACACACACACACAGAGGTTAATCCTGAGGTTTACGGACCATCATGTGACCTGCAGATGGACTGGCCCAAAAGGGTGTCCATCTGGCCCCCCACAGACCACCAGTTTATTGGGCGCACAGACACACATAGCGTACAGTATCGATCATAACATGAAGCTCCATTCATTCATAAACACCGGCTGCATATAATTAAAGGTGTGAACACATTGGTAAAGGTGTGACCACAAGCCCCTTCCAATGTTCATGAAGAGGACATTCACACACGCACTCCCAGCCACACTCCCACTGTCGGTCCGATACATCTGAAGGTCCTGCTAAGCTGAGAACAAAAGCAAACGGCTCCAGGAAAATATGTTTGTGGACTGTTGAAGTCCTGAGACGACAGCATGGCCACCATTCACACAGAGCGTTAACTGTAGTTAATCTCCAGATTGGGTTATCCCATTCGCAAAGATAATTCATCTCAATATGGGGTTAACCCAGCTCTCTGACTCCTGGCCCACATAACCGTGGGAATCCAAGAAGCGGTGGACCCACACTGCCATTAGCAAGCTAACAGTTCATTTTAATGTATAGATGCAACCAGCTTGTAATCCATGACAATTTGCATTCATTCATGCTCTTCTAAATATGCTGATTTTCATTCCAGCTTTAACCACCGTTTGTTATTGCATACTAAGATGTTGCCACAAAAACATATAACGTAACTAAATCAGGACTTGGAACAATGTTGGCATTTCAAAAGTGTTTGTGATTAGTTTTTTGTAGTTTGTTAATTTGATGAGATTACTGGTGATCAACATAAAATGGCATTTCCCTTCCAGATCCCAGGGAGGTGCTGAGTGCGATGAGAAAATATGTCCACAGCTTCTTTGGCTGCACGCTGTGTGCCGAGCACTTTGAGATCATGGCGAGGGAGAGTTTGTCGGAGGTGAACACGTTCTCGTCAGCGGTGCTGTGGCTGTGGTCGAGACACAACCGCGTCAACAACAGACTGGCAGGTAGGAGTCAGCAGCATCATCTGTCGCTACGTTGCAGAATCCCTTTGGTCCGGACTAGAGGTCTTGGGAACTACCTAGAGACGACGAAATCATCATCACTGGAAGAGAGAATGGGTTTGTGTGTCTTTGTTGTATCGGCTCTGCTCGCTCCAACCTGAACCGAGGTGATGCCACAAACGGTACCTGGTAATATTATCAACTTTTGCCAACGGAAAATCAAAAACAACGGATTCAAGCAAGTCGAGCTGTGCAGTGGAATGCGGCATTAATTTGCGAAGCCATCTTCTGTCCCTCACACTCTTTCCACTCCTCTTTTCCGTGGCTGTTAACACTTTGGGATCTTAAGCATTACCGTACTCATTTTTGGAGGAAGATTTTCAGTTCCAGTTTCCTCTAAAGGTCAGTCAGTCTTTTGTAATGCAACTAAGAGGGGTGAGGGGAGGAGGAAGGATGGATCCTCAGATCAGACACCAGCTGTCTCCCCGTCTCAGACCTCCAAGTATCAGGTCCTTCTGCCTCACCCATATTCTCCTGACCCCCCCTCTGCCATGTTCCATCCTTCTCACACCCTTACTTTGATTCCCCCCCCACTGTCCTCCCTGTCACCTGGAATATATGAGGAGGCATTTATATCCAGGTTATTTATTTAAAAGCAGCATAATACCCACTTATTAACTTTCAGTGTGCTTTATGCAGAAATCTTTACTTTTTGCATCAGAATGCACCTTTTTAGTTTCTCCTCAGAACAGACGTCTTTTCTTGCCTTGCAGATGAAAGCACAAGGTTTTCCCTCCCTTTTGGCCGTGCTGTATCAGCATTTTACACTTCAGTCTCGCGAGTATTAAGCAGCTCCTCAGCATCCCTCCTCCCTGGTCCGTGTTCATATGATTTTATTAGGCACAGGGCTGTCATTAACAGCCCACTTTGTTAAATCACTATCTTTTGTTTGTGTTGACTGCCCCCTCTTCTAACTCAGGCACAGCTTGTGTCCTGAACAGCAGGGGCCAGCAGGACACCCGTCTCTGCGAGTATCCGCTCCCCAGACACTTAAACACTCCTCAACCCGCCGCCTTCACCCATCCGTCTTCCCTTGCTTCCTCTATCTCTGTTGCAGTTTTCCTCTCTTTCCACTCACCATCCCCTGGGACTCATATCCTCCGCTTGACAAGTAATGGCACAGCATCCTCGCAGGATGGGTCCCCCAGGAACCAGCCCTCTTTATACCCCCCCCCCCCCCACACACACACACACACACAGGCACACACACACAAAGGCACACAAACGTACACACAATTCCCAAGGTATTGTGTGACAGCAGGTGGCAAACACCACGACACAAGCCACACACGCTGCCCCTCCTTTCCTCCCACTCCCAAACACACACACACACACACAGCCTTTCCAAGCGTGGGTCAAGTTGTGGCGTGTGGCAGCGGGCGTTAGTCATGGTGGAGGGTGAGTCGGGGGTCCACAGGGGATAAGTCGGGTGAATCGCAAGGAGAGGGAGGGAGGGAGGAGACGGGGGTTTGGCTGTGTTTGTAGCAATAAGCGGCGGCGTCTCCCTGAGGAGAGCACACTCCAAGCCTCCCTCCACTCAACCCCTCCTCTCCCCTTTGCCTAAAGTGGAGCTCTTTAGCAGGCTTCCCCGCCCCTCCTTTCAGGAGCAGCCATGCATGAAAGAGCAGCTATTTGTAAAGCGGTCGAACAATTAATTTAGCTGGCAACAAAGAGGCCCCAGGGCCCTCGGTCTCCTCGCAGCAGCAGCATGAGACCAGTGGCAGCTCAGTCCTGTTGCTGCTTGTCAACAGGCGGAGACTGATTCACATTTCTCCAGACGACACAGCGGCAGGCCTGCCGCCTTCATGACCGTGTGACACGCAGCACAGGCTCTGTGCACGGCTTCATGCACAATGGTTAGACCATAACGATCTTTATTAGACTACCGGGAAATATTTCCATACTTTGTATCGCTTGTGAAATGTGATTATGATAGTCTTGAAGGTAAAAACACAATGGAGATAAATTGTTTAGAAATTGTGTAACTTTTACTTTTACTATTCGGCCAGTTTAAAAAAAAGTCTTATTTAGTTGTTAAGGCCTCGCACCAGTTGTTGCGGTTCCTGACTCATCGGATTAGATCGGTTTTGGTGGTGTTTCCTTTTTGCTGTTCCCGTGTTCACAACCTGCTCAAATACTAGATCTGACCTTTTTATAACCACGTCACCACCATACTAACCAGTAACATTATTCCCTCTGCTGTCAGCCGTGCTTTTATCCTTCTGCAGATAGTCATGTCATACTCGGCATTTCACAATACAGCCACTGTCGTGATATGACATCTTTGTATTGCAGTTAAATTTACACCAATGTGTTTATGAACAATATGATGACCTTTTTGAGAAAAAAAACTTCTGTTTAAAAAGTGTAAGACAAACTACAGTTAGTAAGGGTTGGACTTGAACCCAATGCCACAAGGATCAGTGGGATTTATAATATGTCTTTATATCAGCGCAGCCTCAATGATCTCAATGATCTCAATGTCATGTTCAAAGCCAAAATGGCAATCTGTCACTTTATGTTCTGTTTTGCTGGGACTTTAATTACCTTTTTAGGAGGAAATATTGCAATATTTTCTGTATGTTTTCAAATGGCAGTGTGTAGATATGAGTCTTAGACCTAATTGCATTATCCCTGAAATCTTTGTAATCGTGTCTGATTTACTCTCCGTTGGCTCATAATGTTGAATAAACTAAACTACATATTGAATACCATTTTTCAGTATTTTATAGTTTAAGATTATCTGGAGATGTGGAAGTGTTAGATCTGTCATAAAATAAATATATTTATTGGTCTCGATTATTTAAATGAGCATAGAAAGCCTGACATCAGCGGTGGAGTTGATCCTCACTCACAGAATTAGTGCTGAGGAAGCTAGTTCGACGTGCTGAACAATACATATTGATACCTAATGAATATGTATGAGCGTCGGTGATGACATTGCCGTGACAGGCCATTGTGGCAATCTCAATATGGCTGGTATGGCTAAAGTCACCCTGGCCGCAAACTTGGCAAGCTGATTTGAATAAGGAAAGAGAGCTGAGGTGTGTGTCTGTGTGTGCGTGTGCGCTCACCTGCTGAAATGTATAAAAGCCCCCACACCCACAGGCTGCAGCACACAGTAAAATTGATGTATCCTTTATGTAAAGTACTGTATGCAGAGTACGTACACACACATGCATATGACTGAGATTAATCTTGAGCGGCAGAGAGACGGAGAAGAGAGCAGAGATGGAGGTGATGGTGGATGATGTAAATTGACAGTGCTGTAAAGTGACAGACCTGCTGCTGCGCCCCTTTTTAGACACACACACACACAAGTCAACTTGTGTGTGCGTGTCTTTGTTGTGTATGAGTATTTGTGGGTGTGTACACCTGGTCCTGCCACTCTGTTTGCATGGATGCCCTGTTGTGTGTGAGTAACGAGGGGCGTGAGTGGGCAGCGGCTACATGAAAGAAAACATGTTAAGGAGAAAGTTTCTAATTCATTAAAAGGGCAGCTCCCCTCTGAGGTTCTGTTGCTCTCATGTTCAATTTGGAGATTGGAGTTGGCTTTCAAAGGGGTGTGAAGGGACAAGACAGGTGGTCCAGAGCAGCGAGGTCTGCTGCCTGAAAACGGGGAGTGTGTGAGAGTGTGTGTGTGTGTTTGTGGGGAAGCTGTCCACTTTGGCCACATCTATTATCTCACCACCCCTCCCACTGGGACATCCCAGAAGCCCATTGATCATTTGTTAGACCCTGTCATATGCTCTCACAAACACACACACACAAACACACACACACTGACACACACAAATATCAATCCCTAGATTACGTGCACACAAAAACACAGACCGATGATTTACATATACACACTTAAACACATACATACACATATGCATATAGGCACTTAGTTTTTACGAGCACTGTGACGAGATCAAATGGGTTCAACACAGATTGCATCCAGTCCTCAAAGCACTTACATCCTCAAGCCAAGGCACCAACAAGGGGAATAAAAGAAACAACAATGGATGAAGGCGGCTGACTGGATGCTTTATGCGATTCCTGTATGTGACAATGAATCGGGATCCATGGAAAACATGTTGGCGTCGTATATAATCTACTTTAAGACGGGGCGGTACTTGTTAAAGTGACAACGCTGTAATAGTGGAACAAATGGGACTTTTTTGTTAAACTCCTGCATTCAAATATTGACTTTAGAGTCTGGGCAGCTCATGTTCCAAGTATGTAAAGCAATGTGAAATATTATTTGTGGTGGAAAACATTGACCCTGCTTCTGTGTTTTTATCCCTGCAGGTGCTTTAAGTGAAGACCCCAACTTCCCAAAGATCCAGTGGCCTTCCCCAGAAACGTGCCCAGCCTGCCATTCGGTGAAGGAGAACGGGGAGCACAGGTGGAGCCAGGAGAAGGTTCTTCCCTTCCTCATGTCCCACTTCTCATCCAGCAATATCCTCCCAGGTACAGGTTAACGCCGTAGTTTCTTTTCTCAAGAATTCAAGTATTTTACCAAACTACAGAAGTGTATTTCTTCCGTCAACCTGCCTGTGATAACTCCGCTCGATAGACATCTGCTCCACGGTTGAGCTCTGTTGACCATGATGCTAACGGACGTGTGGTGAAAGATTCCCCTTGTCAACAAATGGAAAGAGCCGAGATAATCCCACCGTCACCCTCGCATCCAAATTCCTTGTACAGTATATTCTACTCTTTTTTTTTTTAGTGGGTTTAATGTAGTTTTTGCTTTTTCACTTCCCCCTGCGACAATCTTAATTTGAGTTTCCCCAACTGTATTACATTGTAAAGAGTGAAAAGCAAAGACAGAATTTCTGAGTTGGAGTAAGGTTGACCGTTGATTCAGATAAATGGAGGATGATAAGTAAAGCATCTAATTCCAGATTAGTGGTGATGCCTTTAGAAATGATGTCTGTCTGTCTTCTCCTCGGCCTGTCAGACTACCTCGAGAGCGAAAGCCAGATCCTGGTGAACCAGAGGGAAAAACATGCGAGTCAGCAGCGAGCTTTAGAAGCTCAGGAACGTGTGCAGAGGAAGGCCCGGGAGGCCGTGGACTCCATGACGCATCCTCCGCCATCGCAATCCACTGTGCAGGACGAGGACGAGGAGGAGGAAGAGGAGGAAGAGGGGCCGCAGGATGAAGAGGAGGAAGGTGGAGACACTGCTGCAGGAGAGGGTAAAACATCGGAGACGACCCCCTGGGCCAAACCTGAAATGGAGGTGGGTCGAGGCCGGCGGCAGGCCCGCAGGAAGCCGAGCATCGTGGCTTTGAGGATGCGAGAGCTGCAGGAGGACATCGTGGACCTGGACTCCTTCGTCAACCAGCACTACAAGGCCAAGGCGCTGCAGCTGGCGGCCTCCAGCCGGGTCAAGCGGCGCACCCTGCAGAGGAAAGAGGAGCAGGATCCGGGGCCCGTGTTTGGGCTCGGCGTGGAGCTGGACGCCGGGCTCGGGATGGCGGGCCTGCAGCCTGTGGAGGCAGACTTTATGCTGGACATGGGGCAGCAGAGGAAGCAGCTGCAGAGGCGAGAACTGACCGGCCAGCACTTCTTTGAGGAGGCCGAGTTGAGCCAAAGGCAACGCTGGATGTCTGTCCTGAACATTGGATTCTCCAAAGTGGACATCAGCCTGTGTGTCATCCTTTATTTCCTTTCCTCCATGTGTCTTCTGGTCATGTATCTTTTCTTCAAAAACCGCCTCAGGCTACGGCGGGATAAAGTCGCCCTACCCTGAACCTAAGTGTATCCAAATTTCAGTCAGCAAGGCTTAGCGTTGGTCCGGTTGGGTTACTGTGGGGCGGTCCTCGGCGGTCCGCTCCACCGGGACCTGCAGCCAAGGCAGCCCTGAATGTCGTGGGTGTGTCTGAATGGGGTGGAGGGAAAAGAGAAAATTATCATAATCTTTTATTTTCGTTTGATCATCAAATTAAACCCAATATGAGATTAATTAAATTTTTTTATTTGAATGAATTAACTGCAACTAAAGCATTTCTACAAGGTGATTTTAGTTGCTTTTCTAAAGTCTTGGTCATTTGTAACAGTTTGATTTCTTTCTTTTTGATCTTTTTGATAAGGCCTCCAAGACCTCCTAAACTTCTTCTGTGTACTGGTGACCAAAATATATATTTTTATTTCAGTCACAATTTTTATATTGTACTCGTTAAAATATTTGAATCATTTAAATTACTCAAATAGGTTAAAACAAGTCCTGTTAAATCTTAAACTACAGAGTAACTGTTTTCCCTCCAAATAAATAAATGAGGTGTATTTGTTTAAGATAATTAATGAAGTATTAAATGAAATGTCACAGCATTTCTTTAACATTGAGACCGGGCAGTCCCTCACTGCGCTGCGTCACATCGCTGAATGCTGTGACCAGCAGGTCCACTAACTTTCCCCCCAGAGCAGCGGAGCAGCTGTGTGCTGCTCCTCTCCTCCGAGGTGGTTTACTGTCCATCACACTGTCGCATCTTATCCTATGACATCACACCGCTGAGTCCGCACAACCGCTCCTCTGGTTGTTTGTGTCGTGGAGCGAGTGGCGCATATGTTCACGCTGGACAAGGTTTTAGAATAAGCGGGATTTGTTTTGGGCTTTTGTCCACGATGTAAATCCTCGGCCGGTCGTCTCAAAAACACTGTTTTCTGTTTGGCTTCTTCGCTTTTGTCTGAATCAATAAAATTATTTTTGATAAGGACTCATTGTGTTTGATCTGCAGCTGAAACCGGGTCACGGTAATGGGCTCATTGTATCACTTTCTTTTCAACAAATAAGATGAATTTGCAGACGAGGGGTAAACCTCGTTCCGGTGTGGATGGCACGGATGTCAACAGAGGTTTCCAGAACCTCCCAGATGTTCTTCATTGCAGGTTTTGGCAAAAACAACTTTCCATTTTGTTTTTTTGTTTTGACCAAAACGACCAGGACCCGAGAGAAGGAGGACCGGGGTGTCCCGAGTAGGAAAGGGGGGTTAAAGCATCCAAGGTTGAAAGAAAAAGCCTGTTGCCATCTGCTGTGCAGCGCCAACTAAATCCTAACAATTTCATTGGGATTATAGCAAGTGAGTAATCCAGCTTTCCTTTGGGACTAGAGGGGAGAGATTACCCTTGAGGATGAGCTCCCTGCAGATAATAAACTTTATTAAAACGCAATCGGCTTTCATGGGACTTCTTTCCTCACACGCTTGGAGGTGAGCTCTGTGTGTGTGTGGGGGTGGGGGTGTAGGGTAGGGTAACATGGGTGAGTTGGTCGGGTGAGGTGGATGAAAGAGGAAGACGTCTGTGAGGGATAAATGGACTGAAGTGCAGGTTTTGATGTCCGGATTACAGCGAGCCCATCTGAAGGACAAGCGATGCTTGATCTTGAGCTTTGTGTTTTCTAGAACATAGGCTGGAATTCCCTTGACTCTTCAAATGCCCCTTCACCCCCAACCTGCCTCACACACACACACACACACACACCTGCTGATCTCATCCGAAACCTCACTCCTGTTTTCAGCAACAGCAGCACGACAGGTTCTGATGGTAAATTGTATTAGTTGAGTTAAGGCAGTCGATTCCTCAAACACACACACACACGCGCGCACACACACACACACACACGTATCGCCTGATTAATAGCCCAACATTAAAGAACAGGAGCATCGAGGCTGAGCAGCTGTGGTTCTGTGACTTAATCAAACTCCCATACTTTAAAATAGAGCCTCCATGACACATTATGGTTGTCAGAATGGATCGAGCAAGGCACCATTTGTCATCGGGAAGCTTCTGCATGTTTATTTTTTTTCCAAAAATTTTTCAATACATCACCGAACAAATTCTGATATCAAGGTCTTTTTTTTTTTTTTTACTTGGGGAAAGTGTCAAACTAAAGGAGGAAGTTTAAACTTTGGAGTGTTTAGTAAGTTCTTAAATCTGATCCGGCTGCTTTTTTGTTTGTCTTTGCGGCGAGATTGAATCTGAGACGGGGATCTTGAAAAATGAGTGGTAACACACTCACGTCTTTTGGTTTAAGCACATTTCTCCAACACGTGATCGGTTAATCTGTTTAAATGTTTACCTGCGTTTGTTATTGGATTGGAGTCAGCGATGCTTGGTGCCGCTTACTCGACACAAGCCATTTATCAGGTGCCCTGAGCCTCAGTGAGCTGCGAGTGTTGTGCTGGTTCAGACTAATGATGGTTAATGAGGAAGTTGGCAGCATTGTAATATCTCTCTGCAGCTTTGCCAAGGCTGAGGTGAGGAGTTCACAAGGAGGACAGGCGCTGCAAATTTAAATCAAGACACGTTCAGAGCTGTTTGTGCTCTTCATCGGTCTGAAGTGTATTTATATATGCAGGAATTACATGTGAGGGTCAGAGGTCAAACGAGACGTCCAACAACAGAAAAGTAGTTAAGAAGTTGATCTTTGAAGGTTTTCTTGATGGAGACAACTGTGAACATTTGAGTTGGATAGATAAGAAATATCATACTATATTCATATGGGATTAGAAATAATAAATATATGAGATACCAGAAATGAGTTGGGCCAAAGGTATTAAAGAGGTAAGATGAATGGGTACAAATTAGTTATTCATGCCAGGAAGAAACATAGAGACTAAGCAGAAATAAGTACATGAAGCATCCCAGCGATTCATCCAACATGTTTCAAACAGTCCTCAAAATTAAAAAGTGTAAAACAACAGATACTTAAAGGTTATTTCGACCGTATTCACTGTATTCATGAACTGATTGCAGAAACAGGCACAATCACAAATCAACAATTGAAACACAGCTATAATAAGAATTACATAATTTCCACGGTCAAGGACAAACTGTGAAGCTTAACTTTGAAGCCAGACAGGAAGTCCTTAAAGTACTTTTTCTTGAAGAAGAAAGCGATTTGAACGTCTCCAGGACAACTGAGCAAACTCCGTCTCAGATCAACCAAACGGACCATTTTACCTTCGGCAAAACTTTGTTATGTGTTTATTCACGAGAAAAGCAAATGTTGTGTGCTGAGACACGGTTGTGTTATGGAAGCACCGACTGAAGGGTAAAACCCTCACCTTGCTGCCCTGTTGTTGTCTTCCATAAATTAGACAATGTGGGGTTTTATAGTCGCTCCTCTCCTGTAGCTCTCTGCCTCGATGTTTATTACCCTTCTGCTATTGATATTAAAATGCAGGAAGGGCCTGATGCATTTTTCTGTCATCTCCCTTTCTGACTTTAATAATACCATAAAGCTTCCTTCTGTGGACAGAGAGAGAGAAGGAAGGCGGGGGGATACATTATAAAAAGGAGGTTAATATATGGTATTGGTATCACATCCAAACTAAGCCAGATCCCCTTTCAGTTTTAAACATTCAGCCTTTGAAAGGCAGGAGTCAAGTAGGGTCAGATCCATCTCATTTTACTGCTCTGTTGCCTCCCCCTTCAAGTGGACGCTCATCTCCAAACATCCCGTCTCACCACCGCTGTGTCGGGATGCAGACTGTCACTTTAGCAGCCTGTCTTCAACCAAAAGAAAACAAAAAAAGGGTTTATTTATTTTGTGAATTTCTGTCTGATTCTGGACATCAATATCTATATGATGTTGGTTTGTGTGGTTTTTTCAATGACTTAAGGATCTTTAATTTTAATGGAAGTCCATCTGTGCACAAAACAGTGTGGACAGCAGGGAGGCAGGATCAATAACCTCTGACTATCAACTGCATTTAGGCCTTAATAATACGCCTAACTGTACTATTTTAATTTCACACATCTGACCTTCACCTCTTCTCTTCTGTCTCTTTGTCTGTTATGTTCTGGTCTCACACTTCCTCCTCCAGAGTTAGCATGTACAGGAAGTGCTGGGCATGAAGTTGTGGAGATCCAACACTTGTCAGTCACATTGTTTTAATTCACTCAGCTGCCTCTGGTCCTGTGCGGGAGATCCACTGTTCCCTTTCCGCAAGGAATCTCGACTTGTAAAGGGCTTTAGTACCTTTTTTAATAACAACAGGGGCTTCAGGTCACATGGCACCAGCATGTATTTAACAGCAGTTAAGTTGTGTGAATTAATTTAGTTTCATTTAAATAATGTTGACAAAGATTACTTGGCAGGCAAGTTTTAATTGAGATGTATGTTGTGTCACTCCTCTGATAATGGTGATGAAGAATGAATTAAATATCAACTCGAAATGAAGGTTTCCTCTGAGGCTGTCAGACCCTCAACAAGGCCAGAAGAGCTGCTGACAGAAAAGCATGTGTGTGCATGTTATTTAAAGACTGAATAAATGATCTGTATTTTGAGAGACATATTTTTGTGTTGCACATTCATCAGTCACATGTTTGCTTTCAGAGTCTCTGATCAATAGGCACCATGCCGTCTCTCTCACAAAGGAACACGTCTTTATCAATACTTGCAAGGTTTTGTAATTGTGGAGCGTTCATTTGCTTTCCAGACTTTTCTGATGGCGGCATGCAGGCAGGGCAACACTTTGGGCAGCAGCCAGGGAATCACAGAGCTCGGGATTAAACCGGATAATATATCTGAATTATGTCTTGGCTGTCCAGAGAGATTCCTGTAATATCTCAAGAGTTATTCAGTGCACGATTTAATGTACTGTACTATTACTACAACAACAACTATACCATGAGCCATCATATAGTGTTTTGTATTTGTTGATGACATGTATTGTTATCCGTATATATGTTGATGTCTGAATCCACAGGACCATAGAACAATATACTTGTTTATCATGTCTTATGTATGACTTACCCCGTTTCACTTTATTCTTGTTAAGGTGAGGACCTTGTTTAAGCCCTTTTGGTTTCTTTTCTTACCTGCACTCATTCCTGTGTATTTTTATAATGTAATACATGTAATTGTACTGTTTTTCTTTTTGTGTGCGAATAAATAAATTAAATTAAAATAAATACTATGGGCCTAATAATAATAGGATAACAATTGGAAATGCAACCTCACTGTGAGAACATATAAAACACATTTTCACAGGTCACTTTAAAAAACCCTCCATCAAGCTTTTCATCGGACATGCTTGGCTGGAGCATCGAACAAGTTGTTTGAGTCCAATGAGCCCATTACCGCCTCGTCGGAGCGGACAGGGTCAGGTTCAATCAGGGAATTGGAAAATATCATTTCTGAAGGGAATAGATTTCGTTTGTTGAACCAATCTCTTCCACTAATTACCCAAATGGACAGGAGCTGTCAGGAGACAATAACTATTCCCTAATAGAATTTGCCCCCCAAGTGCAATTTAATTTTCTCCTCGGCGCTCTCTCCCAGGTTTCCCCCTCGCGCTCTCCCTCTCTCTCTGTTCCTCTCCAGCTTTCGGACCAAATGGAGCGGCACGCGCTGCCTCCGCTGCCTCGTGCTGTCGTCAGTGGATGGGACAGAGATTGTTGACTGGCTGCTGTATCTCTGCGAGCTTCGGCTCATCCAGAACAATACTCCAGGAGCATGGAGGAGGAGGAGGCGAAGGAGGAAGAGGAGGAGGGGGAGGAAGATGAATCCATCGGCGAGCTGCAGTGATTAGGTAGGTCTGCAGTGGTGTTATTTATTCATCTGGCAAGCACACAAGGAAGTTAAGCTTCTCTGCAAGAGGCATCTCCCCTGAAGGTGCAATGCATTGTGTTGTTATTGTTCCCCCTCGTGACGGGGGGGAGCGCTGTGTTGCACACCAAATGAATGTGCGGCGTGTGGTGTGGTCACTGGTCACCATTTGCTCTTGCGCTCATTTGATATGTGATATTCGTTTGTGTGGACGTGATTCATGCACGAATTCTGTATTTGCACACACAAAAACATCATAAATCAAACCTATTAAATGTGTGATGTTGGTGATAAACATGCAGGCCCGCCTGCTGCAGAGTCACATGTGACACGGTGACAGTGACACACACCTGGGCTACAGCAGCCTGCTGCTCCGCCACATGGACGTGTTTCTGTGTTTCTGAGTCCCGGCTCAGGAAGATGGATCTGTGAATCTCAGATGTCAATGAACTCGTACACTGAGATATTAGATCTAATTAGAGGTGGCTGGGTCAACGGCGGAGGCAAAGGAGTCGCCCTCTGCGTGAATTATTACCCCGGAGCTGCTTCCTCTGCATCTTTTCTTCCCTCTTACAGAGAAGCACATGTGATGATCAGTCATTTCATATTTCTCAGAAAGTGCATTATTCGACTGATTTGATCATTTGTATTGGTTCTGTTTCTCGTGTTTGAGTTATTGTTCAAGGATATAAATTGCTTGGTATTAAGTTGAATTTGATTTATGCGTGAGGGCCTATAGCAGTAAACAAATGGCCCTATTTTTTTCTCATATTATAAATATATATTTCACAACCTAATTCGTAATATATAACTTCATCTTCTAAATATCTGATTTCATCTTGTGCAGTTACAAATATTGCTTGAAACTGGACCCATGTTTTCAGATGTGCATTGTTTTACAATGCATGTTGTCACACGTGTGTTTTTTTATTTCTCCATTTCCTTTAACGATGAAGAAACGCCATTTAGCGTCCCACTAAACCAGATGTGCGCGCTCACATCTTTTCCCTTTCTGCATTTTGCATCTGTCCATTATTCTAATTGCGTTGCCCTTTGCTGACAGGTTAAGAGCATTTGTATCTGCATTGTTTCCCAGGGCAGCTAAAGGGGTCTCGATACCAACAATCAGAGTAATTGAATAGTTAAATAAATTGAATGATCTTGAGGGGAAAAGTGTATAATGAAAATAAAGTCAGACCAGATGATTCCTTTGCCACACCATGGATGGATAGATGGATTGATGGATGGATGGATGGGACACCTGCATGAAAACCCGTATTTGAATACGTTGAATACAATTCCTGTAATATCCCAGCCTCTACTTTTTTTAATCAGCTTGATGTGCATTTTCATTGTATTAAATTACATTTAGAACATTAAGCACACATGAACGGCTTATGGGATTGTGTCTCCTCCAGTATATAAACGACGTGCGACGATAGAATAAACAGTCCGTTGTTATACGAGACAACATGCAGGGAGGATACATCTGGGTCATCTAACAGAGAACATGTCTCTTGTTTGTATCGGACACACGCAAAATCTCATTTATTTTATGGAAGCAGAATATCTGAGTTCCCAACACGACATTCACTTTTGACATTTTTATATATAATTGTATATTCCACTAAATAACAGTCGAATTTTTCTGAGGTTGACACTAAATATCGAGCCTGTTTATCAAAACATATACTTCTGCAGAATTTTTACAATGATAAATTGATGAGAAACCACTGAATACAATTAAATAACATGACACCTATTACAACGTGAACCCAGTGGTGTAGGCCTGTGTCCAGATGTGTCTGTGCAGATGCGGTGCTCGCTGCACACATCCTCCGGGGGCCTGCAGACCATGCAGACTCCTCATGTTGATGAAACAACCTGCGTTGGTTTGGAGGCGGACCGGCGGGAGCGCGCCGCGCTGTGCTTTTCTTTCCACGCTTGAAGTAAATTGGAAGCGAAGATTGAGTTCATCTAGCTTGAACTAGCAGGCCTCCGGGGGGAATATCTTATCCGGGAGAGCAGTCTCAGACGATGGGGTTTGAAATGAACAGTGTCAGGAGGACTGCGCCCAGACTCCTAATCCCACCTGTCACTGCATGGGGAGAGCCCGCTGCACGCGCACGCTGCCGGGCGAGAGGACAGCTCGTGCAGGTGAAGGTGCTGTGAATTGGACTCAGACGTGTAATAACGTCCCTATAGGTGCTATCACTTTGGCTCTCACAGCTGTTAGTGACAACCCGGTGGGACATCTTGAAAGGATATTTAAATTGTATAAGAGAGCTGTTTTGTTTTTTAAAGGTGGAAAACTAGAATTCATATTTTTTGGGGAAATATTTAAATTAAATGAGTGTTGACAATTGACCTGCATTCACGTTTTATATTTAAAACCACGTTTCATCTAAAACGTGAATGCATATTCAAACTCAATGAAAGAATAAAATATAATAAAGAAGATTATAATAAAATTGTTTTAAGTATCACCATCCTATATGTTGTTAAAGCCGAAAGATTATGAGCAGCATGCAGGGAAAGGACAACTCTCACATTTTCTTCATACAGTGTCTTATTGTTAGTAACTAAAATAAAAGTGAACCATTCCTCATATTCCTGGCTGCATTATGACTTCCTCCTCCTTCCCAGAAAGAGCACAGCTGGCCCGTGGCCCCTCCAGGAGCCACTGCAGTGAGCTATTTATGGTCTCCACGGGAACAAGGTCCCGCCTCTCTTGAGACATTTTCATAAACCATGTTAGACGCCTCTCCTCCTCCTCCTCCTCCTCCTCCTCCTCCTCCTCCTCTCCTTTCTCCTCCTCACTTGTACACCTATGGAGGATGCTTTCCGCCCTGGGGGCCTCCTCTTCCTGCGCTCCCATTGGCCCCCCGTGAGCCTCTGCCGCGTTGACGTCACACCCCGCCGCCCCTGCAGCGCTGAACGGACCTCGCAGCCTGTCTGATTCAATCCAAAACAGCTCGGCACGGCACGGCACGGCACGGACACCATCCCGGGAATAGACACCTAACGGGGATAGAGGCTTTGGCGGGACAGCGCGGAGAGCTCGCCCTACAGAGAGGAGAGAGGCCTCGGCATCAGCAGCAGCATACTTTTTTTTCTTTATTTTATTTTTTTCCTCTCCAGAAGACAGGACGGGGGAGTGCGCCCACCGTGTTGCGGGTGTATGTGCGTGCGTTTGTCTCCCGGTTTGGATCACGATGATGCAAAGTGCGGCGGTCCTACCGACAGAGAGTCCCGTGAAGAGTTTACCGGAGATTCTCGGAGTGCCACTGCAACGTAAGACATTTGTTTTTACCCTCTGGTTGGTGAGCGCAACCTGTGCTGCGGGGTTTTCCGCTGTCGGGGAGAGGAGGGGGGGGGGGGGGGGGTTCAGCCACAGTACAACTCGGCAGGAGGATGAGGTGGGCAGGCTCAGCCTCTCTGTCGTTGTACCGTGCAGGCCAATGATGTGTCATGCTTCTTATATTTCAACGAGCATATGAGTCTTAAATAATACAGACTATTGGCCTCAATGCCAAGCAATGGCCACCCGCATGTCCAATTAATCTCCACAGTCTCACTGGACTGGAGTCTGCAATAGGATGCACCACTTAGTGCAGGCGGTGTCACGTTGGTGTTGTTATCCCATCATCCTTGGAGGGGGAAATATATTATTTCTGTTATTTAAAGCAACAGTATTTAATTGTCCATCTAGCCCTCAAACTTTGCCTCTCCCCCGTCAGGTTGCCGGGCTCACACTGAGCCTCCAGGCAGCTGTTAATGTGTAAACGAGACTGCATGGTCAAGAGATCAGACGCAGTTGTCATCACCCATCAGACGAATACACAGTGACTTTGATTGACTCTCATTACTGGGTCGAATAAACGCCGGATACGTCGTTTTTTAAAAATTATCTTTGAAGCAAGGCCTACATTTCAGTCGTTTGTGTTTTTACAATTAAGAATTATTTATAGGGTATTATAGTTCATTTGTGTCATCATTTATTCAGGATGGGACCACATGTTTATCACAGTTATCTGTCAGCATCTTATTCCATTTTCAACCTTAAAGCATCAAAGGTGAGAATGTCCTTACATCTGTTCATCCCGGCGTGTTAATCTGTCTCAGGCCCTTTATAATTTGATCGTGCAGTCGAGATAGAAATGCAATGGGATACATATCTGCTCTGACCTAATTATTTATATGCGAGTTAGTCAAATGTACAGATGGACCTACTCTATAGGCTACCTCCAAAAAATAAACAAACAAATTGGGATTATATGGTGATAATTATTGGACTGCTTCTTGGTTTTCAAAACACTTTTGAAACATGTTTGGTCAAAATAGTTTCTTTTTGTTACTATACATATTTAGGGGTGGATTCTAAACACACACTTGGCTTCCAAATTACCAAAAATACCCCCAAAATGTTTTAATATATTATTTTCTTTGCCTCATCTTTATTGTGAAAAAAACCACCCATGCAAAAAAGCAGATGAACGATACCATGGTGTCATTTTAGAGACCCAACCTTTTCATCAAAGTATTTAAACCTGACCACAGTAAAAAAGAGACTATATATGGTCGGTTTATGCTCTTTAATTTTATAAATCGAGGCAGATTAAAAGATTGGATAAAGATCCTGCTACTCAGCCCCCTGCAGGACCAGCATGCATTCTGGATTTAAACCTGGATTATTCGAGTAATAAAAGCAACAGCAAATTTGTCTCAACATTTATTTTATATCATGGACAGAAAGCCCGGATGAGGGCAATTACACCCACAACTTTAGCCTGCAGGCTAGTCTGGGATATAAAGTGTTTGTTTCAGGTTTAATTACCACAAATCACTTGACAATTGAAAGTATAAGAGGCTGTCAGAATGCACTTATATAGAAGAAGAAGAAAAAACCTGTGAAAGTAGTTTGGCGAACAGACAACTCTGAAAAGATGTTTCACTTCCTGTGTGAAATGAGGTGATGAGACTGAATTGAAGAAAGAGTGGAGAGTAGCAAGAATACAGAGGTGTACGCTGTACTCTCTCTCTCTCTCTCTCTCTCACACACACACACACACACACACACACACACACACACACACACACACACACACACACACACACACACACACACACACACACACACACACACTGAAGCTGGACGGTGGACCTTCTGTCGTTGCCAAGATCGTGCTGCTTTCCTTTCAGCACCACTTCTCTCGGTCCCGCTCAGCTTCATCCACTCACCACTTAGCTCCAGATATTTAAAATGCCTCTATAACTTAACCTATATATATATATATATATACACATATATACTTATATGTATATATGTATGTATATATGTATGTATGTATATATATATATTTGTATATATGTGTATATATATATATATATATATTTCACTCGTCTGTGCAGGAATGTTGCTCTATATATATTTATTTATTTATTGCAGCACTTTTCTTTCGTAGTTTTTCCGAAGTTATAGATGTTCATACACATAAGTGAGCTTATAAAAAAATAGGAATCTGTTATTTTCGCTGAGCTACATTTTAAACGTATTTCCTTTTAGTCACATATGTCTCAAATTAAAGCTGCAAAAAATAACGGAATAGATTCGTGATCGCTTTGTTTTTGTTGCTTTCGGCCGACCGTGCATGAGATATGCACACGGGACACGGCGTCTTCGCTTAGTTAGGTTATTGTTGCAAGATGTTTTGTCTAGACAGTGAACCAGCCTCAGCTCACAACCTCTCTGTGTGTGTGTGTGTGTGTGTGTGTGTGTGTGTGTGTGTGTGTGTGTGTGTGTGTGTGTGTGTGTGTGTGTGTGTGTGTGTGTGTGTGTGTGTGTGTATGTGTATGTGTGCTTCTCCTTGCGTTTTCTGACGGCTGCTCGGTTCATTTCGCCTCAATATTGATTTTTCATTATCGGATATCATGTGACGTTGGACTAAGTGAAGCCGCTATTTATTTACAGGATGATTTAAGAAAATGAAAGGTTATACTTTTAGATGATAAAGGACGAGGGCTTTTTTTAACAATATAAATCTCGGATTGACTCGCTGTAAATAGAATGAAAATGATACGTTTAATTATGACTAAATGCACAGTCACTGTGACGAAATAAATCATGTTCCTGTGCAACATGTGTATATCATTTAGTTATAAAAAGGTCAACATTTGGGAGGAAATGTGCATTTAGTTATTGAATAAACATTTGACCCTCATTTTTTATAAATACATTTCACTTACTGAAATGGGCAGTTTACTGCACTAAATAATCGATCTATTAGAGAATTAGGTGATATTAAAGAATTGGAGGGTCAAATACGCTGATCCCCTGTTTCTATGTGCATTCTGATGCTTTTTTTTCCCAACCACGAAAATTAAAGCAAACCTCTCCTTGAGCCTGATTTGCCACAATAGTTCCCATAAAATCAACCACGCGACCAGGCTTCAGAGGAACAACATGAATACAAATCAATGTTTGTCAAAAACTGATCCGAGTTCAGCACCTTGAACAATGACGGACACACATGTCACAAAGCGCTTCAAATACATAAATAGAGGGAATTATATTTATATTTTTAAACATGGCATACATTGTTGCCGTTCGTCTGTAATAACAAAATAATTCATAATTTAATTCAAAAGGATAAGAAATCAGAAAGATAAAAATGGATAAAGAAAAAAATATATATAGTACTAATATAATATGTATTCGACAGACAATCTAAATTATGGATTTATAAAAGCTTTTGAAAATACGACTTTTATCTTTGAATACCATAATGAATATATTATAATAATATTCATAATTGAAATATCACATACTCGGTAATATATATATATATATATATATTGTTCGTTTGGAGTCTGAACTGCAAGCTGGGACATGATGGGGGGAAAAGCCACGTTTTTATGTGCAAAGTTCAGATTTAAATTCATGGTCGCTGCAGGTCTGAAAACAGGAATTATTACGGATTGCTGTGTCTTCGCTCATGTGGCCTCCTGTCCCCCCGCAGAGATCCCTCACTGCGCCGGCTGTAGTCAACACATCCTGGACAAGTTCATCCTGAAGGTGCTGGACCGACACTGGCACTCCAAGTGCCTCAAGTGCGCCGACTGCCAGACTCCGCTGGCGGACAAATGTTTCTCCCGAGCCGGAAGCGTCTACTGCAAGGACGACTTCTTCAAGTCAGTTTCGTATTGCTTCTTTTTTTTCTTCCTCCGTGATGAAGTTGTATATGTGTTTATTGTTAACTTGTCTTAGTTATCGTACACATTTTGCAAATATTTAAAAAAATTAAAAAGCTCACCCTCGCTTCCGGTTTCATAACCAAATAAAATACACGTTTGGTCACTTTTTCACCACTAATTGGCATGAAAAGTAAATGGCGGAAATATATCTTTGAATATTTAACGATATTTTATATTCATGAAACTAACCTAATGGTTTATATTCTATCTGTTAAAAAAAAAAGGCAAAAAAAGCTGGCAACATTAGCTTAAATGTGAGGCTAACTTTAACGCGTCACTACTTGTTAGCTACAAAGTTTCCTTCAGCACATCAGCATGAATTCAATGTTTCTCATGTCTCGTATTTTTACTGAATTATCTTTTCATTTTATTTATGAACCAAAACATTCTAAGGGAGAGCTATAGGTTTATAGTATTTTTGTTAAATATGGTCTGGGTTGAATTAATACTTATTTTTGTATCATTGTTAATATCATTTTTATTACATCTAACACAAACAAATAATGGTATTATTCAACTCAAGGCACCGTGCTGGAATATTTGCAGATTTATCTCTGAATTCAAATATGTGCTGCATGGTATTCATAATATTCACAGTTATATTTCATAATTTGATGTTTCGTCCTGCTGGCATGGTGAGAGGAAACACATTTCAAAACAAGAGCTCAAAAACTCCTTTTTTGTTTTTGGCCATTCCCCCTTTTCCTTTCCCTGTCTGTCTTTCAAACGATTTGATTTCTGAGGCATTACTATAGAAAATTGAATTTGACTTTTTATCCAAAATAGGATCAGCAGATCGGGGCTTTTTACTAAATCATGTTTGAAAGATTTTAATGCTCAAAGCTTGAATGAGAAGTAAAGAGCTCTGGAGTCTTCACTGAGTGCTAACAGTGTTAGCCGACCCCGAGGGACAGCAGGGAGACGTTAGTATGTTCTGTGGCGAGGGACACGTGTGTGGCTGCAGAGCACATACATAAACACACACACACACACACACACACGTGTGGACACACATATTCATTGGTGTATGGGTCCCAGTAGTGATTTGGATGCTTCACAGTGCTCTTTTTATTCCTGTGGGTTGGTTGTGTGATATAAAGCCTCTCCTGAGTCAGTGTTTTATTGGTTCTCCTCAGGGTGTGTTTACTGTGCGCACCCCTCCTCCTCTTCCTCTTTTTCCTCTTCCTCCTCCTCCTTAGCTCTCTGTACTTCAACTGCAAACACATAAACATGCAAACTGACACACACACACACACACACACACACACACACACACACACACACACACACACACACCACGCATTGATCCTCTCCATCCATCAATCTGCGGACAGGACTATCGTTAACAGAAATGCATTCCAGTGCTGATTTTTTGCCTTTACAACAGCTGGAGTTTCTGATAAAACAGACATGGTGCCATCATTCTTCGCTGCAGTTGGAGAAATATCTGTCTGGCACGTGCAGCTTTAATCTCCGTTGGTCTCGCTATCTCCACCAGCCTCAGAAATAGAAGAAGAATGTCCGTCTGCCTTGCTAAAGTTTTGCATCAAATGTTCTAATGGCAGTTCTCTTCTTCATGTTTTCCCGCAGGCGTTTCGGAACAAAATGTGCATCATGCCAACAGGGGATCCCTCCGACGCAGGTTGTGCGAAAGGCGCAGGACTTTGTGTATCACCTGCACTGCTTCGCCTGCATCATGTGCAGCCGACAGCTGGCCACCGGGGACGAGTTTTACCTCATGGAGGACGGGAGGCTGGTGTGCAAGGTGGATTATGAGACCGCGAAACAAAACGGTAGGTCTGCACGCATCCAAAATATTAAGCAACAACTTAAATAAACATTATATATATAAATGTAAAAAGATGTCTCCTTAATATCCATACAGTCAGACACAGATTATTCAGTCTAGCTTGACTTCACTACATCAGCATCCCAGTAGAGGACGTGACAGATCCAGCTGTGCGCTGTGACCGCTGACTCTGGATCTGTGTTGTTGGTCGTCTGGCTGTGTGTTGTCTCCCCTTTCCTCTCGCCTGAGATTTTCATGCATCTCTGATTGATTATGTAAAGTGAAGCAAATGCTCTTATATGGTGCGACGCCAATAACTCCATTCCTCTGGCACTCTGGCTGTGTAGATTTATGTCCTCTGCTGTGGGAGTGGGACGGATGCACAAGGAACATAATGCACTTCCATACATGACCATTCACTTCATTTAACACGCAAACACACCACGCAAAGGCCGAGGGGGCACTGACTGTTTAAGGCAACGTGACACATGTAAGAAGAAGTCGCTCATACTTGAAATGATGTTTTCAGATGATTCAGAGGCGGGGACCAAGCGACCGAGGACCACTATCACGGCCAAGCAGCTAGAGACCCTCAAAAGTGCCTACAAAAACTCGCCGAAGCCAGCACGCCACGTCAGAGAGCAGCTGTCCTCGGAGACGGGGCTGGACATGCGAGTAGTGCAGGTAGAGGATTTCATTATTTGTCATTCAGACTACTGCAGGTCTCAATGTTATCTCCAACGTGCACAACATGCAGGAGAAAAAAAGACAACATCATATCATAAACGTAGCTGAAATTTGTTGTCACTTCTTCAAAAATATTTTAGCCCCATATGACCTGCTCACAAGTTGAGGTCCCTATAGGTACCCAGTGTTTGTTTGAAATATAGATTATGTAAAATAAGCACACAGGCCTTTATTATCAGTCTTTAAAGCTAGAAATATTGAGATTTAAAAAAAAGATGATGCAAAGACGTGTTACAAATACATGATCTTTTAATTATATATATAAAACATATTTATTGACGTGTAAGAACTTCAATTATTTTGAGCCCTTTTTAATGACTTTATGCCAATTCATTTATTTTCAAGATTCTTTTAACCTTTTCCTGCTGATTTAATATTAAATTGTGAAATTTGTTTAGTTTATTCTGATGTGCATCTTGTTTAGTTTAGTCTAAGTTGGTTATGTACTTCCCCATGTATTCAAATTTTTTCACAACTGTGTCAATCAAAATGGATTTCAATATTTAAACATCTGAAATATAATGAAAACATTGAGTATGTCCAATTAAATATAATTTAAAATTATATATATGATGATTGGAATGAAGAATGTTTAAAATAAAATGATAATTATTATTATTTCCATCAGGTGTGGTTCCAGAACCGACGAGCAAAGGAAAAACGCCTGAAGAAAGATGCGGGTCGACACCGCTGGACCCAGTTTTATAAAAGTGTCAAACGTAGCCGAGGAGGAACTAAAGTGGAGAAGGAAAGCTCGGCCGACGACGCAGGACTCAGCGACAGTGAACTGAGCTTCAGAGGTATTTAACGCAGAGTCAACGAACCGAGTCCACATCTATTATTGCTTCGGAGAGAAATTCCTGAAAGGAAATTGTCAGTCACGCTGTCGGGCTAATGGGATTAAGGGAGCCTAAAAGCTGCTAAATGATGTGGTGCAGCAGCAATCGAATGTGTCTTTGTGGCAATTCATTTGTTTTCTTGCATTGTTCAAGGCGGCGTCAGGAAAAAGCAAAACAGACCTCTCATTTCATATTCCCCTCACACCTCCCGTTGGCCCCTGACGCATTCTCCTGCCTCCGTTTGTCGCCACGATGAAGCTTATTGGAAAAGAGAGACGTTTCTTATTGGAATGCAAACGACATTTTAGACATCCTTGGGTTATTTAATGTTCACGAAACCCGTTTTGGGTAGTCATAAAACTCCTCAAGCCACTTTTTAAAAGAAGGCTATTTTTTTTATGAGAAATGAAAACATGGTGACAGAAACTCTATAAAGCACACAAGGCTTTTAGTCAATTAGAGAGAAAGCGCCCTGGGGCATTGTTGTTATTGAAGCCACTCAGTGGAGGGATTGAGATGGAAACTCATATTCAGAGCACGCATACAGACCTCCGTTGTTAGAGAAGAAAATAAAGCACATCCGTTCTCAACACCAAAACTCATGCTTATCGTCCACTCACTGTACCTGTGTAATCCACATCATGCTGGCACAATAAATCGTACTCATAAAAGCACTTAATGGTATTGAAATATAACAACTATATAATGCGCTTGCAGTTGACAGTACTGTTGATGTGTCAAACTCTTTACACCCCTCATGCTGGTATCTCCTTCACAGACGACCAGGTGCTGTCAGATCTCGGCCACACCAACGGGCTTTACGGGAGCGTCGGCGACATGACCAGCAGCGCGGTGCTGAACGGCGGCTTCTCTGTCGACGCGGCCGGACAACCGTACCACGACATCCGGGCAGGAAGCCCCTACGGTCTCCCTCAGTCGCCCTCCTCCATCACATCATTGCCCGGCCACACCCCTCTCCTCAATAACCTGGGCTTCAGCATGGACAGTCTGGTGGTGCAGGGCGGGCCGGGTGGCGTGGGACAGGCTCTGAGGGCCATGGCAGGGGGCCCAACCTCAGACCTCTCCACAGGAAGCAGTACGGGATACCCCGACTTCCCCACCAGCCCCGCCTCATGGCTGGACGAGATGGACCATTCCCAGTTTTGAGTCACAGAAGATCCGTGTGGGGATACGGCAAAACAGACTTACGAGGCTTTACTATTCTTTCTGTCACCCTCCAAGACTGGTATGTTTTGTGATTCTGGGTGAAGAGGAGAAGAAAGAGAAGAAGTGTGACTTTACGTCCCTCACAGTTGTAACGGGGAGGCAACGGTGAAGTCCGAACAGAAGCAGTGAAGAACACCTCCAAACCGCTGAATGTTTAATCTCTGTATCATACAACTTTTGGTATCACCTGACTTTATTTTGTTCTTTCACTCTGAGAATGAGACTGGATTCCGTTGGATTAATGCTCACAGAGGAGCTCATATTGTCCCCGAAAATAAAGCATCCCTGTCCGACAGCTACGACAATAGGGCTTCAGTCTAGATCAAAGTCCCAATGAGACCCGAGAGGCACCTGCATGCTTCTGATTCATAATGAGTAGGACTGCTGTCTGGCCATATCAAAGCCTTTTACATTGGCAATGCACTTTACTCTCCTCTTCTTTTTCTACACATACGGACAGGAATGCAGAGAGAGGACGAGAGAAAAAGAGGAGAGACATATGCACAAGGCAAAAACACAGTGTTTCATTGGGAGAGGAATTTACAAGAGCAGTGGCACAAGTGTGAATTTTGAACCATGCTGATGTTTTTTAATGTATTGCTGACGCTTACAAGTTATTAGGAAAGTAGAAGGCCGTTGGTCTGTCTGTCCGTAGGAACCGGAGTCTCCTCTGTTTGAATGAGGGTGCACAGTTTGCTCCACAGCAGGTCTCTCTTCTATATATTCATAGGTGCTTGGCTTGTTCTGGTGTGTAAATGCTGCCTGAGAGGAGAAGCCTGTCAGTATTAAAGTATCTGTTTCCAGACTCACCGGGCATCAAAGCTCATGTGTTGGAGGACAGTCAAGAAGTTTAGGGTTTGGAGAAATTCAACTCTGAGCATTTTAGTAATACATCACACATCTAAATTATTAATTTATTTTCTTTTGAATTAACAGATAGACAAGCAGACGTCCATTTATAAGACCGAATTACGGATTCCTTTGCAGATAATATTATTAAATGAAATGGTTATGCAAATGAGAAACGTTAAATTGACATTAAAAACACCAACAAGTATTCGCAGGAAGGCCGATGAAACGTCCCTTTGTGTTGGCTCTTCTGTTTCCTCAGTCTGATCCGGGCTTCTCTTGGTAATCTACTCAGTCCAGCAGAGCTCTGGCTTTGCCTGCTATCAACCTACTTACTGACCCCAGATGTGTTGTCAATCTGTTCTCCCTCTGCCTGGCCCCCATGTCACAGGGATTACCACAGAGCCCCCCACTACCAGGGCTGATACCCTACTGTCGCTTCAGTGCCGGACTGATATGTTTCCGTCAGTTCTGGCAGCATCAGCCACATCTTAAAGCCTCCCACGACGAAGAAGATAGAGGAGGAGGGATTCTGACTCTCTTGAAATGCAAATTATCTTCTCATAGCTGGGTTTGACTTGTTGAGCATGTCAAAACCGGTAGCTATTTGGATCTGAAGGCAAGGATTGCTTAAAAAACACATCCGTACTCATATTTCTGTTTCATGAATTGAAGCAAATAAATTGAATCTTATATATGTGGTCACCTTTTTAAAGGAAAATTGCCAAGTTCTTTTTTTACCAGAGCATCCTATTTAAGAGCCAGAAAGCAACTCAACAAACAGAAAGTGATACCGGTGAAAAATCTGGTAACACTTTGGATTACAGCCCGCAAATTGCAGCATAATTATCTAGTAAATATATGGTATCAATAAAGTACTTACTGTTTGGCTGTGCTGGGATTGAAATATAAGTGAAGGGGAAGATGACAATAAGTTAGTGAGAAAATAGGGTTGTTGATATTTCAATGACATTAATTGTGGTATAATCTATTTTAAAATTATGATATACCCAAATAAATAACTTGAAAGGGTTTACAATATGAGTTGTAGTGTACATTATTATTGTTTCTAGGGAACAAAACATTAGTTACAGTATCATACATTTCCATGCCCCCGCCCTAAAGCTAATTTGGGACCTATTATTCCCAGTATTCTCCCCTTGATCATACCAGTAGAGAACCAGTAAAGGTTGTATCAATACTTCATATGGACAAATTATTTTCTGTGTAATTTGCGGGCTATAATACAGAGTGTAAAGTGAAAATCGTACACAAAAAACATTACCACTACAGTTCTGTTAAGTCTGTGTTGCCTCAGAAGTTTGATTTTAATTGTTGTAAATTTTGTACAGTTTGAAATCGTGTTGATCGTCTTGTTTCATGAGTGCTATTTATTATTGCCATGTGTCTTTGAAAAAGATGTAAAAGAGAGCACTGAATTTATTCATTTATGCCTTCTGTGTAATGGTATGAACCGTGTACAGTCAAATCTATATGAGGAAAATAAAGCTGAATTGTCTTTGGGTTACCCTCGAGTGGATTTCTCTTTAATAGACTGCGCCTGCAGTGATGAATGTGGGAGTTAAGATTTTCAGCTCAACTTTGTTTTCAATATATCAAAAGAAAAATATCTGCTGGAGGTGTTTTTATTATTTTTGCCTTATCTAAACGCTCTTAGAGCGAGTTAACCCGCAAATTCATTTACCCATTGAGAGCATTTACCACACACTTAGGCCTCTATTCAATTGTGGAGATCCATTTAGTACCACCAACAGACAGTGGTCAGTCAGTTAACAGTGATTGATGCTGCGTTCCTCTCTCGCTCTCTGGGTGGGGGTGACAAGAAAGATACATGAAGAGAGGGAAGAAAGAGAGAAAAAATATAACAAGTGGGGAAACAGATGCCTCGCTGGCTCCACTGATCCTCTCAGTACTAAAAAGAGACAGCAGCAGATTGCAGCGCTGCACTGTCAAATCTATCCTTAATCCCTCTGCTGTTAACTAATTGTAGAGTGCTTTGTAAATTTTGGAAAATATGCTTTGTGGTCAGGCAAAGAGGGAATATGGTCCATATGCCGGCAGTTAGCTTGTATGTCAATATGTCAAGCTGCTAAAAAGGCTATAATGAAGGGCTGTAGCCAAGATGTCTAACCATTGAGATCATAAGTCCCATTTTCTTTACCCAACAATACAACACTCTGGACATTTATTTTGACGAGCAACCAGTGTTGCTATGGATGTCTTCTGCAGCTATTTCCAGTCCCCTTATTGAGAGCCTAAAGGCCGTTTCAAAGCCCCACCATGTTGCTATTTGTTTTGTCATTCTAATGAATAAATACTAAATACCTAAAATCGCTTAAAATTCAATTGGTAAGAAATAAAAAACAGAACAAAGTCTCAAGGTCTCCTCTGTTCCAGCTTCTCGACAGGTAGGTATCTGATATGTGACAACGAGAGCGAACTCTACCAGGAGCTCTCTCTCAGATGGTTCATGGCTCACAATGATTGGTTTCTTTGGTATAAACCACCATGACTTCCAACAATTAAAATAATCTCTTCATTTTAAATTAATTAATTCATGATTTTACCAATGATCAAGAACAAAATGGACATCTTATCTCCAGCCATGCCAGCGGCTCTGTGAGGCTGCACTGTGCTTTGAGTTAAACGCAAACATTAGCATGCTAACAATGACAATGCTAGCACGCGGACGTTATCAGGCATAGTTTACCACATTCACCATCTCACTTTAGCCGGTTGGAAAGCTAACCGTTGCTATTTAGCGCTCAACAACATAAACAGATGGTGTTGGTGGAAATGGAAATAGTTTTGCAGGTTTTTAAGCCAAAGTATTGGACACTTCGATCCGATGATGGCGCTACATGAAGAATTGAGGGACCACCAAAGTTAGTCTAATTCATCTGAACATGCTAGTAATCCATGATATGGCTGTTGAAACATTTTAGTCTGGATGTGATGGGCCAACAAACAGCATTGCCAATCCCTAACGTCACACCGCTAACTAGAAGTATCTGAACCAGCCTTTAAAAACACACCAAGCTGATGGAAAAGGAGTTAAGGACCACAGTGTTACTCTACCAATCCAGTCGGCTGCCTTTGTTGCATATAATTCCTCGTCTCTTTCCCCCCTCACATCCTGCTATCTTTTTTCTGTTGCCTCTCGCTGAAGGAATAAAATAATAATAATACGAAAAGCAACCATGAAAAATCCTTCTCAAAACACCAACATTTCCAGAAATAATACAGAGGACATGACCTCGGTGTCCTTATTTGTAGCTTTGGCCCCAATCGTGTGTGTGTGTGTGTGTGTCTGTGTGTGTGTGTGTGTGTGCATGTGTGTGTGGCAGCCCAGCCTTTGCTAATGTTCTTAGTAGCCGGTGCTGCATTGCTAAAACCTCTCAGGTTACAGTGGATTTATTCCCTGTAACTATGGTGTTGGCTAACTATGGATAGAATTATAATGAAATTACACCACGCATCATTTGTATGCAGCAATGTGCCGCACTTGTCTGAGAGCAGGCCAACCTAACCCAAACATAAGTGTTATCGATTCCTTTGTGTTTTAGCTATTCCTGCTACATTATAAAAACAAAAAGCAAACAGTCAGTTGGCGTTTGCACGTTTGCATAAAACGGAACAAATTGAGCTGATTTTTATTTAAGCATTGCCTGGCTCCGCTCTAGGCATTAATGGATAGGCTCTAATAGTACGGCCGTACAAAGATAAAAAGCCACACAGACAGTTAGGATAATTTACACACCACTTACAGCACTAGTATACAAATAAATCTGTGGGAACTCCACCACTGTTGCTTTTGCGAAGATGACAAACACTAGCACAAATGCCATTATCATCGATCGCAAGGCTTTTATTACAAACTTCCTGAAGGAAACAGGTTTTTTTGGACTGAAGCAAAAGGGAATAAATTAACATGCAAAATAGAGGGGCTTTGTTTTCGCCCGAAAGTCAATCCCGCAGCATAACGACAGGACATTTCTCTTCCCAAACGACTTCATCGGGCCAGCAGTGAACAGTGATCCGCAGGGTGATGGAGTGAGTCTTAAAGAAGGACCGGAGTCAAACAGAGGCCTCTCAATGACACCCTGAAGGTTGTGAGCTCGATGCCGTTTTAATGTGAAACTGGGCCTTTTTCCACTCAATAATGATCTTCCTGCACATATCGACTAGATGAGACGTAACCAAAGGAGAAGGCTTCATAACGCAGAGGGAACTATGATAGGTACTGTAGTGACGATATTATGTTTTGAGAACTGCGATCTCCAGCTGCAGTTCTCTTGTGGATTATGTTAGTGACACAGATGCTGTGAGAAGACGTAAAAAGACTATTGGCTGATGTGAAATCTGAAAGCTCAGGTCCTCATGTAGGTGTTAGCATAAATGCTTGTTTATAATCTACACTCTCTCACTCTCTTGGACACCAGTGAAGGAGGCTCTGATATTAGTGGGAAGTGTTTGAGCAGCAGAGGTATTTCTGCTTACTGTTGGGTTCCCAGCCTCACTAAGTGTGCGTGTGTGTGCGCGTGTGTGTATGTGTGTGTGTCAGCGTAAAGAGAAGATGGGGGGCTCGGGGTGGAGGGTTGCAGTAAGAGCTGGTCAGAGCAACAACATGGTATTGCTTTTACAGGAAGGAGAAAGGAGTAAAGAAAAGAGAGCGTGCAGGATGAGGGTGAGAGAAAGATGAAAAGGGGAGTGATGAGAGTGGTAAGGAGGAGAGATGGAGGAGTCCCTCAGGAGGAATTGTTAAAGAGACGCTCACGCATCCACACATACATCACAGGTTCCCGACAACAAAAACAAATTACTCTCCTTTGGTGTCTGAATTAATGCATTTACATTACTTAATAGCTCAGTTATGAGTCTCACTCTGGTTTTGATTATATTGGGGATTTGCTGTTCAAGTGAAATTTGGTTATAAATATCCTTAGACACATTCCCTGCTCTTCTTTTGTTTGAATGTGGACATAACTTGAAGCTCAGTTCTGGAAATAAGGATTCATTGTCAGGGGAATGTGGCCCCACTTAAAGACAGAGACGAAGCATATGGGGTTGCATCTTCGAGACACCGTAAAGAATTGTTTGGGAATAAAAAGCGCCTCTGAATTTCATTCCAAAATATAGTGCAGTAAAAGTATAAAAACCACTCAAGCAAAGTACCGGTACATCAAAACTGTACCCAAGTTTACTGCTTGAGAAATTGAAGCTTATTACTTTTCACCTCTGAAAAATGCATAAATATTCAGAATGGCTGAACATTATTGGGCCTTGAGGGAGGGGGGAGGGTGGGTGGGTGTGTTGGTGTGTGTGTGTGTGTGTGGGGGGGGGAGTCTGCGGTTTGGAGAGGGAGGGAGCTGCAGTGTCAAAAGTGAAGAGCTCAGAGGAAAATTGAAGCCCCATAATGGAAGCATAATGGGCTTAGTGTCAGTCTTGCAGACGAGCCGGGGGGAAGCACGACTGCCGTCAACCTCTCTTACCTCTAGCCAGTGTAACGGGGTTTAGGAAGCATTGCGGAGACAACAACGGGCCCCAAACAGGCTTTAGAGATACACCAGCAGCCTAATGGCTGCATGTGGATGGAATTCATAACAACAAGATGGTCACCGGTTGTGTCTTTGTGGGATTGTAGCGCACCGTGTCTCAGACTCAGGTTGAATACTCAAAAGCTTTCCTCTCTCAACTCATGGAAGGTTCCTCCTCAAAATTCATGATGGGAGAGGCAGAACATTTCAGTGAGGGGGGCTGTGCGGCTGGAGTTTGTAAAAGTGAATGATGAGAGTGAAAAAGCGAGTCTTGGCTCTCTTCTCTTGTGTGATTTGTGAAGGAGAGAAGGACTGGATGCAGATAGAGACATCATGTGGAGACATTTTAATTCACCTCATGCATAGCACAGCGCACTTGCATCTCAATTACAACAGCTGTCAAGACCCAAATTGAATCTGAAGTGCTGCCCCTGGCGATGACTACCAATGCAAAGTAGTCTACTGCTGTCATAGATCTGTGAGTAACTAAGACTCCAGCTAGACATGTTGAGGCGGTTATCTAACGCCTTGTGTTGAGGCAGAATTACAGTTAAGCAAAGCACTGGGGGGGAGGAGGGCAAGCCTCTCTCCCCAAAATCATCCGTGACTGCACCGAACTCTCATCGTTTAAATCACTAATCAAAACCCACCTGTTCAAAACTGCTTTTAATGTGTGATTATGTGCTCTGAACGTTCTTATTTGCTTTTATCGTTTTTGTTGTTGTTGTTGTAATTTTTAATGCATAGCTTTTAGGATTTTTAAAATTATGTGTTGTAAAGCATCTTTGAGAATTATGAAAAGCGCTATAGAAATGTTATGTATTATTATTATTATTATTATTATTAAGCCTGGAGCCAGTGAGCAATAGAGAGTAAAGGATTAAGCTTGGTCCCTGCTGTTGTGTACAAAATGTGCATTTGCATCTTTGTGAAGCTGTAGTTAAGATGCAGGATCCAGATTTTGTGTATTGTGTGTGTGTGTGTGTGTGTGTGTGTGTGTGAGCTGAGGCAGAGAGAATGTGCTGATCAGAGGGGCTTGAGGATGAGTAAAGCAGATTTGGACATGTGTTGGTTATTTCTGGAGGACATCCAGCTCTCTTCTATATGACATAATACTACAGAAGCAGGTTGAGGAGTCCAGTGTTGAATGAACAGTATGTTTGTGCGTATGCTGTGAGGAAGATGAAGAAGGGCCAGTTGGGTGGGGTGCGGAATAAAGCTATGGATTAAAACAATAGTGTGTTTCATCATGTGTCACACAGTTAGTTGGCAGTATGATTTACTAGCAGTTTGTTTTCATTGAATTTATATCACAGAGAGGATAAATAAATGAGGTTTCAATCGATTTGTGTTGGATGGTTGGATTTGAAGCACGGTCAAGTTGTTGTTGGTGATGCGATTAAAACATTTTTTTCTTACTTTGACCTTTTAATATTACTACTTTTAATTGCAGGTACTGGTCCTGGTAGGTGGTGTCTTCTGGGCGACGCCCTCAAAGTGTTCTCCTTTTTCTTTTTTGGGGTATTTGCTTTGTGGAGGATGTTTTGTGTAGCTTACCCTTTTTGTAAATCATTTCAACTCAAACACAAATGTTAGCTTATTCTAATAAAGTTAATCATAAAGTGTCCGTTTCCAAACTGTATGTGTCACAATGGTACATCAGTGATAATGCATGGATGAGATTCATTGCGGTGCTCACTAAGCAGGATGTCAGTTTAGGTTTTACTTGAACAAGAGCTGTCGTCGTATCCACTGTGTACTCCGGTGTGTGTTTGAACTATACATAATAAGTGTATGATATGGTGTACCACACTACCATCTGATGTCGACTGTAACGTATCTAATGAGCAGAGAACAAGTCAGAGGGAAAGGATTTGTTGAAGACTTTAATGTGACAAATGATTAAAGCATTCCTTGAACGTAACGACTAAATCATGAACAAATGGTCAGAGAGGACTGACCCTGACTGGTTGATTGGCAGACCTGGGCGGTAGGAGTGGGCGATATGTATAAAATATTTTATTTCTATGAATGTTTGGGAATTTCATACCAGATAAAATAAGTGGATGGGAATGTTTGTTTTTGGTTCGTCCGGTGACTTAAACACCTGGCGGCAAATCCAGATATTTCATCACAATAATGCACAAATCCTATCATTCCAATATTGCCAATAAGCAGTCCTGCTCATTGATTTGCAACATCGCAACATACAGCAAGAGATATTTAAGGTATAACTACCTCAGTATAGCAAAATCTCTACCAGCTCGCAGTAACCGTCATATCACTCAACACTACTGGGCATATAAAGTCAATATACAGTATATTTGAACATATATGTGTCCTTCTTTGTTTCATATGTCTTATCAAATCGAAGGGCTAACGCTACACCTTGTAGTTCCAAAGAGCTAAGCCAACGAAATCAAACTCGCCTCAAGTATTTGGAAATAAAATTAAATACAATTCTAGCAGCAATCCTGGTTTACTAACTGCTGGGGATGAACAGAGTCTCTTCAGGGATTAAAGAGGGATGGAGAAGAGCAAATGAGTGGAGAAGAGACGTGCTGGAAGACGGGCCATCTAGCCTTTGGGCGCCGTGTGCTGACGCAGGAGAGAGGAGATGGCGCTGGATTCGGTGACCTCCTCGGGGAGAGAGCCTTCCATGTCTTTGATGGACGGGTCGGCTCCGGCGTTCAGCAGGAGCTCCACGATGTCGGCGAACTCACAAGCCGATGCTATGAAAAGAAAAGAGAAAAATGATGAAGAGGTATCGGGAAAAAGGACAAAAAGCACACATTTATGCACACTTCCTGAAAGGCTGATGCTCTTTATCCACGCGAGCAGCTGTGCGGCTGTATGGGTGGCGACGTCGTTCTGTTGTTCCCTCCACCGCTTTGGTCCAGACTGAAATTTGGTACAAGCATTCGTGTTCCCGAGAGGATGAATCAATGCAACATTTGCCCTTCTCCTTACTTCATTGGGTCAACATTCCAAAGCATCCATTACTTTGCTTCATGACCAAATTCCCACAAGCGTTTAGCTCAGGCCCGAGTCGAGGCTCAGAGTTGCTCGCATGGCTGTAATGTCTCGTTTAAACAACGGACCTACAGTCAAAGCAGAGGATCATTTATTATTGCCGACAAATGTCAGAATTGGGAATTTGATGGATCACTGCAGCTCATTTCAGACTGCTATGATGGTGTGAACCGGCTTTGAATAAATGTGCCTCATCCCTTTCTTCGACATACAGTAGTCAAGTACAGTATGCACAGTGCTGCAGTTAATGAAAAGCCACTCTGCAGGCCCGGCACTGACACCGGCCTGGACCTGAGGTTCTCTCAAACACTTCATTTCTGCCCCATTGGCAATTTGTGGCCCACTAAAAGGGTCTTCTCTCTCTCCGTATAAAGGGGGAGGAAGTGGGGGAGGCATGCTCTTTCTTAACCCAGTTAGCAAGTCTCTGCTCCCCCCCCCCCCCCCCCCCCCACCCTCTCTTCCTTCCTCTGTTGTTCTGAGTGCTCTTCTCTGTCGGTGTCAATCGCTCGCTCCTCTTAAAGAGCGGACTCTGTGCTGCGCCATGATCGCTGATGTCAGCAGCCACAGTGATTGACAGCCAGGCCTTTTAACCTCAAGCCCAGGGTGGTTGGCTGGCTGTGTGCATGAGATATGATGATATGTCGGAATGCATCCACGTGTGTAAGCAAGTGTGTGTGTGTGTGTGGGCTTGCTCAAGTTGTGTCTATGAATAACAAAGCGTGGCTCTAGCCACACTTGCGGCCCTCCTATTGTTGCATTTTATTTTGCCAGTGGCGCGTATGTGTGCGCGTGGCGGGTGTCTCGCCTCGGGCCTTGAGCTGTAAAAAGTGGCTTCCCCTCGGGGGAGCTGTAGAGGAGGAGAACAATTTATGGTGAGCAGTAAACCCTCAATTAATCACTTGCCAGCCACCGTGGCCCTGTGCAAAGAGAGGGGGGAATGAATTTTCATTCTCTGCTATTTGTCTCTTGGAGTTCATCGCTTATGTTTATTAGTCATCTTTTTATGCCCCGTCCTCGGGCCTTCCTTTGCCGAGTGTGTATGTGCAGATCTCCAGCAGGTGATGCAACATGCCCGCACCAACGCCACCAAGCTGGAGGGACAGATGGTGCAGCCACACACACACACACACACACACACACACAGGACAGGGGAAACGCCCCTCTGGGACTTTTGTGTTGGGGCACGAGAGGGTCAGGGGAGTCTAAGGACCAGTGCTGATTTCCTCTGGGAGGCTTGACGATTATTACACACACACACACACAAACAAACACATACACACACATACACATACACATACACACACACCTGCAGGATACCACAGAGCAGAATAAGAGAAACTGGGTGAAAAACAACTGTAGGAAATAAAGATGAGGTCTGGAGGAGAGTGTGGGAGGAAGAGGAGGGGAAAACGATCAATTTGAAACAAATGTGAACAAAGAGCGAAAAAAAACAGCTGCGGTATACAAAGAGAGTTCGTACACAGACAACACAATAGATGCGAAGAGTTTATTTATAAAAGGTGATATTTATTAAATGAAAAAGAAGGTCCTTCTTACCATAATGTAGCGCTGTCTGTCCTTCATTATCCTGAAAGACAAAACAAGTCTTAATAACAATAACATCAGATATGATAAAATATACATTGAGTATTTGCGAAATTACTTTGCTAAAACTTCCCAAGAGTCAACAGAGAAACTTCCAGCTTCTAGAATACCGATCTCCTCCTACTTGTCTGTGGACAAACGGTTCCACGTTTTCATTGAATCAAAGAACTATGAGACATTGCTTTTAGAACATGTGAACAGATTTATTATTTACAGCCTTATCTTTCAAATGAATTAACCATGGAGGCCATGTGACCCTGACACACAACAACTCGAGAGAAGCGGGTCAGAGGGTGACCTGGAATTCACTCGTGGTACGAGTGTGTGAATGAGTGTGTGTGTGCAGGTGGATTTTTGGGTTTAAGGTTAAACTGAACCCTGGGATCAAGGGGTCAATGATAGAAATATATGTATTATTAGAACTGCTGATTGGAGACAGAAAAGAGGAAATTTATATATATAGAAATATGTGTGTGTGTGTGTGTATAATAGGACAATATATGACAGGCGTCATCAGCAGGAGCTTCAGTTCTTAATCACCGTTCAGCCTCTCTGTGCTGCTCATAATGATGATAAATGGTCAAACTGTTGCCTTCAGTCACAGAACAGCAGCAGTCGTCGAGCCAAACACACTCGTCTCACATTCTGAGAGACGGATTAAAAGAAAGCCGGCGCAGTGACATTTCCTTTGGTGCCCTAAAATGTCACAGCGGTGGAAATACCTCCAAATTACTAAAACTGTATTGGCGAAATTATTCATTAGTCTTTCCACCTTTGCCCTTCCAACAGCAGATCCTCTCATACACCTCCTTGTTTTTGGTTACTTTCATGTCCTTCCTCTACTACTCTCATCATATTCTTCCTCCTCTTCTTCTTCTTCTTCTTCTTCTGACCTCCCATCCTCGAAACACCACCCTCCCTCATCTCTTTTCTTTCATTCCCTCGCCGACCATCAGCTCTCTCTTTTTCCAGTCCCTCCTTTCTTTCCTCTTCTCTCGATCCTCCCATTACCACATCAGCCTTTCCCTCTCTTTCCCCCTCAGCCTTCTCCTACATCTAGAGCCTTTTCCTTTCCTTCTTCGTCCCCTTTTCCCGTCTCCCCTCTCGAGCTGGGCCCGGTGCAGAGTGATCCTATTGTTGTGTGTCTCTCTCTCACTCAGGAGCAGCACTTCGGGGACCTGCTGATTGGATTAGAGCTTTCTATTCCCTCCGGGTGGATCACCGAGCACAGATGCAAATCGCCACCAGCGTGGAAAGCGTGCCGTAGTTAACCCAAGACAACAATGCTGTCTGTCTGCGAGTTAAGTAGCAGCCTGTGATGGATCGAGGACACTGTGTCTGTCTCTCACAATGATGCAGAGAGACAGGGAGAGATGCAATGGTCTCAGAGGGAAACATACGACTGTCCAGGCATTTTCTGTAATGCCTGCCTGGGGATGCTCTGCCATAAAGAGGAAAATAAATACTTAACTTTTACTTTATACGCATACGCACACACACGCGTTTACAGCCGGAGCAGAGAGCTTCATGCACACAAATAAATACAGTTATAATTAAAGTGAAAGGGGTTTAAAACCTAATCTGCCGGCAGCGTTAATCTGCAGTTAGCCGTTCAGAAAGCACACGCAGACAAGTATGAATGAGTGGTTGATAAATCACAAGCAGACGCTCAGCGCCTTAAAGCGCAGTGAGACTGGAGGTAAAAAGTAAATACGGCTCTATACTATGTTGCCTGTAAAAGTGCATGTTTGTTGGGACATATTTTTGCCAGTGTGTGTGCATAAACATGCGAGGGGTCAGCGGCCTGTCCTCTCAGCGTTCCCTAATGCCCCTTCATCCAGGACGGAGGCTTGATGGAATCACAGGAAATTGGATTGTCTTCCATTTGCTTTGGTAGCAGTCTGGAAGAGACACTCCCTCCCCTCCTCAGCCCACCACTCTGCCCCAATACCTGCAGTTAGCTACCCCCCCCCCTCCATCTCTCTGGTACACCCCTGTTCCCATCCCATTACGGAGGCGTGCCGCACCAAACCCCTGCTTTTACATGTCATCCAAAGTTTCCCCTTGCGGTGCAGAAATGCTGGGCTGGATGTCAGCAGAGTGCTTAATAAAGCCGCTGCTTGCACAATGCCAGCAGCAGCAGCAGCAGCAGAGATCCAGAACTGCGTAGTGTATCACCCTAATGGGGTGGAGCAATATGCTTAGGGGCAGCATGGATAGGGATTGATATATTAGTACAATTGCAGTTTTGTTGAATTTGAGTCACACCAATCTATCATTTCTACCACACACACACAACGTGAAGCGAGATGGATGAAAGAGAAGGAAAGAAAATCAAGGATGTAGGGAGACTATGAGCGCAGTCTCTTTTCTTTACAGATCAAAAGTAATACTGTAACTACCCCCAGATTTGTCCAATGAAAGATGATCGTGTGTGTATACGTTTGTGTCTTTTTTTGTCAGATTGTCCGAACAGAGTGCGGGAGTCAGACCGAGGCCAACGACGATCGAATAAAACGTTGTCGGTAACTCTGTTTATCTGCCGGGGAGACACAAAGAGACTGTCACAGATGTTGTGTTCATTTCTGGAAAGTGGTCGAACTTCTGTCGGCCTTCACAGACCTCGGACTACAGGACAAGAATCCTGCAAACATTCCCCCGAGCTGTTTACAGCAGCATTGAGTGGAGGATCAAGGGCACATCAGAGGCAGGGAACTTAACTCAGTCAGGGATACAAATAGGACACAGAGGTCCCTTGAGTCTATCGCCTATTGAAACTAGGTTTCACTTTGTCTTTCATTCTCTTTGTGTGTGCCCGAGCCAGAGGAGAGCTCGTGGCTTGAAGGTAAAGGTCCGTCACTGTCAGGTCCGAGACTGAAGAAAGCCCAGTGTGTACATGTGTGTGGTACTGGTGGCCCGTGGACTGTACAAGCGTCCATGTTTATTTTATTTTATAGCTACTTAAAAAAGTGCTGCAATTTAACATGCATAAATCATCGCTACATTCATTTAAAGACATTAATGTAATTACAGCAAACAAACAAAACTGTAGCCAAGATTACTGTCAGACAGTAAACAACAGAAGGGTTTTATTCTTCCAGAGTGAGTGTGAGCTACAACACGATCAGAGGAAGTGGGTTATCTGCAAAAGCAACACAAAAATCCCTTTTAATATGTTTCTCAAGAAGTGAAACCAACATACAAAAGCTAATGCAGAGACCCTGAGCTGCAGTTCCTCGAGTGACCACCAGCTGTATTCAACTCGACTAGGTCTATTCTCTCACCATTATATCCTCTCTCAAACTTTTCCTTTCCATTTCCCCTGAAGTTCTTTTTCCTCATCTCATCTTCCTGTGTCTCTGTAAACTTTCTCAGGATTTTTCTCTCCACTCTTTCTTTCCCCGTCTCCCCCCTACTGTCCCTGACAGCAACATTAAACAAGTGGGGAAAAATGGACAAGCAATTATGATTTATGATCAATGCATACAGCAGCTGCTGACTTTCATAATGACAGTGGTTGGGGGAGGGAGAGAGGGAGTGAGAGGGTATGAGTGTGTGTGTGTGTGTGTGTGTGTGTGTGTGTGGATCAGTCTCCAGGGTGTGTGTGGGGAAGATGAGGGGTGAATCGATAGGCGTCTGGGATCATTGGTATGCAGATTCAGGCAGATAGCATTATGATGAGCATGTGCCATTAATCAGAAAGCAGAACACAGAGCTGAGTGAGATGGAGGAGAGGAAGATCCTCCTTCACCGGGTCCCATCTGTAACCAGATCAGCTCCTGTGGCAACGACATCACGAACCAGACATGACCAACATAGAGCACTTTTTAAAAAATGTATTAAAAATCCTGCAGACTTTCCTGCCTACCTTAATCTATAACAAAGAACATTCAGTCTGCTATATCTAAACATCAAAGTTGTATTATTGTCACATAGATGTGCCATTTAAAAAAGATCTCTCAGATAGTGCATTTAAGGAAACTAAACATCTGAGATTTTAAAGTCAGCTATTGAACAGAAGCTCGTTCCATAATGTTTTTGTATATTTTATATTTCCTATCACACAGCACCAAACTCTCAAACATCCTCATGTGCAACAACAGCAACATGTTCATCCTCGGTTTCAAGTCCTACATTATAATGTCATAATGTATGTAAAGTATGATGTGATTTGTGATTAATGTAGATGCAGAATCGTCATTGATTAAGCAAGAGATGATCATATAGTTATGTATATGTGTGTATTATTGTATGTAAAGGCCTGTGCCTGCACACGAGTGTACCCTATGTTTGCTGCTGCGTGTTAACCATCATGTGTGTGTGTGTGTGTGTGTGTGTGTGGGTGTTGGGAAGGCCCCCCTGTGTTAAAAGGATCTGCAGAGCGGGGCCAGCCCTAATTGAATCTGGGTCTCCTCTCTGAGCCGGGAGAGGTAACCTTGCCACTCAGCGTGTGAGCACTGCCACCCACGGTCAAATTAGCCTGACGCCAAACCTCCCTGTCCTTCACACCTCCTGGGAGTGTCCTTCAGGTGCCCGGGTGATCCCCACCTCCCCCCCCCGCACTCCCCCTCGCTCCCATCAGTAACATCACTGTTTGAGGGGAAGGCCTGAATGATTCACAGCTGGCGGGGGTCCCGGAAGATGCCAGGGATTATAGATATTTATTGTCAGAATTGTCAAGAGGCCTAAAAGTGGGACACACCTTACTTCAAGAAATGTCGTAGAAAGGAAAATAAGAGTATCTGGAGCTCGATCGGAGTGTAAAGGCTCCTTTAAAAGGCTGGCCATACCTTTACCCACGACAGCACGATTTTCTTGCCTTTCTCTGTTCCACCAGACAGAAGGAGCGTCTCTTTTTTGCTACAAATCCGTTCCCTCCATCCCTGTTCTTTACTTCCCCCTTTCCACAGTCACCTCCCCTCCCCATGATGCCGCCGAGGTTGCCTGTTCCCGTGGGACACCTTAGCCTCCATTAAAGCCATCAGAGAGGAGGATGAGGTTGAGACTGAGAATTAACATCACCAGAGGCCCCCGTCTGTCCTCCTGCGGCTCATCGATGATGTTTAAAAAGAAATATATGAAATAAATAAATACATAAAAGAGTGTAATATGAAAATCAATGGCCAGGCAGCGGGGGCTGCGGCTAAGGCATTTGGAGTGAGGGACTCATAAAGCTGAGTACTGCGGGAGACTGATGGAAGGCAAAACACTTACTTTGTTTATTCTCTCTCCTCACCCCGTCCCCTCCCCTCGCTGTCTGTATCCAGCTCTCACTCTCTCACTCTCTTCTCCCCCTCCACCCTGCTCTATCTGAAATGGTCGAGGACAGCTTTAATGCTCCTGACAATTTATGTGGACGGTTAAGAACGATGGAAATCAAATAGTTGAGTGTAGGCAAGGCCCTGTGAAGGGCCAATAAGAAAGAAACAACAGCTGATGATGGCAAAGAGGACTGTTACCTGCTTGAATGGCTCTTTAGGCCGCACTATTACTGTCAAGTCGCTGGCTCTTTTCTGAGTGCTCATATTATAGATTCATAACTGTATCTATGTCCGATAGGCCCTTTTAACACAGCGTGGCAACAGCTTCCATTTCATCGAGTTGAGCTAATGTGCAGCTAGTATTAAATATGAATGCTATAAGAGCGGCTTACAGTGTGGCGAATAAAATGTCAAGTGGCTTATGTGTGTGTGTGTGTGTATGGGGCTTTTATATGTGTGTGTGTGTGTGTGTGTGTACAGTATGTCTGCTTTTGTTTAAGTAGAGACATCTGAACACACCGTGGTAACATAAAACCCACACACACATACACATACACACACACAGATATGCGCACACATACACACGTTTAAAAATGCAGGAACAATAAATGACATGTCGGCCTATTATAAAGAGGAAGCAAGGAATGGCTTTCTTAAACATCTGCATTAATGTGTGCACTAAGCTGTGGGAGTGTCTCTAGTCGACTATTAATCTGTAGCAGAGGAGTGAGTGTGTGTGAAGGTGCTCACTACAGCTCTCACACACAGTTAAATGTGCAGCAATGAGATGCTGCAAGCTGTGGACACATGCAGAGGAACATGCATACACACATTTATCCTGCCCTAGGTGCATTATCCCGCTTCTTCTCTAACAGTCTCTCGGGTTGTGCAATATAGATGAAAATGTAGAATAAAGTATGTACAATTTGATATTGTGTTATCAATACATAAGATGCGATCGATTCTGGAGTTGAAACGCTTCTGGCGAATCTGTTGAGAAACTGTGGCTTCAATAACCACACATTTCTACTTATTTAGTCAATTAAATACCTGACAAATTAAGACTTTATTTGTTATCACACTCATGCAAATAACATAAAGCCCTCATGATGAATGATTTGTAAGATGGTCAATAGTGTACTAATATAGCCAGAGAGGTGAAAAGGACACACACTGTGGAATACGTGACCGACTCATATATTTGTTTATCTGCTCCATTTCCACCTTCATCCGATTTTATTCACCATTTTCATTCTTTGAATCCTCGATTCTTTTCAGTGTTCTTTCTTTGCCACCTTGCCGCCTTCCTTTTCTTAAAGACACAATATATTCAGTGGGATAGGTTGCAAAATTACACACATGCGCACACACACGGCCACGATTATGACGAATCTTGCTGGATATTTGTTATGACTGGCCTGACTGAGCCATTAGTTATAGGAGGCAGTGCTGGGAAAGGGGAGGGATACAAACGTGTAATAATGCCTCCACCATAGAATTTCAATCAGCCACCAAGGTGTGTGTGTGTGTGTGTGTGTGTGTGTGTGTGTGTTTTGATCACACAAGTAGTTGACACCACAGTAGAGGACACCGATGAGATGGTTCAGTGTTCTTTGTTTACCACAACAGCAGCAAAATGCTCTCAACTGCTCAGAGTAGAGCTGCAGAATATCCACAATAAACTTATTGTGCTGACTTCAATATGAAATGTCCTAAATATTGATACATGTTTACTATGCTTTTTCCTGAAAAACGAGCATGAACAGATGCTAACGGTTATGATTTGTTCAGTTTGATTAAAATGGAATATTTCCTCTGACATGCTTCTTGATTTGTGAGCCAAGGATTTGGCACAAACCAAGAACACATTATTTAGAAAACACTTTTTTCCCTTGTGAATGAGCAGTCTTGTGCTATTTGGTCATTTATGTAATTTATATTAAAGTCTGACATGTTTTCCATTCTTTTTACATGCAGTACATCAGCACCTTTTCACAATACCACGTTATTCAACTAATTAGCAAGATACACCAGATTTCTTTTCAACAAGAGCTGTACTAACATTTAAACAAACTGTCAGTGAATTATGATGACTAATCTGAAAATCAGTTTCATTGTTTAAGTAATTGATGAAGCAGAAATGCAGAATATTCACTTGCTCCAGCTGCTCAAACTTTAGATTAAGCAGCTTTTTTCTTTCTTTCAAATTAATTACCTTTAGGTTTCCAACTTCTTGTTGATATATCAAGCAAATAATATGTTTTGAGAGACTTAAATAATTGACCAATATTGAAAATAATTATTGGTTGTCACTCTAACTGGTAACCAATTAATAACTAACTGTTTACTAACAGGTATGACACTTGTAACAAAGTGGAAGATAACCAACTAACAGGTAATGAGTAGTAACTAGCAGATAGGTAACTGTCTGTATCTATGGACACGTCATATTTGGGGTTTTATCTTTCAAACCTTTATCTTTCATTTAATAAATATACAACATAAACAAACAGTTTTGATAAACATCTTATAAATGTAGGTATTAATGAATTGTGACATGTTTTTTTGCTGTGTGCTAAAAATCAACATGTCAGAGCTCTCTGGAGAACAAACTATGTACTGAAGACACTGTTCATAAATCATAAATTGTCTTCTTCTGTAGTGCAATGTCTTATGACTTATCAGCCAAGGTTTCTGCCTGCAATGACCTAATATCAGAAGAGATATCAGGGCAGCTCTAGATGTTCTCGAAGGGATACAGAAGCAGCTAGTGTAACATTGTGACAGTTAACCTCCATGAAATCAGAGGAAACTCATAAAGATCGTAAAGAAGTTATTCACTGACATCTGTGAACATGTATCAGTGAAGATCTCACGTAGTCATGAATTCACTGCTTCACTCCATTATATAATTAAATCAACAGCGGGAGTCCATCCCTACCACTCGAATCAATATAAAATCAATGGATCCATACTTTAAGAGAGACGCCGCCGTTACAATCAGTCACACATACGTACAGAGCTCCCTCGCTCCATTTCACACACAAGCAGACAAACAAACTGTTGATACCAGTGAATAATACTTTTGTATAATCTAGCTAAAATAACAAAACGAAGGATCATGTAAAACCAACAACATATATGAACGTGTGCCCGTCTTGAAGCTCAACGCCTCACACACACACAGACGCAGATCTCCCTGCAGGTTCTGCATGCAGACGGCGTGTATGAGACTTGTTGTGCGCTCTCCAGCCACCGATTGTAGGCCGCCCAGTCAGATATTTATTACTATTGATCTCGCTGGTCCTGGCTGGAGACTTTTGTTCTGCCGGCTCGAGGCTCTGACCTCAATTAAATTATGAATTTCTATCTGATAGACTGGGAGCGCTTGGGGCCTGCCGTGGCCGTGCTACCACGTCGGATTAATTAGAATTAGCGGTGCTGCGAGTTGCCCTCCCCGCCTCATGGATCATGTTGTTTTAATACAAAGTAGAGGCGGAGGCGTGGGAGGGATGGAGTGAAGGGGATGGGAGGTTTCGGGGGGGGGGAGGGGAGAGCGATGAGGAGAGGGGAAAGATGGAGACATGAGTCCAGTAACAGGATGAGAGACACGACCATGCGCTTAAAACTGCACTGCCTTTTCCTCCAGTCAACTTCTTCAAACCTAAACAATCGTTCTCTTCCGGGCATTGTGTTTATGTTGTGCTAACCTGCATCTCACCTGCATCTCACCTGCCCGCCCTCTTTGTTAGCCTAATCCTGGCTCCGTCACCTGCCCTCTCAGTAAATCAGACCGTGTGTTAATCTACTCTGGACCATTCCTGACCTTTGTTGTAGGTCTGCAGCATCTCCGAACCAAAGCCCTGCCTTTTCGACTCCGGTTCCCATGAATGGCCATGTCCTTCCTACAAATGCATGTTTCCATGGTAACCTTACAGCTTGTTGGAGGGGGGTTTCAGGTGGGATTTCCACCTGTGTGGGTGTGGGATTACACCGTCTGGACAGAGAACGACCACAGGGGGAGCGGACACACACAAACACACATCTCCACTCTGAACTCTTACTCACACCAAACCAAACCAAATATTTGAGATGGGCCAAGCATCGAATGAGCCATCGTCATTCATTCAACTTTTCTCAAAGAACAAGTTGAACATTTTGGGAAATATGCTTAGTTGACGAAAACGAGATAAGAAGATTGTTCCCACTCTCACGTCTCGGAGACTGCAAGTGGCCTTCAATGATGCCATGAGAATACTGTTGAAGAGGCCGAAGTGGACTCGTGCAAGTGAGATGTTTGTGGCTGCAGGAGTCAATACATTCAAAGCGGTTTTAAGAAATCTAATGTACGAATTTATCTGCCGGGTTGATGACTCCGAAAATGAGATCATCATGTTTTTATCAAATATAAATTCAGCACTAGACGCTAACAGTCCCAGCTGTGGAGACACTGGTACAGCTGTCTATTTATAAGCATGTGTAGTTCTTTTTTTTTTTACTTGTGATTTTTAATGTATTTTATTTTTGGACCTTGAGTCTATAATAAAAGTTTGATTGATGAATTGATTTTGCAGTAAATAGCTAACAGACGGTTTGCTTGGCTTAGACGGAAGACTAGCAAATACATCCATAGACGTATGTTGGTCATTACCCATAACATAGGACATCTGATACTCTGCCCTATGATGTCTTTAAAACTATGATACTTCTTATACTATAAACTGTACTGTGGTTCTGTTATCACTGCTGTCGTAATATGATGGAATGTCCTACATTTAAGCTGATGCCCCATTAATGCTCTTAAATACATACTAGCACACAGAATATCAGTCTATTGTCCAAGCCATAATTTCCATTATTAAATTAAGTGAGGTTTTCCTGTCATCTTTCCCACAGTTTGTGCCCCATTTTCTCTGGGTGTATTAGCTGAGGGAGCAGTGATACGGTGAGGATAAGGGTTTAATGTATGCACACACACACACACACACACCCTATTGTAGTCCCTCCCCGCCTTGATCCACGATTAACTATCAAACGAGCCTTTAATGCAGGTTACCAGGGTTTGGGAACAATTCACTTAAACAATCAGTTGATTAATTTCCAACGATTTTCCTCCTCTGCCAAGCAAATAATAATACTTTTTGTTTTAACTCTAAAAGTCCCCCGCCCCTTTTTAATCAACAAATTAAGCATAAATCATGTTTGATCTTTATTTACTGGTTGCTCGGCAGTTGGTAGAGGTCAAGAGAGATTACTGGCCGCTCTAAAAGCCAGCAAACAACCCAAACATTCCTCTATTCCTCTCATGAACACATCCAACCTCCGATACGCGTTGTCACATGGGATAGTGGCTTTGGGCAAAAAGAACAATAGCATAAAGCTGCTCCCTCATTTTTTTGTCATTTTCTAAAATAACATACTTTCTTTTCCTTCTTCCTCTCCTTAAATAATTTCCGTGGCGATGCAATCCTAATTTTAAAAAACTAAACAAAAGAATGTCCAAGCAGGTTCTAATGAGAAGCATATCGCTCTGTAAGCTTTAAGTAGTGAGATAATTTGGCATTGCAACAGAGGGGTATGATTTAGCTGCCTATATTTTTCTCTCAGCCACCTCTTTGCAACCTCATAAATCTGCTACCAGTAACTCTGCTGCAGAGGTCCAGTGTCTTTAATAGTCAGGCTTCTACACAGCCGGCTTCCTCTAACAGGTGAAAAGGTCCTGATGGCCTGGATGCATGAATTCAGGAAAGGGTTGCACTCTGGTTGGTTGAAGAATGCTCCCCCTGAAACATTATCTCTTTTTAGGTTTTCCTTCCTTCAAGTACACATAGTTGCTCAAAAAGGCACATTTATAAAGAACATCTTAAATTCTTTAAACAAACTTAAAATGATCTCTAAATTACACCACCCTCTCTCTGTTTGCTCCAATACAAATGAGTTAAGATAATGGAAGAAGCGTTAGATTGTGCCCACCCATGTGTTTGATAAAAATTAATCTGTTAAATCAAGTCGACTCAAATTCATCCCCCCATTATCTATACCTGGCCAAACATTTATGTTTCCTTCTTTGACTGCTGAAAAGTGTTGGCACATTGGGATATCAATTCATATTTTACCGATAGATACATGACTGTAAAGACGCTGCGTCTTACAAAAGGACAAAAGCTCCCATATATACATCAATCCTCCTCTGCTGTCATTATCTTGATATGGCTCTAACTCATTAGTGAAGTGTTTTCATACTTATCCCACAGTTGAGTCTTTTATGAACCATTCGCCACAAATCCACCCCCCGCCTCCCTGCGAGCATTCAACACAAAAAGGGGCCATGCATGACCACAAAAGAGAAAGTCATTTGTGAAATGTCCTGATTATGTGGGTTGTGCAACGTGAAACAATTTGCCTGATTACTTCCAATTGATTCTTACAGTTAAAGCCTCAGTGTGCGGCCCGGTGAACTGCATTGTGTCGTGCCGCTGGGCAGGGAAGAGGAGTAATTTCTCCGATGTGCAGCTGAGCCAGCTTACCGCCAAAGCTAAAGCCTCCTGGATGCTGCTAAACCTCGGGGAGGCAAAACACCACGCTAGCTACCAGCTAACTCTGTCTGCTAAAGCCCTGGGGGATTTGTCTGTGGCACAAAGTGAATTAAAGGTGACCTTCTGGAAGGGATGGAGAGAGAGAAAGAGACGGGCAGTTGGAATGCTGGAGATGTCACTATTTGCCTTGAGCCTGCATAACAGGGGGACAAGAAATGAGAAGGCTCCTTTCCTTCCACCCTAAATCCACCTGTGATATACTAAAACACACCGCTCGATTTTCTGTTCTGACTTTTAGAACCAAACAAAGTCCCCCCACTTGTGTCTGGGTGTCGGAAAATGTTGCAACACACGTTTTAACTTCATGGGATCCAACTAACACAATAAAGTGCTCCGACAAAGCAGTTGTTGTATTTGCCCATCGAGGGTTTCTATCGTCGAACCTTTTGAAAAGCTGAAAGAAAATACTGGTGGTTTCAGTCCCTATAATGTAAAGTCAAAAAGATCTTTGAAAAAAATGACAAATGGAAACTAAAGAATGAAATGGACAACTTCCTGTTGTGGCGGGACTTTTGATCTTTAATTGTAATAACTTAAAATGAGGGTAAAATACTCGTTAATTTACAACAAAATGGGCTCGTTTTGACTTCCACTCGTTCATTTAAAGACTCGTTATCACAGAAAGAGGAAAACCTAGCTCACCTGACTGTTGATGTCGGCTTTGTGCTGCAATAATACCGAAACCAGCTCCTTGTGTCCTCTGTCACAGGCCCAGTGCAGCAGAGCTCGGCCCTGTGAACAAGTGCACATCACAGAATAAGAAGGAACCTGCTCATTTAAAAACAGCATGTAGAAAAGGTTGAATGTACAACTAAATAGTTAACACCACTGGTATGTTGAAATAAGCTTTAATGCATAAAGTGTCATGTTTGTCATCTTAGGAAATTATGAATTACACCAGAAAAAATACACTTTACTTTCAGACTAAACTAATTCTGCACGACCAATCGGAGCTCAGAGCCTCAGGTCTGTAATGAACCGCGGACAGAGTGACGAGATGTGTGTTTTTTTGCGAGTGTGTGCGCAAAGAAGAGCAGGAAGGTGGTGGAAGCGCAGACCGCCGAGGGCTCCCGGACAAGTCACGGTAACCGGCACACAGTCTGTAAAGCTTGATTGATGAGACACTGGGCTCAGCCCCCACACACACACACACACACACATACACCATCCTTGTTCTAATAAAACCACGCCAGCTCATTTTTCAGTGAGGCCAATTAGGTAAAGCAAACTCTCCAAGTTCAATTATGTTGCTTAAATCATATTGATCACCATGGCTGCATGTTAAAATAGATAATTATGACCCGGGCCAGAATACCAATAAGTTGCTCTTCCTCCCTCACACTCCCTCTCTTCCAGGTGTTTCTGCTGCTGACTGCTCCCTAAAGACTAGAGTTTACTACTTCGGGAGACTTCACACACACACACACACACACACACACACACACACACACACACACACACACACACACACACACACACACACACACACACACACACACACACACACACACACACACACACACACACACACACACACACACACACACACACACACACACACACACAGTGGGGGGGAGTTGCAGTGATTAATAAAACATTGAATGTGTCAAATAGAATAAGTGCAGCATTCAAAGCTGAGAAAACACCATTAACAGGAACATTCAGAGTTTGGGCGAGCCGGCTTGGGCATTAAGAAGGGTCTCTTCTGATTACAGCTGAAATAGTCCCATCCAGGAAGGAAAACCCCAGGTGATAAATGTTAAGCACTCTCCACTCAAGTGGGTAGATAAGTAAAAGCCTCCTTTATCCTCATTTGAAAAAGAGGAAAGAAGCTGTTTGGAAAGATTAGCAGTTACTGCGGTAAAGGAAAGACACATCATGCACACCTGGTCAGTGTGTGCTGAACGCACATTCTTCTCCTCCCGACCTTCTCTCCTCGGCTCCACTTGTGGTTCGTTAGTAGGGAACTAAGTATGCAGTGTATGCAAAAGTATGGTGCACATTTGAATGACGCTAACATGCAGTGACATAATGCTAAAATCACATTGGAAACATACATTAATGCAAATGTCTCCCAATACTACCAAACAGATTACAGAGTATTCTGAGCAGTTCTCCGTGTATAGACGTCTGTTGGATATTTCAGGAAGACTATTCAACAATTCTAGACTTCTTGCGATGGCTGCAGATACGCTTCACCAACACGCGATACAGATTTTTACTCGCCATGCCTTATGCTATTCAGACAAATCTGAATCTTCTACTCTGCCACACGAATACAAAGTCAGACGAGTGAAATACTCTCGTGGTGGAGTTCGTTGTTCATCAAAAATCAACCCCATTCATAGAAAACGTGCAATCATAATTAGATTGGCATGGCCATAAAATACCAGCATTTGGCCAGTTGTGGAAGAGCAACAATGATTAGATTTATTCAAAAGAACAAATTATTGACAAGTAGGAGTACATATATAAACTGGCTAGCATCTCCCACACAGAAGGAATGCAACCCACAACTATAAATTACATTTATCTTGCTTCAAAAATGTTAATTAAAAGGTTTTAATTGGGGTCAACATCTGGGTCCTGAAAGCAATAAATAATTTAACTATTTAATTTATATCCAAACAATCCATCTTGTTGGCGGAGAGGTGATTATGACTTGAATATCCTTTTTTGAGACCTTCTGACCCACTTTCCTATAAATCACATACAAAATAATCTGATATTGTTCGTCCTTCCTTCCGTTTCTCCCAAATAATGGTATTGAGAAGTACATACCTTTGCAAAATGTTTTTTGTGAATGATGATCAATTCATTTGTCGTTTTATTGTTACTAGAAAATAAGTTTACGTCGGTTGCTGTGGCTGAGCGACCAAGAGCAATGATGAACATACGAGCATGACGTGATGAGTTCATGAACCGAGCATGTCCTTGTGTATTCTGGAACACAGCTCCAGTCCGAGCTGGTATTTGGTTCTGTTGGCGACGACGAGCAACATATGTGGCCACACTCTCTCACTTGAGCTGCAGGAGCCTCAGACTCCTTGCTGTTGTGAAACTTACTTCACCATTGCCCTCTGCTGTTGAGCGAGCTGCGCTGCAGGAGCACAAACGACAACAGCAGCGGTGGCCAGACAAAGCTTTCTCTGCCGAGGTCCCTCGGCCATCTGGCCTCTGACTGGGAACTCACGAGGCGACAGCCTGCTCATCCGAGGAGCGGCTGTGATGAGGAGGAGGCAGGGAGCGAGCCATTTGGCCTGGCCGATAATGAATCGGGGACAGAGGGATGGACATCGGGGTCAATCCAGAGAACACCTCGCCATGGTAATAGCGGTTCGCGCAATTTACTCATCTCTGCCTGAGGAGTGGTTCCCATGTGTTTGTGGTTCAGATCGTTGAAACCATTATGTAACGATTGCAAAAAGAGCTGCATGGACCATCCCCCCCTGTGACATGTATTTCTTCATGATAGTCAACTGATCATTTTCACCTGCCCTCCTGCACGAGGGGTCAAAGCACATCACAATAACCCTGCAGCGTGTACAGCTTTAGTGCCTTGCTGAAGGACACTTCGGCAAAGTGCATCCCTCCGATACATGATGCTATCGATACATTCGTTCTTCTTTCTCTCCGCCCCCCTGATGCCAAACACCAATATTATGACACGACAGTGTTGTTATGGTAATAATACACTCATGTACGTAAGTTGCTCCTTTAAGTAGCAACTTTCACATGGCATCCGGACAGTTTCACTTGACATAGTTCTTGGCACTGCGCTCTGTAGTTACCTCTTCGTCTTTAGTATTGACATCCACCTTCTGGGAGACGATGGCCTTGCTGATGTGGTCGATGTTATTTTCTCTGCAGTAGTCAAAGATGTTCTTATCCTCTTCCCTGAGAGTGACACATAAACAGAGATAAAGGAGAACATTCAGTCAGATTTTTTCTTTTTTTATTTCATTTGTGGATAAACAATCATAGGACTTTGTTTGGATTTCTTTAATTTTACTAACACAGATCTTTGGATAAAAACGGTATGTGTGAGATTTCGGGAGCCTCTACTCCAACACAATGGAGGCGAATGTATTAGGTTTCTTTACACATTCGGCCCTGTTGTTCTGAAAAATACACAAACCTCACTGTGAGCAGTTCTCATCAGAACCACTTACCATCGAATAAATAGTCTCAAGGAAAATGGTTACGGTATATAGTCTATGTGGCTAGGAAACTGAGAAAATAAGTTTCCTGTAATTTGGGTGAAGTGACCCCTTCACTGCCATGCTTGTCAATTAAGTGTTTTATGTGTGAAGTGTGTGCACACCGAGGAAAGCAAACACCATGCTACGACATCATTTATCCATCAACCACACGGACGTAAAAGATAACGTAGCCAGTCTCTCGGTGTCTCACACACGCACACGTACACACAGCAGCAGCCACACGTGCCACATCCCTCGGGAACACTGGCCCGCACACACACACACACTATCCCACCTCTGATGATATCTCTGTGTCTCTAATCACCTCCTGGCATTGGGGACAGGAGTGAGTGCGGGGGGGAGACAGGGTGCAGTGGTGGTGGTGGGCTGTTGGGTGAAGGGGCAAAATCTCATTTAGAGCTTTACGCCTTCCCCTCCCCTCTTACCCAATGCCGGCCATTCAGATTAATTGAATTTAGTGCCCTATTGTCTGACAGAAACCCTGCATACCAGCCGCTTCACCGCTTCCACGCAGTAAGTCAGTCATCCCCAAGGCCAAATCCCCCCCGTTCCCGTCTCTGATGTCTGCTCGCCCTGCTGCACTGGGCCTTAAATCCCACGGCACACACCTGGCTCTAGACACACAGGAGACACCGAGGGCTGTTGTCCCACTAAGCCTGGGGATGTTACTGAGTGTATATTTGAGTACGTGGCCATGATGAAGATATGTTCTCAATTATATGATGTATATGTATCGCCATATGCAGACCTTATAGGGTTAATCCTGTCACTGTTTTGATGGAAAAAGGGAACAACCAATTAGAGGTACTGAAGATGGCATGTAACAAATAAAGTTGTACTTTAGATTATGAGCGTTCTACTGAAACCAAGTGATGCCCCACGTTCTTTTATTGCTCCGTAATTATGTTCCCAGGGGGGAAACCATGGAGCAGATCACCGACCATCTCTGCAGATACAAAAACTACAACTTTGGCATCGGCCTCACAACCGCGGAGCACATCGACAACAACACAACTGTCACATTTTCCAATTGCACATGTTTGTGATAGCTGGGAATACAACACAGTGTCCGGGGAGAGTGTGCAGCCTTTGAATGTATTCCCGGTTCATACATAGAATCGAGTCTTACACTATAGGACACTCTGAAACCAAAGAAGCGAACTCCAGAGCAAAGAGGCTGTGGAGGTAGAATCCAATTCTCAGGGAGAGAAGATGGCCCAAGATCTGGAACGGACACAACAGACCCAAGTGCAGACACAACAGTCAAAGTTGGGTGAAGGTGATGGGTTTATTAAACGGAACACTGATGAGATGGTAGGACAGGAGGTGAGTGCAGGGCAGGCAGAATGGTGAGGTGGCGTGAGCTGCGGCAGGACCTCACATCGGATCATGAAAAACTCCCAAGAAATAGAAAAAACAATTTCACAGGAAAAAAAGGAAGAAACCAGAAGCAATAGATGTCATTGTACAAAATAAACAGCATTACAGAGTTATATAAACACATTTAAAGAGGAAAGTCTTAAGTCTACTCTTAAATGAGGTGACTGTGTCTGCCTCCCGGATTGAAAGTGGAAGCTGGTTCCATAAAAGAGGAGCTTGATAACTGAAGGCTCTGACTCAATGGACCACAAGTAGCCACGCATTTAGTGAGCACAGCTCTCTAGTGGGGCAATATGGTACTACAAGCTCCTTACGACTAATTTTTTTTTTTTTTTGGGCCATAACTCCAGGATTCAGTGTAAATACAAGAGTTTCACACATAATGTCTAATAGGAATAAATGGAGGTGAAAATTGTAGGTCATGACATGTTTAACTATTACTTTTATTTCAGGAAACAATATTTAATGACATAATATACCGGTCATCTTCAAAGTCCAGATCGGGACCCCAAACACAACAAATTGAACTTTTATTTTAAACATGTATTCAGTTTTATCTGCGAGAAAAAAATGGCAATTAAAAAGAGGAAGTGCTTTAAAAAAATTAAATGAAAAGCGTAATCCTCAAACCAATACATTCTCTCTCCGTGACAAAAAAATCTGATGCAGAAATAATAATTACATAATAACAAAATAATAACATTACTGATGCACTGATGGGAATGTGCTGAATGACAAGTGGGCTGGATCTGAAGAAAGTGACATTTGAATGTATTTCTATAGCATAGTACCATGACTTTTATATATTTTTATAGCATAGATATGATATTTTAATAAAATGTCTTGGCGCTGAATTTCATTTACTTAGATTGCTACATTATAGAGTACACTATACACATTATACACACTTGTATTAGTCAAATGAATTGCAAAATGAATAGAAAATATAGTCAAGACATCGACAAGGTTAGAAATAATTATTTTAATTTGTTCTTCAAACTTGTAGCTCAAAGGAAGGCCAGTTTTATGGCTTCTCTCACAATGTTTTGCTTGAAATGAAGACCACCTCACCTCACTAATATCATAACAACTATTTATAATTTTATGAAAAATAAAAGAGAGGGAAAAAGAGACAACAATGATTGAAGTTTTAGTTTATATCGTCACATCCAAACTAAATGAATCACAAATAAAGACGTTTCAGGATATGGGTTTAACGCCTAAAAGATTAAGTGTGCAGCTATCTATTTAGTCGTTTCAAGTTATTCTTTAATCAAAAGGTATCCTTTGTCTTCTACGATTGGAAAATTTATATCTTTGGTGTTTTGGACTGTTGGCCATCCAAAACAAAACATCTGAAGACATCCCCTTGGGTGTGGGGAAATGGTGATGGGAATTCTTTACCCTTCTCATTTTATCAACCAAAAAACTCCTTAGCACCTCTCCTGAACAATTATTTTGGGAGAAACCTTGTTTGCACCCAGCCAAAAACTAGACTGTTGAAACAATCAAATGGTTTTCTGAGGATTTCCAATAATCTTTTTCCTGACATCTTCAAGAAAATGGGGCTGTATATGATACATGTGTATATCTTTCCAGGTCAAACACACACGACACAACAAAAACACGGCTGGCAGCATCACTGGCAAGACATCTGACTTGTGAAGGTGCTCGATAAGCTGTGTGCGTTTGTTTGATACGAAGAGCAACAGCTGCATCTAAGAAGCGCAGTTTAGTGCCACCGCAAATCACTGCCTTCCAACATCCGCCCTTCTCTCCGGCTGGATCAAAGACAACCTAAAACTACCCATAGTGGAGATCAAGCATTCAGAATCATGATAAACGCAGTTTATTGTTTACTGTGAGGTTACACAAACAAAGTTTTGTCTGCTGTTTGTTCTTTAATGAACCCCTGTACTTCCCTTTCTTCAGCTTTTCATCTACACGCTTTATCTCCCCCAGCTCTCTCGTTGCGCCCCTCCCTCTTCCCGCCATCTCCTCATCAGCCCGTGATGAATTATGAATAATTCATTACACTTTTCTCACTGCTGGGTTATGTATGAGCACATTAATTTACATACTCCAGATTACCAGCGCTATGTTTATTCATGAGCCTCCACGCCGGGCCACACCCACTTCCTTGTCTGATGGCCATGGTGACCCCAAGTGTCCCTGATGTGTGGCCACCATCCGTCTCCCCGGCAACTAATCAATAGGCCAGCTCATCAGTCTTTTGTCGATGGTCGGACAGGGCCGGCCTGACGGCCGCGTGACACGTCCTCACACATATAAAGCACAAGCACACGTCTGATGTGGTGTAAGGTCATATAATATACACAATTTCTAAAATAAGTGTGCATGTGAATGTACAATCACACTCAACCAACATGTGTATTTAGTGCGTAGTACAGTGGGAGTAACACACTGACACACACACAGGCTATAAACAAATGATTAATGTGGGTCCTCTAAACAATGTAACATCAACAGCACCGCAATGCATGCTGGGAAGGTCACAGGCTCCTCTGTCATCACTTCAGCTGGAGTACCACGGGTTGTGTGTGTGCTTCTGTATGTGTCAGCGTGTTGCGTGCTCACATGTGTGTGTGTGTGTGTGTGTGTGTGTGTAGGTGGGTGTGGGGGGAAGGGGGGTCCAGTCCGGTGTACTGGCAGATATGTCCTTCATCCATCAGGCTAAACTGGCCACAGTGGTGGAGAACACTCATCTACCTGGCGGCTGGCCTGAGCTTCACTGCTCAACACCATGCCATCCATCACGCGCACACGCACACAGTCATCACTACCCCTATAGGACCCCGGTCAACACAGAAGTGCGAGAAACAATGAGAATTCAAACAACTCGGCAGTGGCTTCCAGCACAGTGTCCAGACATCAAAGCCTGCAGTGTTTATCAGAGTCCTTTTTCAAGGCGGGTGAGAGAATTACAAATGTAGCATTCAAAGCCTCTTCAATCACACACTGATCAGCTCAGTAGCCCGGGGATATTGCTAATCAATCCTGCTTTTGTTGACGCGCACACACACACACACACACACACACACATGCACACGCACACACACACACTGAGCAATGCAATTAACTCTGTCTGGTTAACAGGTGCTTAGCTGTTTAATATGGAGTGGGTCTGTCTGTCTGTGTGTGTGTGTGTGTGTGTGAGAGAGAGTCAGGAAATTGAAATGCAGCAGAGCAGTGAGTGTGACAGTTCTGGCAGGTTATGCATGGAGTCGGATGCAATCGCGTCGACGTATAGCGGCAAGTGTATATTTATGTGTGCATAGGTGTGTATACGTGCCATGTTAATGATTTCCTCTTTGCTGGATTCTCCCTCGGGCACAGTTGCCACTGGATATCACCGATGGGGAGCATCGTTCTGGGAAACCTGCTGTACCTGCCTCCCTCGGCTGTATCCAGCACGTCTTCATCACCACCCTCCCCCAAAGTACCTCCCGAATCGTAACGTAATTAAAAAGGGGAGACTCTGGCCGCCTCTTTCCAAGACCGTGCATACTAATTACATACAAAACCTGCAGGTTTCACACAACTAATTTTCATCTCCTAAAAAGAGCTATTTTTCATTGAAATGAAGATGAGGTTTTTAAGCTTCAGTAAGTCTGCCAGGCAGAAGTAAATGGAGAATATATTTCATTATCATAAATCATGAGTGTATGACGTCTCCGGGCTCTGACTGCAGTTACGGTCTGTTGAATAGAATCAAATACAGCGTCAAGACCAGTGGTTAACAAAGCCAGACGAAGATCAAGTTGACCTAAGCATTAAATAACAAGTGATTCACAACTGCAGCAGAAAGCTGAGTCTGTTCCAGCACAATCAGGAATTGGGAAATTGCGTTTTAATGTTTTGGTCTCTGAAAACCCAGCCTCAGAACAGAGATGAATCAAGACTGTGTGATAGATGTGTATGGATTTAACAACACACAGTGTGTTGGATGCTTTCCCCTCATAATCAATGGAATAGGCAGTTTCTGATGTATGGTGTATGTGTGTTTGTGGGTGTATATGTGTGTGTGTGTGTTACTACTGATGCAAATACCTGATCATCTCCTCCTGGTACAGAGAGCTGACTGCTGCTCCAAAGCCCGTTCTTCTTTCTCCTCCTCGTCTTTCCTGTCAAATAAAAGACAGACACCCGTTAACAAACAATATCCACCTCATACAGATTTAAAAACTAATAAATGCAATTTTCAATGAAGATGTTTCTCATTGTAAACCTACTTCTCGTTCAATGAAACACCAACCAAGGTTAGTTTGGCGTAGTTCTGCAGCATGTGTTGTTAACCCATATGGACAGAGGTGCTGAACTTATTGTTTAGTGTGCTCAATGCTACACAAAAGGAGTGGTCCATCTATTTAATGTACCGATAGATTTTAACCTATAGCCTCTGCAAAGCTAATGCATGACACAGATGAAGTTCTAAATGTGCAACTTTGAATCAAGCCACTGGAGCTTTAGACGTGACCTCATAGGTCGTAAATGTCCAACAGTATGCACAAGACAAATATAAAATGTGCGACGCCTTAATTGCAACTCTTGTTAATCTTCTGTGTTCCACGTTCAGTTCAGCCAAGACTTTATTACCCAGCCTATTCTTCACTGGCCAACCTCGACTCACAAAAAACCCACACAAATCTGATTTCAGAAAATAGAGCGAGTGGGGAGGACATGACAAGCGAAGCAAAACAACGGTGGGTGAACTTTTGGGACAACCTAATTCACTTCAGAAACTCAGAATATTCGCTGATGCACTGGCCCTGCTCCTCTGCAGTATAATGTAATATAAAGCCAGTGTCTGCTCAACAATTGAGGCAGGGACAGAGGTCAAATTCTTGCTATTATTCTCTCCCCTGCTTCTCTGTCTATGCACTCCTACTTACACCATTTGACTGTGGTTCCCAAAGAATAGCAACTGCCATGCTATGGTGCTTTGTTAACACTAATACGATCAGCTTCTTTTCAGGGGGACAGTTGTGCGTTGGCTGGCCTGTCTGCTCTCTCCTGGCATTGTGCAGCTGTGGGGCCGACTTGGCGCATATTGCCCCGTAGCATGGCCGAAGAGAAAAGAATGTGTCAGAACTTGACACGTGGTTGACAGTGACGCTATTAAAGAGACATAAATACGGTAGGAAAGGAATGAAACCGGGTTAATAAAAGAGTAGCGGGGTTACGGAATACATGAAGGTGGGGGAAAGATTAATAGAGGAAAAGCAGGTGGCATAAAGGAGGAGAACAAAGAGGGAAACAAAATGCAGGAAGGAAGAGGACATGTGACAGGCTTCTTAGGGCACACATAAATGTTTTCTTTAGCTTTTCAATTTAAGAGAAAACCACCCACTTCCATCTCCCTGGGTGGTGCTTGTGGAGAATTTGGTGACTGTGAGTCCACCCTCCGTTATCGAGAGTATACTACACTTGTAGAAGGAATCCACACACTCTTGTCTCGATATTTGCCTCATGCGGACATAGCAGACACACACTAACTTGTGTGTTCCCACACATTAGCAGAATGGTCCCGCCCTCTTCAAAACAATATAGACTAAATTCAGAAAAAAACGATTTCCTTATCATCGGCCGAATAGCAATCATCTCAATTTTAGAACATTTATTTTGATGTAAAACTCTAAATTTGTAGAACAAAACTACCTCAGTGTGCTTTGTTTAATATTTAAATGTATATTTAATCAGCAGTCAGCACACATGTTGATGTAAAAATCATCACACTTAATAAGCTTGTTCTCATTGTCCCAATATTAATATTTATACTCTTCCCAACTAAGCAGACAGTACACAGTTGTTGTTGTAACTGAATGCTTCTGCTGCCTCAAAGGACAGCCTGTCCATGGCAACATAACTCTCCTGACACAGTTGAAGGATATGACCATAGGGATATGACAAAGATGTAAAGAGTCTCTCATATGACAGTTACTTGAATTATTCATATCCCAAAATTCAGCTATTGAAGAAGACAACATAACCGTCTCATGTATTTTCATGCTTCCTGAACAGAATAAAGAGCCACTAAAAGACCTGGGACAAAATGACATAGGGACGCTGACCTCTACTGGCAAAAGAACGCACAGCATCAGAAAAGGGCAGCAATGGAATTGGATGTTTCTAGATTTGTCATCCTTTTTTTGCTTTCCTAGAAGAGAGTTTAGTTGAATATTATTGCCAATTTTAAACACCCCAAACAGCTTGTATCAATAAGCATAATGGTGGTTGGAATTTGCCATTTAACAGAATATTATAATCCGTTAGGCAATGTATAATGTACTGGACAGGAGTAGGAGCCTTTTAACTGATTGGATGAATTTGACCTTTCAGTACTAGTAGAGTTCAGTATCCTCATGAGTGACAGGCACCATTAAACAGAAACAAGATATTTCTTCATTTTACCAAATCTGCCACGAGTTTACCTTCTGTGATGTTCTTTTGTGCCAATAAGAAGTTTGTATTAAACCTTCCTGTTCCCATCCTACTGAATCCACCATATTGGTACTCATAGTTATACAAAGCTGTACTGTAGTAAACCATACAGTGTAGTTTATAATCAAATTTGGAGTTGGCAATCAGTTTTCACATCTCAGAGATAATAGTTATTATTACCTTTTTGTAGCCTTCAGGGTCTAACACATTGACACAGGAAATGTACTCCTGCGTTGCCTGATCCGCTTCCATGTCTCCAAGCTGCTTCCAAGCTTGCCTGTAATGAGATCATAATCATAAAAATGTTTGACAAAGTTTTTTTATTGTGGAAAAAATATAAAAATAACAGAGTTTAACATAGAATAAACTGTATTTTTAAACTCTAATTGAAACTGAAAACATGTTTAGGAAAGAAGACATTTTAAAACATTTTTATTGACAACTGGCTTCTAATTTTAGGCTACATACCATTTTCTCTGTCCTTCAAAGTCAAAGAAGCCAGGCTTCAGGGTACTGCACTTTCCAACTTTGGCCTGAAAATAAAACCAGTCTGGATTACTTCTTTGATCTTGTATGATCCAGACCTAATTACATCAGATGATAATGTAGAGGTATGTAGGCCTATCTCATCTCAACTGTTAAAAATAAGTGATGCTACAAGGATGTTGGGGATTGAATGTATGTATGAACACGGTG